>NC_073647.1:47325301-47628331 GCF_029407905.1 Bubalus kerabau | reverse complement strand
GCCCAGGGGGTCGTCCCGAAGGGGCCACAGAGTCAGAGTTAACTGTGTCTCTCAAGTTGGTGTCAAGTTGACCCTGTGTCTGGCAACCTCCACTCCTCTGGTGGTCCCACCTGCCTGTGTGGGTTCACCATCTCAGTGCCCGAGGTCCCTTTGGGAGGGGCTAGGGTTGTTCCCATGTCTGTTTGCTGTGGTGCTGCAGCGTCCTTCTCCCAGGGACCTTCCCCATCCCTGTTCCTCAGTTGCAGACCTGAGAACTGGCTCAGGGGCCCAACCTGGGTGAGGGATCTTGACCTGTTTACTGGGGTGGCTGCCTTTGGCCTCAGTGTCATTTTGGACTGTACCTTGGTTGGTTGCCGACCTATCAAAGCTCTGGGAGGCTGCGTTGTGTGGACCACCTTCCCTCCTCTCTGGCTCCCGCCTCCTGGGAGGTGGCAGCCCTCATCATGGTCCCTGGCTCCTGGCAGCTCAGTGCAACCCCACGACCTCTGCTGTAGTCCCTGGGCAGCAGGGATGGATGGAGGGGTGTGTCGTCCATCTCCTCCATCACCAGGCCTGGTAAGCCTGACCTGTGTTGGACAGTGACTTCACTCTGCTTGGCGGCCGGACAGTAGGTGACCAGCTCTTCCCATGCTTCCTTGGTTCTCATCATGGTAGTGCCGTGTGTCCTGCCACAGATCAGGGCAGCCAGCTCCCCTGCTTCCTGGGATGGAGGGCACCTGTGAGGGAGGCCTCTGGTCCAGTTTGCTCCCTTGAGGGTGGGGGCACCAGCTCTTTATGGGGTGGGAGAGGTGGGCTGCTGTTGCAGGCTCAGAAGTTCAGAGACGTCTTGGATGTCCCAGTCTTCTGGGGCCTGCCTCCCAGTCTCTCTGGCCTTCATGTCAGTGATGCATGTTTTCCCGAGAGGACATCCAATGCCAGTGGGTCAATCCTGCCTTGGTGGAACGTTCAGTGTCTTTGAGGTTCAGCCCCACCTGTTGAATCCTGGGCTGATGTTTGTCCACTGCCTAAAGCTTTGTCAGCTACTGGGAAGACTCTGCCCGCCCCAACATTGGTCCTCACTGTTCTTCATCCTAGGTTGGTCATCACCCTAGAGACAGCAAAGCAAAGAAGTCACTCCTCTCTATTCTGCCCCCACCACATTCCACACACCTGGATCTTCTCACTTGCCAGGGAATTCCTCTCCCCCTTCCAGCCCAGCACAAGTTCTAGCAGCTGGGCTGTGGCCTTGAGCCCAGGGCTGAGTGAATTTTAATATGCTGTCTAGGTTTGTCATAACTTTTCTTCCAGCGAGTAAGTGTTTTTTAATTTCATGGCTGCAGTCACCATCTGCAGTGATTTTCAAGTCCCCAAAAATAAAGTCAGCTACTGTTTCCACTGTTTACCCATCTATTTGCCATGAAGTGATAGGACTGGATGCCATGATCTTAGTTTTCTGAATGTTGAGCTTTTCCACTCTCCTCTTTCACTTTCATCAAGAGGCTCTTTAGTTCTTCTTCACTTTCTGCCATAAGGTTGGTGTCTTCTGCATATCTGAGGTTATTGATATTTCTCCCGGCAATATTGATTCCAGCTTGTGCTTCTTCCAGCTCAGTGTGTCTCATGATGAACTCTATATATAAGTTAAATAAGCAGGGTGACAATATGCAGCCTTGACATATGCTTTTCCTATTTGGAACCAGTCTGTTGTTCCATGTCCAGTTCTAACTGTTGCTTCCTGACCTGCATACAGGTTTCTCAAGAGGCAGGTCAGGTAGTCTGGTATTCCCATCTCTTTCAGAATTTTCCATAGTTTATTGTGATCCACACAGTCAAAAGCTTTGGCATAGTCAATAAAGCAGAGGTAGATGTTTTTTTCTGGAACTCTCTTGCTTTTTTGATGATCCAGCGGATGTTGGCAAATTGGTCTCTGGTTTCTCTCTCTTTTCTGAAACCAGCTTGAACATCACTGAGGATGCCAGGTGAGGGGGTTAATTTGACAGGCTGGCCCAGGGTCCTCAGGAGTCCCAGTAGGCATGAAGTTGTATTCTATGGGACCCTCTTTCTGGGGTGACTGGATCCTCTTGTTCCCACTGGAGGGGGCCTCCATGACCCTTTAGAGAAGGCTGCAGTCCTAAAACAGCCTGATGGCACAGATGCTTGTTGGGGGACTACAGCATCCATGACAGTGGGGGACACAGGGAACCACACATCTTCTCATGGGGGCCCCTCAACAGGCACCACATTTCAGAAAATTTTTGTGGAAAAGATGTTTTAGCTGAAGAGGGTTAACAGCAGCAGGTTTCTGTCCATCACCAACGGCCAGAGTTTATTCAAACTCGTCCATTGAGTCGGTGATGCCATCCAACCATCTCATCCTCTGTTGTCCCCTTCTCCTTCCACCTTCAATCTTTCCTAGCATCAGGGTCTTTCCAAATGAGTCAGCTCTTCTCATCGGGTGGCCAAAGTTTTGTAGTTTCAGCTTCAACATCAGTCCTTCCAATGAATATTCAGGACTGATTTCCTTTAGGATGGACTGGTTGAATCTCCTTGCACTTCTAGGGACTCTCAAGAGTCTTCTCCAACACCACAGTTCAAAAGCATCCATTCTTCGGCACTCAGCTTTCTTTATAGTCCAACTCTCACATCCGTACATGACTACTAGAAAAATCATACCGTTAACTAGACAGATCAGTGTTGGCAAAGTAATGTCTCTGTTTTTAAATATGCTGTCCAGGTTGGTCATAACTTTCCTTCCAAGGAGTAAGTGTCTTTTTGTTTCATGGCTGCAGACACCATCTGCAGTGATTTTGGAGCTCCCAAAAGTAAATCCTGCCACTGTCACTGTTTCTCCATCTATTTGCCATGAAATTATGCGACCAGATGCCATGATCTTTGTTTTCTGAATGTTGAGCTTTAAGCCAAATTTTTCAATCTCCTCTTTCACTTTCATCAAGAGGCTCTTTAGTTCTTCTATGCTCTGGTGTCGCAAGGAATCAGACACGACTGACAAACTGATCTGACTTCCTCTCAGTCTTTCAGTGGAGACCAGTCCTTCTGTCTTCTCATTTTCTCTGCCACTCTGAATTTAGGTGCATTAATTATCTATTATGGTCTTGAAGGGGTGATCTTGTCAGGGAGCATCACTGTACAGTCTGTACCATAGTCAGCTATGGGTGGGGGTTGGGTGGGGCTGGATTTGATGGACCACAAGTCACATCTTTCCTTAGGGTGTGCCAGCACCTATGCCTGGGAGTTCAGTGGTACCAGGTCTGAAGCCAGATGTGAGGCAAAGACTTCCTTTTCCTCAGTGTCTTTCACTGTCCTATTGGGGGCAGGGTGGGATGTCAAGTTTCTGGAGCAGAAGCCCTGAATATCAGGCCAGATCTGGCTGTGTTCCCTCAAGTATGTACGCTCCCCTCTCCCAACACTGCAACCCTTGCCACAGAGGACCAAGAGGAGCGTGTTCTGGTTAGAAAAATAACAAAAGGAGCAAATATCCAGGCTGGCTTCTTACAGAGATCCAGGCTACCTCCAACGTGCCATCACCATCAGTAGCGTCTCCGGCCCTGCTTAAACATACCTTCTCGTCTGAGACCTCTTGGTCCCTCAAGGCTGATCACTTCACCCAGCTTCTGCTCTTCATGCTCTGTTGAAGAGGGGTGCTATTGGGCAGGTGATGCCCTCATGTGCTCTGGACACATACTGGGTCATCTGCTGTGGCACTCTGGCCTCCATCAGAGACCAGGACTTCTCCTGATACGCTGCCTAAGTAAGTGCCCTCCATGAGCATGACCCCGGCTCTTCAACCCTCATGCTGCCCTGGGCCAGATGCACCTCTGTTTCCCACATTCCAGCTGTCTGCCTGGTCATGGCAGCACCTGCTCCAGTGCAGATCGGCCATACGGACTAGCAGGGCATGTGTAAGGGTGGGCAGTTGATGGGAAAACAGGCATCCACAAATGTGTTCTCAATCTGTCCTCTTCAATGTGGCTTGGGAGCAAGCCCCTGAGCACATGCTCCTGGATGGGGGAGTCCTTCTTCCCACAGAACTCCTGTTAGTCCACATAGCCCTGCAACCATCTAAGGCTGTTTCTCTTCCCTGTGTCAGACCCAGGACTTGTGTGTCCCATATATGGCTCGAACCACTCACACCCAGGGCATATCTTTAACCGTGTAATCTCCCTTATCATCTGAGTCCTCTCCCATGGGCACACGTCAGGACTCGGGTAATCTTTTTCCCTTCATACCTTGTTCCCTGTGGATCTTTCTTTGAGAGTACATTTGGGAATGTTTATGAATTTTCCAATTAGTTTTTTGAGCTAATTATTCGACATGTTGATGGATTCCTTTTATTTTTTTTTTATTCGAGTATATTTGATTTACCATATTGTGTTCCAGGTATACATCAAAATGATTCAGCTTTACATATACATGTGTTTGGGCTTCCCACTTGGCTCAGTTGTTAAAGAATCACCCTAAAATGAAGGAGATATCGGTTCAATCCCTGGGTTGTGAAGATATGCTCAGAGGGACATGACGAGCCTCTCCAGTATTCTTGCCTGGAGAATCTCATGGACAGAGGACCCTAGCAGGCTACAATCCATAGGGTCACAAAGAGTAGGGCACATCTGAATCAACTGAGCTTGCACAGCCACACATCCATGTATCTATTTCTTTACAAATCCTTTCTTCATTTATGTGTTACAGAATTTCTAGCAGAGTTGCCGGTGGTTTTGTAGTAGGTCTTTGTTGGTTATCTATGTTATATATAGTGGTGTCTATACATATGTTATTCTCCAACTCCCAATTCCTTCCCCCGCCCCAACTTTCCATTTGGTAACCATCAGATTGGCTTCTATGTAGATGTGTTTTTGATGTTCTTTGGGGGAGGCAGTTTAATCGTTTGAAGTCGTCTTGCTTTTCTATTTTTGCTTTTGTTGCCTATGCTTTCGGTGTCACATACATAAAATCACTTCTAAGATGAATGTTTACAACTTCTCCAGGATGTATTTTTCTAGTTGATTTATAGTTTCAGATTTTGCATTTAAATCTTTAATCAACTCTGAGGTTAGTTTTTGATGTGTTTTAAGGTAAGGGTCCTATTTCAATCTTTGCATTCAGATTTCTAGTTGCCCACGGCAGTTAATTCAAGAGATGGTGAGGTGAAACTTAATCATGATCATCTCAAGGCAGTAATGACTGACAAGCCTGTAGCAAAGGCACTGGAGTGAGGGATTTGGCCAGGAGTATGTAAAGTTTAGGGACTCCCACTTGATTCCTGCTGATAGGTGTATGTGATCCTGGGCAGATGCGTTCTGACCCTACGCACATAGACTTGCTCTTGACCTCTTTCAATCAAGAGAAGCCTCTGGGCCAGCAGTAATGTGCACTCATCATGAGTCCATTGGCACTGCTTTGGATTTTGCATTTGGTGACATGCAAATGGGTTTTCTTAATACAAGGACATAGAGCTCCTCTTGACTACTGATACAATTAGCTTCCATTTAAGTTCTTTGACTTCTGATCCACTCTCTAGTTTTGGTTTACTATATTTTCAAACTGATTCTTGGACATACTAGGCAGAAGAGAGTGATTCTCTCCCTTACAGTCTTAGATAATCCAACTTCTGATAATATTTTATATCACCACCCTTTTGATTTCTAATCCGTTTCCCTCTCTGGCATGCATTTCTGATAAGATACATACTTCAAAAAAGGGCTTTAGGTGTGATAGTGTTAAATGGTCATAATATATACAAATCTGGAATCACAGACCCATGTATCAGGGCTCTCTGTCCATATCATCCTGGTAGCTGCTTACGTGACTAATTTTCACAGGCAGGGTTGATGGTTCTCTCACTTGCTTTGAAAGAACAACAAACCCAGTGTCTCCTTCACTCGTAATTATTTTAAATCACATTCAGTGACTGACTTTGAATCATCCACTGTGTCTCTCAGGAGTTAAGGTGCCAGAAATGTTTGACTAGGGTGCTGCAGTCCAGATAAAAATACCGTAGAATTGATTTAAAATCTGAACTCAACTCTTTTGATGCTGATGGTGAAACTCTGTTTTAATTGTTTCTAAAATGCTTTCTGAAAACACACGGGATTCCGCTTGTAGAGACTCTGCCTTATATATCTCCATATTTGATTGACTACTCCTTGAAACTCTTCAAACACTTCAAAACTAAAGTTAACACCAAATTAAATATTCGATACTCTTCTTTTTAAACCACGAAAATTGTAGAACTTGGACTAACAAAAGAGTTTATTGGGGAGGAATGTTTTATGACTGTAGTTATTTTGAAATAGTAGAGTACAGTGATAAATATAAGACCAGCTTTTACACAGTCTTATATTAATACTTTTATCAAAAGTCTCTGTCCTGAGTTTTCTGTCTGTCCAGTGGTTAGGACTCCATGCTTTCACTAGAAGGGGAACCGGTTCAATGCCTGGTCAGGGAACTAAGATCCCACAAACTTCATGGTGCTTCCCACCCAAAAACATTATCTGTGTGTCATGATCCTGTTAGTCATATGCACCGGGATTGGACCACATCCACTGCCCTGCCTTTGGGAACACACTGCTTCCACACATTTCTTAGGATAACAGTGGCCTACTTGATATTTGTTCTGATCCCTCCAAACATTATTTTAATCTTTGGGAGTGCTCATTGTGGGTTTTAGTTGTTTCAGCACTTTGTGCCTCCTGAGCACCTTTAGCTGACAGAACAGGGTGAATGATGCAACAAAGCTCGTTATGATGTAAGTGGCCAGGAGGTGATTTCTGCCTGCCTCAATCAGGGGAAGTATGGCATTCACCATCCCCTTGTGAAGCCCTCTTCCCATCTGGTTTCTGGAAATCTAGACCCTAATGTCACTCCACACCCCAAACAATGGCAGGAACACCGCACCTCTACTCCTTGCCGCTGAGATCAATTGTTAAGCAGGATTATTCACATTCAGTGCAGACTCCTGACCCAGTCGAGACCTCTACTCTCTGGCTACTTGGGGACCTGAGGGTCTGTTCCCTCAGCTCTTGGGACCCCATAGTACTCCCCACTCAGGTGCCCACATCTTTCCTTCCTTTCCTCCCTTCCCATCAGAAAATTCACACACACACAAATATCATCTTTTCACCATTTGATGTGTATTTTAATCGCAGCCATCAGTTTCCTATGTTAGTGTGAAAGTAGTCTTTTCCTGGTTCGCCATTTCTAAGAAAGCAGACCTCTGGAGACACAATTCTAAATGTCTGACCTTCTATTCAGTTACTGGCTGCCCAGCTTGTACCTCTCCAGGGTCTCTCATTCTGGGATGGCTGAGCTTACCTTCTCTTTTGATTCTGCCTCCTTCTTTGATTCTGCCTCATATTTTGGCACCCTTTTCGGCTTTGATTCAGTTTCTTACATGCAGAGGAACAGAAAAAACAGTTTGCTTTTCTTGTTTTCTTCATCTTCTTCGACTGAGTGGCATATGATCGGATTATCTTTCTCAAGGTTCTTTTTGAGGTCTTCTGACCCTCATGGTCATATTCCGTGCCTTGAAAGACAAGAGAAGGGTATTAGATTTGATGAAAGGGTATAACATCTGAGTTTGAAGGGAGATTTAATGAAAAGGGATGGGGGCTAATGAGGGCTTTTGTGGCAAGCAAGGACAGTGTAGAAGTCTTGGGCAGCAAAGGTAATGGAGAAAGTGGGGAGCATAGAGGGCATCATCTTATGTTCACACTGCCTCTGTATCTCTGTGGACAAAGGGTCTTCTTTCGTCCTTTCACCCTTGTAGGATACTGCATTGGAACTCTTCTTGGCTGCCGTGGCTTCCTGGTTACCTTATGATAATAGCATGAAATGGCATAACCCAGAATCTCTGACTCTGACCTCCCTATATATACATTCTCAGAACAATGAGGAGCCACACCCTTCAATCTGATTAGTCAGCTACACACTCCCCCAGCCAATGGTTGCTTTGGGGTCTTAGACATCACAATGTATCACTATGCCCATCAACATGGGTTAGTGGGTGCTGAGGGAGACCATGGTACAACTTTCTTACCGCTGACACCTTTGTGTGTCTGATTCTGGGGAGTGGTGATTTAGGGGCATGGTGTTTCTTCTCATGACCCTCAGACTTTCCTTCAGTGCCCTTTATTCTTTGACATATATGCCCCCCTTCAACACTCCTGCCTCCTCCATGCCTGTATGAACCTCTACCAAACACTTTTCCCTCCAAATCTGTGCCTCAGAGTCGTCTAGTCATTTTGTCTTTCGACCACCCTCTTCCTAGTGGGAGTTCTTGAGGGTCTTAAGGAAGTTAAGAACAAGCACTTAACATGGAAAACGGTAATTAAGAACTAGTTGGATGTTTTCGCTACTCCAATGAGCTTTAGAGGCCCCAAGACTTGGTGAATCCTCAGTCTGTTGCCCCAAGGTCTATACACCGTCTCCATAAAACTACACATCAGAGCCAAGAAAGTCATAAATGTCTCCTCCACTAGTATTGTTGGGGACACATCAACTCTCATATTGATTAGGGAAACTGAACTTGCCCCATCTACTAGAAATACATTCCTGATTAAAAAAAAATAATAATAAAAATAAAAAAGTAAAGTTCCCAAAGACAAAAGTCAGATGACCAATGCAACACTGTCTCTTAACTGGACCACTTCCCCACCGTCTCTTAACTGAATCAGTTCCCCAATGGCCCTACCTGATGATAACTCATTGACAGTTATCATGAGGTAGGGCCCAGTGTGGAGCTGACCAATAGCTGTGCAGAAGAAGTACCAGTAGGTATGTCACTCATAGTTGCTTGCTTATTGGCAGGGCCGAGCGATGCACTGTCCAATTACTGGGCAAGACCTGTTGCTTAGTATCAGAATGTGGAGTAATATGGCAAAGCAATAGCTACCTGCTAATGGCTGTGCTCATGCTGCTCTGTTCCATAAGAATACGTTGCGTCCAGTGTGCTTTAAATTTTTTTTTTAATTTTATTTTATTTTTAAACTTTACAATAATGTGTCAGTTTTGCCAAACATCAAAACGAATCCGCCACATGTATACCCGTGCTCCCCATCTTGAACCCTCCTCCCTCCTCCCTCCCCATACCCTCCCTCTGAGTCGTCCCAGTGCACCATCCTCAAGCATCCAGTACCGTGCATTGAACCTGGACTGGCGACTCGTTTCATACATGATATTTTACATGTTTCAATGTCATTCTCCCAAATCTCCCCACCCTCTCCCTCTCCCACAGAGGCCATAAGACTGATCTATACATCGGTGTCTCTTTTGCTCTCCCGTACACAGGGTTATTGTTACCATCTTTCTAAATTCCATTTATATGTGTTAGTATACTGTATTGGTGTTTTTCTTTCTGGCTTACTTCACTCTGTATAATAGGCTCCAGTTTCATCCACCTCATTAGAACTGATTCAAATGTATTCTTTTTAATGGCTGAGTAATACTCCATTGGATATATGTACCACAGCTTTCTTTTTCATTCATCTGTTGATGGACATCTAGGTTGCTTCCATGTCCTGGCTATTATAAACAGTGCTGCGATGAACATTGGGGTACACGTGTCTCTTTCCCTTCTAGTTTCCTCAGTGTGTATGTCCAGCAGTGGGATTGATGGATCATAAGGCTGTTCTATTTCCAGTTTTTTAAGGAATCTCCACACAGTTCTCCATAGTGGCTGTACTAGTTTGCATTCCCAGCCACAGTGTAAGAGGGTTCCCTTTTCTCCACACCCTCTACAGAGTTTACTGCTTGTAGACTTTTGGAGCGTAGCCATTCTGACTGACCATTCTGAATGGTACCTCATAGTGGTTTTGATTTGCATTTCTTTGATAATGAGTGATGTTGAGCATCTTTTCATGTGTTTGTTAGCCATCTCTACGTCTTCTTTGGAGAAATGTCTGTTTAGTTCTTCGGCCCATTTTTTTATTGGGTCATTTATTTTTCTGGAGTTGAGCTGTATGTGTTGCTTGTATATTTTTGAGATTAGTTGTTTCTCAGTTGCTTCATCTGCTATTATTTTCTCCCATTCTGAAGGCTGCCTTTTCACCTTGCTAATAGTTTCCTTTGTTGTACAGAAGCTTTTAAGTTTAATTAAGTCCCATTTGTTTATTTTTGCTTTTATTTCCAATTTTCTGGGAGGTGGGTCATAGAGAATCCTGCTGTGATGTATGTCAGAGAGTGTTTTGCCTATGTTCTCCTCTAGGACTTTTATAGTTTCTGGTCTTACGTTCAGATCTTTAATCCATTTTGAGTTTATTTTTGTGTATGGTGTTAGAAAGTGTTCTAGTTTCATTCTTTTACAAGTGGTTGACCAGTTTTCCCAGCACCACTTGTTAAAGAGATTGTCTTTAATCCATTGCATATTCTTACCTCCTTTGTCAAAGATAAGGTGTCACTATGTGTGTGGATTTATCTCTGGGCTTTCTATTTTGTTCCATTGATCAATATTTCTGTCTTTGTGCCAGTACCATACTGTCTTGATAACTGTGGCTTTGTAATAGAGCCTGAAGTCAGGTAGGTGGATTCCTCCACTTCCCTTCTTCTTTCTCAAGATAGCTGTGGCTATTCGAGGTTTTTTGTATTTCCATACAAATTGTGAAATTATTTCTTCTAGCTCTGTGAAGAATACCGTTGGTTGCTTGATGGGAATTGCATTGAATCTATAAATTGCTTTGGGTAGTATACTCATTTTCACTATATTGATTCTTCCAATCCATGAACATGGTATATTTCTCCATCTATTAATGTCTTCTTTGATTTCTTTCACCAGTGTTTTAGAGTTTTCTATATATAGGTCTTTAGTTTCTTTAGGTGGATATATTCCTAAGTATTTTATTCTTTCTGTTGCAATGGTGAATGGAATTGTTTCCTTAATTTCTCTTTCTGTTTTCTCATTGTTAGTGTATTGGAATGCAAGGGATTTCTGTATGTTGATTTTATATCCTGCAACTGTACTATAATCATTGATTAGTTCTAGTAATTTTCTGGTGGAGTCTTTAGGGTTTTCTATGTAGAGGATCATGTCATCTGCAAATAGTGAGAGTTTTACTTCTTCTTTTCCAACTTGGATTATTTTTATTTCTTGTTCTCCTCTGATTGCTGTGGCCAAAATTTCCAAAACTATGTTGAATAGTAATCGTGCATGTGGGCACCCTTGTCTTGTTTCTGACTTTAGAGGAAATGCTTTCAATTGTTCACCATTGAGGATAATGTTTGCTGTGGGTTTGTAATATATAGCTTTTATTATGTTGACGTATGCTCCTTCTATTCCTGCTTTCTGGAGAGTTTTTATCATAAATGGATGGTGAATTTTGTCAAAGGCTTTCTTTGCATCTATTGAGATAATCTTATGGTTTTTATTTTTCAGTTTGTTATTGTGGTGTATTACATTGATTGAGTTGCAGATATTGAAGAATACTTGCATCCCTGGGATAAAGCCCACTTAGTCCTGGTGTATGATCTTTTTAATATGTTGTTGAATTCTGATTGCTAGAATTCTGTTAAGGATTTTTGCATCTATGTTCATCAGTGATATTGGCCTGTAGTTTTCTTCTTTTGTGGGATCTTTGTCAGGTTTTGGTATTAGGGTGATGGTGGCCTCATAGAATTAGTTTGGAAGTCTACTTCCTCTGCAATTTTCTGGAAGAGTTTGAGCAGGATAGGTCTTTGCTCTTCTCTAAATTTTTGGTAGAATTCAGCTCTGAAGCTGTCTGGACCTGCGCTTTTGTTTGCTGGAAGATTTTTGATTAAAGTTTCAATTTCCATGCTTGTGATGGGTCTGTTAAAATTTTCTATTTCTTCCTGGTCTAGTTTTGGAAAGTTGTGCTTTTCTAAGAATTTGTCCATTTCTTCCACGTTGTCCATTTTATTGGCATATAATTGTTGATAGTTGTCTCTTATGATCCTTTGTATTTCTGTGTTGTCTGTTGTGATCTCTCCATTTTCATTTCTAATTTTATTGATTTGATTTTTCTCCCTTTGTTTCTTAATAAGTCTGGCTAATAGTTTGTCAATTTTATTTATCCTTCCAAAGAACCAGCTTGTGGCTTTGTTGATTTTTGCTATGGTCTGTTTTGCTTCTTTTGCATTTGTTTCTGCCCTAATTTTTAAGATTTCTTTCCTTCTACTAACCCTGGGGTTCTTCATTTCTTCCTTTTCTAGTTGCTTTAGGTGTAGGGTTAGGTTATTTATTTGACCTTTTTCTTGTTTCTTGAGGTATGCCTGTATTGCTATGAACTTTCCCCTTAGGACTGCTTTTAAAGTGTCCCATAGGTTTTGGGTTGTTGTGTTTTCATTTTCATTAGTTTCTATGCAAATGTTGATTTCTTTTTTGATTTCTTCTGTGATGTGCTGGTTATTCAGCAGCGTGTTGTTCAGCCTCCATATGTTGGAATTTTTAGTAGTTTTTCTCCTGTAATTGAGATCTAATCTTACTGCATTGTGGTCAGAAAAGATGCTTGGAATGATTTCTAATTTTTTGAATTTACCAAGGCTAGATTTATGGACTAGGATGTGATCTATCCTGGCGAAGGTTCCATGTGGGCTTGAGAAAAAGGTGAAATTCATTGTTTTGGATTGAAATGTCCTATAGGTATCAATTAGGTCTAACTGGTCTATTGTATCGTTTAAAGTTTGTGTTTCCTTGTTAATTTTCTGTTTAGTTGATCCATCCATATGTTTGAGTGGGGTATTAAAGTCTCCCACTATTATTGTGTTATTGTTAATTTCTCTTTTCATACTTGTTAGCATTTGTTTTACATATTGCGACACTCACGTGTTGGGTGCATATATATTTATAATTGTTATATCTTCTTCTTGGATTGATCCTTTGATCATTATGTAGTGAACATCTTTGTCTCTTTTCACAGCCATTGTTTTAAAGTCTACTTTATCTGTTATAAGTATTGCTACTCCTGCTTTCTTTTGGTCCCTATTTGCATGGAAAAACTTTTTCCAGCCCTTCATTTTCAGTCTGTATGTGTCCCCTCTTTTGAGGTGGGTCTCTTGTGGACAACATATGTAGGGGTCTTGTTTTTGCATCCATTCAGCCAGCCTTTGTCTTTTGGTTGGGGCATTCACCCCATTTACGTTTAAGGTAATTACTGATAAGTATGATCCCATTGCCATTTACTTTATTGTTTTGGGTTTGATTTTATACACCGTTTTTGTGTTTCCTGTCTAGAGAATATCCTTTAGTATTTGTTGGAGAGCTGGTTTGGTGGTGCTGAATTCGATCAGCTTTTGCTTGTCTGAAAAGCGTTTGATTTCTCCTTCATATTTGAATGAGATTCTTGCTGGGTACAATAATCTGGGCTGTAGGTTATTTTCTTTCATCACTTTAAGTATGTCTTGCCATTCCCTCCTGGCTTGAAGAGTTCCTATTGAAAGATCAGCGGTTATCCTTATGGGAATCCCCTTGTGTGTTATTTGTTGTTTTTCCCTTGCTGCTTTTAATATTTGTTCTTTGTGTTTGATCTTTGTTACTTTGATTAATATGTGTCTTGGGGTGTTTTGCCTTGGGTTTATCCTGTTTGGGACTCTCTGGGTTTCTTGGACTTGGGTGATTATTTCCTTCCCCATTTTAGGGAAGTTTTCAACAATTATCTCTTGAAGTATTTTCTCATGGTCTTTCTTTTTGTCTTCTTCTTCTGGGACCCCTATGATTCGAATGTTGTAGCATTTCATATTGTCCTGGAGGTCTCTGAGATTGTCCTCATTTCTTTTAATTCGTTTTTTTTTTTATCCTCTCTGACTCTTTTATTTCTACCATTCTATCTTCTAATTCGCTAATGCTATCTTCTGCCTCTGTTATTCTACTATTTGTTGCCTCCAGAGTGTTTTTAATTTCATTTATTGCATTTTTCATTATATATTGACTCTCTTTTATTTCTCCTAAGTCCTTGTTAAACCTTTCTTGCATCTTCTCAATCTTTGTCTCCAGGCTATTTATCTGTGGTTCCATTTTAATTTCAAGATTTTGGATCAATTTCACTATCATTATTCGGAATTCTTTGTCAGGTAGATTCCCTATCTCTTCCTCTTTTGTTTTGTTTGGTGGGCATTTATCTTGTTCCTTTATCTGCTGGGTATTCCTCTGTCTTTACATCTTGTTTAAATTGCTGAGTTTGGGGTGTCCTTTCTGTTTTCTGGCAGTTTGTGGAGTTCTCTTTATTGTGGTGTTTCCTTGCTCTGTGTGGGTTTGTACAGGTGGCTTTTCAAGGTTTCCTGGTTAGGGAAGCTTGTGTCAGAGTTCTGGTGGGTGGAGCTGTATTTCTTCTCTCTGGAGTGCAATGAAATGTTCAGTAATGAGTTATGGGATGTCTATGGTTTTGGGGTGACTTTGGGCAGCCTGTATCTTGGAGCTCAGGGCTGTGTTCCTTGTTGCTGGAGAATTTGCTTGGTATGTCTTGCCCTGAAACTTGTTGGCCCTTGTGTGGTGCTTGGTTTTAGTGCAGGTATGGAGGCATTTGATGAGCTCCTGTCAATTAATGTTCCTTGGAGTCAGGAGCTCCCTGGAGTCAGGGTTTGGACTTCAACCACCTGCTTCCAGTTATCAGTCTTATTTTTACAGTAGTTTCATAGCTTTTCCTTCTATACAGCACCATTGATAAAACATCTACGTTAAAGATGAAAAGTTTCTCTGCCGAGAGGGTCACTCAGAGAGATTCACAACATTATATGGAGAAAAGAAGAGGGAGCAGGGAGTTAGAGGTGACCGAATGAGATGGCGTTGAATCAAATGAGGAGAGAATGGGCTATCCAGTAATCTCTTCCTTATGTGCACTCCACAACTGGACCTCTCAGAGTTGTTCACGGAGTTATACAGAGAAGAGAAGAAGGAGGAAGGTGACAGAGGTGGCCAGGAGGATAAAAGGGGGAAGGGAAAAGGAGGGAGACAGATCTAGCCAGTAATCAGTTCCCTAAGTGTTCTCCACCGTCTGGAACACACAGAAATTCACAGAGTTGGGTAGAGTAGAGAGGGGTTAGGGAGGAGACATAGGCGACCTGGTGGAGAAAAAAGGGGGTCCAAAGGGAGAGAGAGCATTTAAGCCAGTAATCTCTCTCCCTAAAGATAAATGGGTTCTGAAGATTGGGTTCTTAAAGGTAAAAAATTGGTAACAAATACATAAAAGAAAAAATTAAATATCTAGAGTAGAGTTTGGAATTTCAAAAATACGATGTTAAAGAAAAGAAGAAGCAAAAGAAAAAAGAAAAAATGAACAAACAAAAACAAACAAGGTCATGAAAATTACAAAGAAAATATAGGTACAAAATTGATAACTAATACCAAAAAGTAAAAGTTAAAATCTAGAGTAGTGTTTGGAATTTCAAAAATACAATGTTAAAAAAAGAAGAACAAGAAAGAGAGAGAGAAACAAGCAAACAAACAAACAAACAAGAACAAACAAAGTCGCATAAATTATAAAGAAAATACAGGTACAAAATTGATAACAAATACCAAAAAGCATAAATTAAAAATCTATAGTAGAGTTTGGAATTTCAGGTATACAATGTTATTTAAAAGAAGAAGAGAAAGAAACAGAGAAAAGAAAAAGAGAAAATAAAAAATGGTCACAGAAATTATATATATAAAAAAACTATAGGTACAAAATTGATAACAAATAACAAAAATCTAAAATTAAAAATCTAGAGTAGAGTTTGGAATTTCAAAACTACAATGTTAAAAAAAAGAATAAAAAAAAAGTCAAAAAATTTTATATATATATGAAGTTTGCTTTAAAAAAAAAGGGGGGGTCTTCTTTTTTTTTTTTTTTTTGTAAAGTAATCGGTTATAAAGTGAAAATTAAAGGAATAATGGAGGACTTATAATTAAAAAATATTTAAAAAAATAAAAAAAGAAAGAAAGAATGATCATAAAAATATTAAAAATATATCTAGGACTTTCTCTGGTTTTGTTGTGAGTATTGCAGGTTCAGTTCATTTTTGGCTAGTTCCTTGGACCGACTTATATTTCTCAAGATCTATAGGCCCCTTCCTATGTAGTTGGTACTAACCACAGGGTTTTAATATATTGCCTGTGGGGACAGAGAAGGACACTTTTTTTTTTTTTTTTTTTTAGGCTCACTTATTCAGTCGCGCTGAGGGGAGGTAGGGAGGGATGCTGCAAACAAATAACACTGGCGTGTTCTCGCAGTGCCTCGGCCACACTGGGTCTGCCCCCTGTCCATGGCACGTGTAGCCTCCCTGCCCATGCTGTTCAGGCTCTAGGTTGCTCCACCGGGAACCATCTGTGGCCAGCCCTGGGCTGCCTGCACTTATAGGTCCAAGCCACTCAGGTTCAGGCACTTGGGTAGTCCTCAGAGGCACAGACTCTCGGTTGGGCCTGTGTTTAGTGCCCTTCCCAGATCCGAGCAGCTCAGGTGATAAGGTGTTTGGCACTTGCGACTGCTGCGACTTATCGCCTCCCCGCCACTCGGTTATCTAGGTGTGCACCGGCGCACCTTCTCAGGCAGATGTTGACTGTCCAGACCTCCAAGAAGTTTTAGTTAGCAAAGAAGCCTGCTTACAGTTTTATAGATAATGTCTCTCTGGGGCTGCGATTGTCCTCTTCCAGCTCTGGCTGCATATCACCGGAGGGGGATGGTCTGCTGCTGGCTATCTCTGTTCAGTCCTTTGTTCAGTGCTCGGGCCTGCCGGTGCCTTAGGTTAGGGCTGGCTTTTTGCGTGGTAGATATCCCACAGTCTGGTTTGCTAGCCCAAATTATTTCGCTCAGATAGCGCTCGGGGTACTCAGGCCAGATCCTTGCGATGCATCCCGTGCCATGCCTCCCAGCCAACGCCACGCCTCCCTGCCCAGCAACCGCTTGCTAATGGCGGATGTAGGCGTCTGCGCAGCTTCTCCGCTGGGGGAGTTATCGTAGGCCTCACAATGTGCGGGTTTTAATTGTTTATTTTTCCTCCCTGTTGTGTTGCCCTCTGTGCTTCCAAGGCTCGGCACAGATTCGGCAGTGAGAAGGTTTCCTGGTGTTTGGAAACTTGTTTCTTTTTAAGACTCCCTTCCCGGAACGGAACTCCGTTCCTCCCTCTTTTGTCCTTTCTTTGTTAGGGTATCTGTGTATCGTGATCCTGTTAGTCATCTGCACCAGGATTGGGCCACCTCCACTGCCCTGCCCATGGGAACACACAGCTCCCACAAATTTCTTAGGATAACAGTTTCCTAATTGAAATTTGGTCTGAAATCTCCAAACAGTATTTTAATCTTTGGGAGTGCTGATTGTGGGTTTTAGATGTATCAGCGTTTTGTGCCTCCTGAGCACCCTTAGCTGACAGCATACGTGAGTGATGCAACAAAGCCCGTTATGATGTAAATGGCCAGAAGGTGATTTCTGCCTGCCTCACTCAGGGGAAGTATGAAATTCACCATGCCCACGTGAAGCCCTCTTCCAATTTGGGTTTTGGAAATCTAGACCCAAATGTCACTCCACACCCCAAACAATGGCAGTAACACTGCACCAGTACTCCTTGCCGCTGAGATCAGTTGTTAAGCAGGGTTATTCACCTTCAGTGCAAACTTCTGACCTGGTCGTGACGTCTACTCTTTGGCTAACTGGGGACCTGAGGGTCTGTTCCCTCAGCTCTTGGGACTCCACATCCCTCCCCACCAGGTAGCCACCTATATTCTTCCTTCCTTCTCTTCCCATCAGAAAATTCACACACACACACACACACACACAAATATCATTTTTCACTATTTGTTGTGTATTTTAATCGCAGCCATCAGTTTACTATGGTAGTGTGAGACTCAGTCTTTTCCTGGTTGGCCATTTCTAAGAAAGCAAACCTCTGGAGACACAATTCTAAACGGTCTGACCTTTTCTATTCAGTTCCTGGATGCCCAGATTGTTCTTCTCCAGAGTATCTCATTCTGGGGTGGCTGAGCGTACCTTCTCTTTTGATTCTGCCTCACTCTTTGACTCTTCCTCATATTTAGTACCCTTTTTGGCTTTGATTCAGTTTCTTACGTGCAGAGGAACAGAAAAAACAGTTTGGTTTTCTTGTTTCCTTTACCTTCTTCGACTGATGGCATATGATCCGATTTTCTGTCTCGAGTTTCCATTTAGAGGGCTTCTGACCCTCATGGTCATATTCCGTGCCTTGAAAGACAAGAGAAGGGTATTAGTTTTGAGGAAAGGGTATAACATCTGAGTTGGAAGGGAGAATTTATGAAAAGGGATGTCGGGTGATGAGGGTTTTTGTGGCAGGCAAGGGCAGTGTAGAGGTCTTGGGCAGCAAAGTCAATGGAGAAGGTGGGGAGCATAGATGGAATAATCTTACCTTCACACGGCCTCGGTATCTCAGTGGACAAAGGGTCTTCTTTCATCCTTTCATCGTTGAAGCACACTGCATTGTAACTCTTCTTGGCTGCTGTGGCTTCCATGTTACCTTATGATGATAGCATGACATGGCCTAACCCAGAATCTCTGCCTCTGACCTCCCTATATATACCTTCTCAGAAGAATGAGGAGACACACCCTTCAATCTGATTGGTCAGCTAGGCACTCCCCCAGCCAATGGTGCCTTTGTGGTCTTAGACATCACAATGTACCACTGTGCCCATCAACATGGGTTAGTGGGTGCTGAGGGAGGCCATGATACAACTTTATCATCCCTGACACCTCTTTGTGTCTGATTCTGGGGAGTGGTGATTCAGGGGCATGGTGTTTCTTCTCATGACCCTCAGATTTTCTTCAGTGCCCTTTATTCTTTGATGTATATGTCCCCCTTCAACACTCCTGCCTCCTCCATCCCTGTATGAACCTCTACCAAACACTTTTCACTCCAAATCTGTTCCTCAGAGTCGTCTAGTCATTTCATCTTTGACAACCCTCTTCCTAGTGGGGGTTCTTGAGGGTCTAAAGAACTTAACATGGAAAAAGGTAATTAAGAACAGGTTGGATGTTTTTGCTACTCCAGTGAGCTTTAGAGACCCCAAGACTTGGTGAATTCTCAGTCTGTTGCACCAAGGTCTATACACTGTCTCCATGAAATTACACATCAGAGCCATGAAAGTCATAAATGTCTCCTCCACTAATATTTTTGGGGACACTTCAACTCTCATATTGAGTAGGGAAAGTCAACTAGCCCCATCTACCAGAAATGCATTCACAATAATAAAAAAAAATGTAAAGTGCCCAAAGGCAAGAGTCAGATGACCAATGCACCACTATCTCTTGACTGAATCGCTTCCCTAGTGGTCCCTCATGGACAGTTATCATCAGGTAGTGCCCAATGTGGAGCTGAACAATAGCTGAGCAGGAGAAGTACCAGTAGGTATCTCACTGATAATTGGTTGCTTATTGGCAAGGCCAAGCAATGCACTGTCTAATTGCTGGGCAAGACCTGTTGCTTAGAAACAGGATGTGGAGTAATACGGCAAAGTGATGGCTACCTGCTAATGGCTGTGCTCATGCTGCTCTGTTCCATAAGGATACGTTGGGTCCAGTGTGCTTTAATCTTTTTGATTAACTCTTTTCCCACCGCAGATTTTAATTTCACATGCTTGTTTAACTTTTGTACATCATTCTTTTCATTGTATTGCCATGCATGCCAGTCAGCAGTGCTTATCTATATGCCCCTCCAACAGCTGTCACAGGATTGCATGTGCGGCATATATTATAGCTAAAATTTGAAAGCCAACAAGAATGTCAAAGCCAGCCCAGCTTGAGAACTACTTTGACAAACCTTAACCTCACATTGATTCATATTCTATTCACAATGTAACACAGCAGAGTGAGCATAGCCCTATGCAGTTAGCCATTGATGTGCTTCATTTCAACCCACCCTGTTCCTAGGCAACAGGTGTAGCTCAGCCTTGCTTGGTGCCTCAGATGGCCCCATTCACAAGAGCCAACTCTCAATGAGTGACCATTCGTTGTCCTGCTCAGCTATTGATCAGCACCACAGTGGGCCCTGCCCCTCAGTTACTCTCAAGAATGGCGTATTGGGGAAGTGATTAAGTAAGGGTGGTGTGATGGTCATCAGCTGGAACGTGAGAGAAGCGACAGATTCAGGCATTCTTTTGCAGGGCTTGAAGAATTACTTGACTGGGATATGACATGAGTGGAATAGTGTGGTAGTTTGAGCATTCTTTGGCATTGCCTTTCTCGGGGATTGGAGTGAAAACTGAAAATTTCCAGTCCTGTGGCCACTGCTGAGTTTTCCAAATTAGCTGCCATATTGAGTGCAGCACTTTCACTACATCATCTTTCAGGATTTGAAATAGCTCAACTGGAATTCCGTCACCTCCAATAATTTTGTTCGTTGTGATTCTTTCTAAGGCCCACTTGACTTCACATTCCAGGATTTCTGGTCCTATGTGTGTGATCAGACTATCATGATTATCTGGGTCCTGAAGATTTTTTTTTTGTAAAGTGTTTCTGGGTATTATTACCACCTCTTCTTAATATCTTCTGCTTCTGTTAGGTCCATAACATTTCTGTGCTTTATCGAGCCCATCTTTACATGAAATGCTCCCTTTCTATCTCGAATTTCCTTGAAGAGATGTCTAGTCTTTCCCATTCTGTTGTTTTCCTCTATTTCTTTGCATTGATCACTGAGGAATGCTTTCTTATATCTTCTTGCTATTATTTAGAACTCTGCATTCAGATGCGTATATCTTTCCTTTTCTCCTGTGCTTTTCGCTTCTCTTCTTTTCACAACTAACTGTAAGGCCTCCCCAGACAGCTCTTTTGGTTTTTGGCATTTCTTTTCCATGGGGACGGTCTTTATCCCTGTCTCCTGTACAGTGTCACAAAACGCCATCCATAGTTCATCAGGCACTCTGTCAGGTGTAGTCCCTTAAATCTATTTCTCATTTCCACCTTATAATCATAAGGGATTGGATTTATGTCATACCTGAATGGTCTAGTGGTTTTCACTACTTTCTTCAATTTAAATCTTAATTTGACAATAAGCAGCTCATGATCTCAGCCACAGTCAGCTCCAAGTCTTGTTTTGCTGACTAATAGAGCTTCTCCATCTTTGGCTGCAAGCAATATAATCAATCTGATTTCAGTGTTGACCATTTTATGATGTCCATGTGTAGAGCCTTTTCTTGTGTTGTTGGAAGAGGGTGTTTGCTATGACCACTGAGTTCTATTTGCAGAACTCTATTAGCATTTGCCCTGCTTCATTCCATACTCCAGTGCCAAATTTTCCTGTTACTCCAGGTGTTTCTTGACTTCCTACTTTTGCATTCCTGTTCACTATAACATAAAGGACATCTTTTTTGGGTGTTAGTTCTAAAAGGTCTTGTTGGTCTTCATAGAACAATTCAACTTTAGCTTTTTCATCGTTACTTGTTGGGGCATAGACTTGGATTACCGTGATATTGAATGGTTTGCCTTTGAAACAAACAGAGATCATTCTATAGTTTTTCAGATTGCATCCAGCTACTGCATTTTGGACTCTTTTGTTGTCCATGATGGATACTCCATTTCTTCTGAGGGATTCTTGCCTGCTGTAGTAGGTATAATGGTCATCTGAGTTAAATTCACCCATTGCAGTCCATTTTAGTTCACTGATTCCTAGAATGTTGACTTTCTCTCTTGCCATCTCCTGTTTGACCACTTCCAATTTGCCTTGATTCATGGACTTAACATTCCAGGTTCCTATGCTATATTGCTCTTTATAGCATTAGACCTTTCTTCTGTCACCAGTCACATGCACAACTGGGTGTTGCTTTTGCTTTGGCTCAATCCCGTCATTCTTTCTGGAATTATTTCTCCACCGATCTCCAGTAGCATACTGGGCACCTACTGACCTGGGGAGTTCCTCTTTCAGTATCCTATCATTTTACATTTTCATACTGTTCATGCGGATCTCAAGGCAAGAATACTGAAGTGCATTGCTCTTCCCTTCTGCAGTGGATCAGATTCTGTCAGACCTCTCCACCATGACCTGCCCAACTTGGGAGGCCCCACAGGGCCTGGCTTAGTTTCATTGAGTTGGACAAGGCTGTGGTTCTAGTGTGATTAGATTGACTAGATTTCTGTGATTATGGTTTCAGTGTGTCTGCCCTCTGATTTCGTCTTTAAGCATCTACCATCTTACATGGGTTTCTCTTACCTAGATCTGTGGTAGCTCTTCACAGCTGCTCCAGCAAAGCGCAGCCACTGCTCCTTACCTTGCACGAAGTATATCTCGTTACTGACAAGTTTCCTGACCTTGTACTCCTCTAGTCCTTCCTGTGCCCATGCAGCCATCACTCCATGGATGTGTGGTATCAGTCCTGATTATTAACTAGAAGGACTGATGCTGAAGCTGCAACTCCAGTACTTTGTCCACCTGATGCAAAGAACTGTCTCATTGGAAAAGATCCTGATGCTAGGAAGGAATGAAGGCCAATAAGAAGGGGATACGAGAGGATGAGATGTTTGCATGGCATCGAGGATTCAATGGACTTGAATTTCATCAAGCTCTGGGAATTGATGATGGACAAGGAATCCTGGTGTACTGCAGAACCTGGGGTTGCACACAGTCATACACAACTGAACAAATGAAATGAACTGATTGCCATAGGGAGAATGCTTTGAACACAATTTCTTCACGTGTCTCAAAATGGAACACAAAAAGATATTTCGTTAACATGGAAGATAAGGATGGTTCGCAGCATCTATGTGTGTGTTTGCAAGTTTGTATATGTGTGTGTGTGTGTGTGTGAAAGACAGAGAGAGAGAGAGAGAGAGATAAGGAAAGAGGTTGGGATGTTTGAACAGACTGCATGATGGAGCAGTTTGACAGGCAGTGTTTCTTTTTGTAGTGAGCTAATTCTTAGAAGGAGCTGTTAAAGGAGTCAGAAATTTCGGACTCTTAGAGCTTGCTCAAGAGTGGGGGAAAGCTGATGTTCAGAGGAGAGAAGCATGGCTAAAGATTAAGCTTAGTCGGTGGGCATGTTATGGATGACTGTGAGCACTTGGCAAGTCTCTGCTGTTGTTTAAGAGAGGCCAAGTCAGCCCTTTGACAGTATGATTGTTATCAAAATTGCAAATCCATGTGCTTGATGCAGAGTGAGGCCCATCAAAACTAAATGTTAGAGTTTGGAACAGGGAAAGGTTTATTACAGATTCATACAAAGATATGGGTAGCTCTTGCCCTAATAACCCAAAGTTACTGAACGTTTTCAATTAAGTACATTTAAAAGTAAATGTTAGAGACAGTTGTGGTAAGTTCTTACAGACTTCTTGGTGTCACATCCTTTGTACTTAAAGTTATGTCATGGTCAGGTAATAATGTTTCTATCTATCTCTACCAGATGAATGTTTTTATCTGTCATTCTTGCCCTGTCAATACAGGGCAAAGTCTCAAGGCACAACTTTCACCTTGAAATGTCCCATCCTGGATAAGCAGTAACAGATCTCATTTGGCAGCTCCTTCAGGGCAAGTTTCCCACATTTTGCCCAGCTCGCATCCTTGATGGGGCCAGGCACCCTACCCAATAGGTCCTGACTCCTCAGGCTGTCCAAGTGAGGAGACCAGTTCTCAGAGACTTAGGCCCAGGAAGATGGCCACTGATTGTAGGTTGCAGAGACAGGGATGGGGGAGAGGTTCTCTGCTCCTCAAGGCCTGGGCCAAGGCTACAGGAGGGCCTTCGTGAGGGCTCTGGAGCACTACAAGATATCATCCCCAATCTATTCCCTGGGACCTCAACCTCACCCACTGGCCCAAGGCTGGGTGATCTCCAGGCCCCCCAAAAGAATGCCTGAATCTGCCTCTTCTCTCACTTTCCAGCTGATGACCACCACACCATCCTTACTTAATCACTTCCCCAAGACTACCTTCTTGACAGTAACTGGGGGCAGGGCCCACTGTGATGCTGATCAATAGCTGAGCAGGACAACGAATGGTCACTCACTGACAGTTGGCTGCTTGTGAATGGGGCCATCTGATTCACCAAGCAAGGCTGAACTACACCTGTTGCCTAGGAACAGGGTGGGTTGAAATGAAGCACATCAATGGCTAGCTGCAAAGGGCTGTGCTCACTCTGCTTTGTTACATTGTGAATAGAATAAGAATCACTGTGAGGTTAAGGTTTGTCAAAGTAGTTCTCAAGGTGGGCTGGCTTTGACATTCTTGTTGGCTTTGAAATATTAGCTATAATATGTGTGGCACATGCAATCATGTTGCAGCTGTTGGAGGGGCATATAGATAAGCACTGCTGACCGGCATGCCTGGGAATTCAATGAAAAGAATGATGTACGAAAGTTAAACAAGCATGTGAAATCAAAATCTGAGGTGGGAAAGGAGTCATTCAAAAAGATTAAAGCAGGATGAGGAGCTAAGATGACGGAGGCGTAGGAAGGGGAGAACACTTTCTCCCCCACAAATTCATCAAAAAAACATTTAAACGCCGAGTAAATTCCAAAAAAAAAAACTTCTGAATACCAGCAGAGGACGTCAGGCACCCAGAAAAGCAACCCAAGTCTTCAAAAGGAGGTAGGAAAAAATATAAAAGACAAAGAAAGAGTCAAAAGAGGGAGGAACGGAGTTTCGTCCCAGGAAGGGAGTCTTAAAAAGAGAGAAGTTTCCAAACTCCAGGAAATCTTCTCACTGTCGAATCTGTGCCGAGCCTTGTAAGCACAGAGGGCAACATAACAGGGAGGAAAAATAAATATACAATTAAAACCCGCACATTGCGAGCCCTATGGTAACTCCCCCAGCGGAGAAGCAGCGCAGACCCCTGCATCCACCATTAGCAAGCGGGGGCTGTTCGAGGAGGTGCAGCGTGGACAGGGAGGCACGGCCTGGGCTGCATCGCAAGGATCTGGCCTGAATACCACGAGCGCTATCTGAATGAAATAATTTGGGCTAGCAAACCAGATTGTGGGATATCTACCACGCGAAAAGCCAGCCCTAACCTAAGACACCGCCAGGCCCACGCACGGAACAAAGGACTGAACAGAGATAGCCGGTGGAAGACCATCCCCTCCAGTGATAGGAAGCCAGACCTGGAAGGGGACAATCACAGCACCAGAAAGACATTATCTATAAAACTGTAAGCATGCTTCTTTGCTAACTAAAACTTCTTGGGGGTCTGGACGGTCAACATCTGCCTGAGAAGGTGCACCGGTGCACACCTAGATAACAGAGCAGAGGGCAGGCGATAAGTCGCAGCAATCGCACGCGCCAAACACCTCATCACCTGAGCTGCTGGGATTTGGGAAGGGCACAAAACGCAGGCCCAACCAAGAGTCTGTGCCTCTGAAGACTACCCGAGTGCCTGAACCTGAGCAGCTTGGACCTGGAAGTGCAGGGCTGGCCACGGATGGTTCCCGGTGGAGCAACCTAGAGCCTGAGCAGCGTGGGCAGTGAGGTTACACGTGCTGTGAACCGGGGGCAGACCCAGTGTGGCTGAGGTACTGCGAGCACACGCCAGTGTTATTTGTTTGCAGCATCCCTCCCTACCTCCCCTCAGCGCAACTGAATAAGTGAGCCTAAAAAAAAAAAAAAAAAAAAAGAAGTGTCCTCCACCGTCCCCTTTGTATCAGGGTGGAAACCAGACACTGAAGAGACCAGCAAACAGAAAAAGGTATAACAGAGGGGACCGCCTTGGAAGCTACAGGCAATAGATTAAAACCCTGTGGTTAGTACCAGCTACAAAGGAAGGGGCCTATAGATCTTGAGAAGTATAAGTCGGGCCAAGGAACTAGCCCAAAATGAACTGAACCTGAAATACTCACAACAAAAACAAAGTCCTAGATATATTTTTACTATTTTTACGATCATTCTTTCTTTCTTTTTATTTTTTATTAATTTTTTTAAATTAAGTCCTCTATTATTCCTTTAATTTTCACTTTTGTACCGGATTACTTTGCAAAAAAAAAGAAAAGAAAAAAAAAAAAAGAAGACACCTTTTTTTTTAAAAGAAAACTTCATATATATATATATTGACCTTGGGTTTTTTTTTTTTTTCATTCTTTTATTTAACATTGTATTTTTGAAATTCAAACTCTACTGTATATTTTTAATTTTAGCTTTTTGGTATTTGTTATCAATTTTGTACCTAAATTTTTTTTTTTATAATTTCTGTGACCCATTTTTATTTTCTCTTTTTCTTGTTCTCTGTTTCTTTTTCATCTTCCTTTAAATATCATTATTTATCTGAAATTCCAAACTCTACTCTAGATTTTTAATTTATGCTTTTTGGTATTTGTTATGAATTTTGTACCAGTATTTTCTTTATAATTTATGCGAATGTGTTTGTTCTTGTTTTTGTTTTTGTTTTCTCTCTCTCTTTATTTTTCTTCTTCTTTTTTTAACATTGTATTTTAGAAATTACAAACTCTACTCTAGATTTTTAACTTTTGCTTTTTGATATTAGTTATCAATTTTGTACCTGTATTTTCTTTATAATTTTCACGACCTTGTTTGTTTATGTTTGTTCGTTTTTTCTCTCTTTCTTTTCATTCTTCTTTTATTTAACATCGTATTTTTGAAATATCAAACTCTACTTTAGATTTTTAACTTTTGATTTTTGATATTAGTTATCAATTTTGTACCTATATTTTCTTTATAATTTTCACGACCTTGCTTGTTTGTGTTTGTTCGTTTTTCTCTTTCTTTTCCTTCTTCTTTTCTTTAACATCGTATTTTTGAATTTCCAAACTCTACTCTAGAGTTTAAATTTTTGCTTTTATGTAGTTGTTACAAATTTTGTACATTTAAGAACCCAATCTTCAGCACCCATTTATCACTAGGGAGCGAGATTACTGGCTTAACTGCTCTCTCTCCCTTTGGACTCTACTTTTTCTCCACTAGGTCGCCTGTGTCTCCTCCCTAACCCCTCTCTACTCTACACAACTCTGTGAATTTCTGTGTGTTCCAGACGGTGGAGAACACTTAGGGAACTGATTACTGGCTGGATCTGTCTCCCTCCTTTTCATTCCCCACTTTTATCCTCCTGGCCACCTCTGTCACCTTCCTCCTTCTTCTCTTCTCTGTATAACTTCGTGAACAACTCTCAGTGGTCCAGTTGTGGAGTGCACATAAGGAAGAGATTACTGGATAGACCACTCTCTCCTCTTTTGATTCCACCTCATCTCATTCGGGTCACATCTAACACCCTCCTCCCTCTTCTTTTCTCCATATAATGCTGTGAACCTCTCTGGGTGACCCTCACGGTAGAGACACTTTTCATCTTTAACGTAGATGTTTTACAAATGGTGCTGTATAGAAGGAGAAGCTATGAAACTACTGTAAAAATAAGACTGATAACTGGAAGCAGGAGGCTTATGTCCAAACCCTGACTCCAGGGAGCTCCTGACTCCAAGGAACATTAATTGACAGAAGCTCATCAAATGCCTCCATACCTGCACTGAAACCAAGCACCACACAAGGGCCAACAAGTTTCAGGGCAAGACATACCAAGAAAATTCTCCAGCAACAAGGAACATAGCCCTGAGTTCCAAGACACAGGCAGTCCAAAGTCACTGCAAAACCATTGGCATCCCATAACTCATTACTGGATATTTCATTGCACTCCAGAGAGAAGAAATACAGCTCCACCCAGCAGAACTCCAACACAATCGTCCCTAACCAGGAAACCTTGACAAGCCACCTGTATAAACCCACAAAGAGCGAGGGAACACCACAATAAAGAGAACTCCACAAACTGCCAGAATACAGAAAGGACACCCCAAACTCAGCAATTTAAACAAGATGAAAAGACAGAGGAATACCCAGCAGATAAAGGAACAGGATAAATGCCCACCAAACAAAACAAAAGAGGAAGTTATAGGGAAACTACCTGATAAAGAATTCCGAATAGTGATAGTGAAATTGATCCAAAATCTTGAAATCAAAATGGAATCACAGATAAAGAGCCTGGAGACAAAGATTGAGAAGATGCAAGAAAGGTTTAACAGGGACCTAGAAGAAATAAAAAAGAGTCAATATATAATGAAAAATGCAATAAATGAAATTTTAAACACTCTGGAGGCAACAAATAGTAGAATAACAGAGGCAGAAGATAGCATTAGTGAATTAGAAGATAGAATGGTAGAAAAAAAACAATCAGTGAGGATAAAAGATAAACGAATTAAAAGAAATGAGGACAATCTCAGAGACCTCCAGGACAATAGTAAACACCACAGCATTCTAATCATAGGGGTCCCAGAAGAAGAAGACAAAAAGAAAGACCATGAGAAAATACTTGAAGAGATAATTGTTGAAAACTTCCCTAAAATGGGGAAGGAAATAATCACCCAAGTCCAAGAAACCCAGAGAGTCCCAAACAGGATAAACCCAAGGCGAAACACCCCAAGACACATATTAATCACATTAACAAAGGTAAAACACAAAGAACACTTATTAGAAGAAGCAAGGGAAAAACAACAAATAACACACAAGGGAATTCCCATAAGGATTACACATGATCTTTCAATAGAAACTCTTCAAGCCAGGAGGAAATGGCAAGACATACTTAAAGTGATGAAAGAAAATAACCTACAGCCCAGATTATTGTACCCAGCAAGGATCTCATTCAAATATGAAGGAGAAATCAAACGCTTTTCAGACAAGCAAAAGTTGAGAGAATTCAGCACCTCCAAACCAGCTCTCCAAAAAATACTAAAGGATATTCTCTAGACAGGAAACACAAAAACGGTGTATAAAATTGAACCCCAAAAATAAATTAAATGGCAACGGGATCATACTTATCAGTAATTACCTTAAAAGTAAATGGGGTGAATGCCCCAACCAAAAGACAAAGACCGGCTGAATGGATACAAAAACAAGATCCCTACATATGTTGACTACAAGAGACCCACCTCAAAACAGGGGACACATACAGACTGAAAGTGAAGGGCTGGAAAAAGATTTTCCATGCAAATAGGGACCAAAAGAAAGCAGGAGTAGCAATACTTATATCAGATAAATTAGATTTTAAGACAAAGGCTGTGAAAAGAGACAAAGATGGTAACTACGTAATGATCAAAGGCTCAATCCAAGAAGAAGATATAAGAATTTTAAATATATATGCACCCAACACGTGAGTGTCGCAATATGTAAGACAAATGCTAACAAGTATGAAAGGAGAAATTAACAATAACACAATAATAGTGGGAGACTTTAATACCCCACTCACACCTATGGATAGATCAACTAAACAGAAAATTAACAAAGAAACACAAACTTTAAACGGTACAATAGAACAGTGAGACCTAATTGATATCTATAGGACATTTCATCCCAAAACAATGAATTTCAACATTTTCTCAAGTGCACATGGAAGCTTCTCCAGGATAGATCACATCCTGGGCCATAAATCTAGCCTTGGTAAATTCAAAAAAATAGAAATCATTCTAAGCATCTTTTCTGACCACAAATGCAGTAAGATTAGATCTCAATTACAGGAGAAAAACTACTAAAAATTCCAACATATGGAGGCTGAACAACACGCTGCTGAATAACCAACACATCACAGAGGAAATCAAAAAAGAAATCAAAATTTGCATAGAAACTAATGAAAATGAAAACACAACAACCCAAAACCTATGGGACACTTTAAAAGCAGTCTTAAGGGGAAAGATCAGAGCAATACATGCATACCTCAAGAAACAAGAAAAAAGTCAAATAAATAATCTAACCCTACACCTAAAGCAACTAGAAAAGGAAGAAATGAAGAACCCCAGGGTTAGTAGAGGGAAAGAAATCTTAAAAATTAGGGCAGAAATAAATGCAGAAGAAGCAAAGGAGACCATAGCAAAAATCAACAAAGCCAAAAGCGGTTCTTTGAAAGGATAAATAAAATTGACACACCATTAGCCAGGCTCATCAAGAAACAAAGGGAGAAAAATCAAATCAATAAAATTAGAAATGAAAATGGAGAGATCACAACAGACAACACAGAATTACAAAGGATAATAAGAGACTACTATCAACAATTATATGCCAATAAAATGGACAACGAGGAAGAAATGGACAAATTCTTAGAAAAGTACAACTTTCCAAAACTCGACCAGGAAGAAATAGAAAATCTTAACAGACCCATCACAAGCACGGAATTTGAAACTGTAATCAAAACTCTTCCAACAAACAAAAGCCCAGGTCCAGACGGCTTCACAGCTGAATTCTACCAAAAATTTAGAGAAGAGCTAACACCTATCCTGCTCAAACTCTTCCAGAAAATTGCAGAGGAAGTAAAATTCCAAACTCATTCTATGAGGCCGCCAACACCCTAATACCAAAACCTGGCAAAGATCCCACAAAAGAAGAAAACTACAGGCCAATATCACTGATGAACATAGATGCAAAAATCCTTACCAAAATTCTAGCAATCAGAATCCAACAACACATTAAAAAGATCATACACCAGGACCAATTGGGCTTTACCGCAGGGATGCAAGGATTCTTCAATATCCGCAAATCAATCACTGTAATACACCACATTAACAAATTGAAAACTAAAAACCATATGATTATTTCAATAGATGCAGAGAAAGCCTTTGACAAAATTCAACATCCATTTATGATAAAAACTCTCCAGAAAGCAGGAATAGAAGGAACATACCTCAACATAATAAAAGCTATATATGACAAACCCACAGCAAACATTATCCTCAATGGTGAACAATTGAACGCATTTCCTCTAAAGTCAGGAACAAGACAAGGGTGCCCACTTTCACCATTACTATTCAACATAGTTTTGGAAGTTTTGGTCACAGCAATGAGAGCAGAAAAAGAAATAAAAGGAATCCAAATTGGAAAAGAAGTAAAACTCTCACTATTTGCAGATGACATGATCCTCTACATAGAAAACCCTAAAGACTCCACCAGCAAATTACTAGAAATAATCAATGATTATAGTGAAGTTGCAGGGTATAAAATCAACACACAGAAATCCCTTGCATTCCTATACACTAATAATGAGAAAACATAAAGAGAAAATAAAGAAACAATTCCATTCACCATTGCAACGGAAAGAATAAAATACTTAGGTATATATCCACCTAAAGAAACTAAAGACCTATATATAGAAAACTATAAAAGACTGGTGAAAGAAATCAAAGAGGATACTAATAGAAGGAGAAATATACCATGTTCATGGATTGGAAGAATCAATATAGTGAAAATGAGTATACTACCCAAAGCAATTTATAGATTCAATGCAATCCCCTTCAAGCTACCAACGGTATTCTTCACAGAGCTAGAACAAATAATTTCACAGTTTATATGGAAATACAAAAAACCTCGAACAACCAAAGCTATCTTGAGAAAGAAGAATGGAACTGGAGGAATCGACCTACCTGACTTCAGGCTCTATAACAAAGCCACAGTTATCAAGACAGTATGGTGCTGGCACAAAGACAGAAATATTGATCAATGGAACAAAACAGAAATCCCAGAGATAAATCCACGCACAGAGGGGCACCTTATCTTTGACAAAGGAGGTAAAAATATACAATAGATTAAAAACAATCTCTTTAACAAATGGTGCTGGGAAAACTGGTCAACCACTTGTAAAAGAATGAAACTAGAACAATTTCTAACACCATACACAAAAACAAACTCAAAATGGATTAAAGATCTGATCTAAGACCAGAAACTATAAAACTCCTAGAGGAGAACATAGGCAAAACACTCTCCGACATACATCGCAGCAGGATCCTCCATGACCCACCTCCCAGAATATTGGAAATAAAAGCAAAAATAAACAAATGGGACCTAATTAAACTTAAAAGCTTCTGCAAAACAAAGGAAACTATTAGCAAGGTGAAAAGGCAGCCTTCAGAATGGGAGAAAATGATAGTAAATGAAGCAACTGACAAACAACTAATCTCAACAATATACAAGCAACTCCTACAGCTCAACTCCAGAAAAATAAAGGACCCAATCAAAAACTGGGCCAAAGAACTAAATAGACATTTCTCCAAAGAAGACATACAGATGGCTAACAAACACATGAAAAGATGCTCAACATCACTCATTATCAGAGAAATGCAAATCAAAACCACTATGAGGTACCATACAGAATGGTCAGTCAGAATGGCTGTGATCCAAAAGTCTACAAGCAATAAATGCTGGAGAGGATGTGGAGAAAAGGGAACCCTTATACACTGTTGGTGGGAATGCAAACTAGTACAGCCACTACGGAGAACAGTGTGGAGATTCCTTAAAAAAACTGGAAATAGAATGGCCTTATGACCCAGCAATCCCACTGCTGGGCATACACACTGAGGAAACCAGAAGGGAAAGAGACATGTGTACCTCAATGTTCATCGCAGCACTGTTTATAATACCCAGGACATGGAAGCAACCTAGATGTCCATCAACAGATGAAAGGATAAGAAAGCTGTGGTACATATATGCAATGGAGTATTACTCAGCCATTAAAAAGAATACATTTGAATCAGTTCTAATGAGGTGGATGAACCTGAAGCCTATTATACAGAGTGAAGTAAGCCAGAAAGAAAAACACCAATACAGTATACTAACGAATACAAATGGAATTTACAAAGTTGGTAACAATAACCCTGTGTACGAGATAGCAAAAGAGACAATGATGTATAGATCAGTCTTAGGGACTGTGTGTGAGAGGGAGAGGTTGGGGAGATATGGGAGAATGGCACTGAAACATGTATAATATCATGTATGAAATGAGTTGCCAGTCCAGGTTCGATGCATGATACTGGATGCTTGGAGCTGGTGCACTGGGACGACTCAGAGGCAGGATATGGGGAGGGAGGAGGGAGGAGGGTTAAGGATGGGGACCACGGGTATACATGTGGCGGATTCATTTTGATGTTTGGCAAAACTTATACAATATTGTAAAGTTTAAAAATAAAATAAAATTAAAAATAAAAGTTTAAAGCACACTGGACCCAACATATCCTTATGGAACAGTGCACCATTAGCACAGCCATAAGCAGGAAGCCATTGCTTTGCCATATTACTCCACATCCTGTTACTAAGAAACAGGTCTTGCCCAGCAATTGGACAGTGCATCGCTCCGCCCTGCCAATAAGCAAGATACTATCAGTGAGATACCTATTGGTACTTCCTCTGCATGGCTGTTGATCAGCTCCACATTGGGCCCTAACTGATGATAACTGTCGATGAGTTATCTTCAGGTAGGGCCATTGGGGAAGTGATTCAGTTAAGAGACAGTGGTGCATTGGTCATCTGACTTTTGTCTTTGGGCACCTTACTTTTTTATTTTTATTTTAATCGGTAATGTATTTCTGGTAGATGGGGCAAGTTGAGGTTCCCTTCTCAATATGAGAGTTGAAGTGTCCCCAACAATATTAGTGGAGGAGGCATTTATGACTTTCTTGGCTCTGATGTGTAGTTTTATGGAGATGGTGTATAGACCTTGGGGCAACAGACTGAGGATTCACCAGGTCTTGGGGTCTCTAAAGCTCATTGGAGTAGCAAAAACATCCAACCTGTTTTTAATTACCTTTTTCCTTGTTAAGTGCTTGTTCTTAAGTTCCTTAAGACCCTCAAGAACCCCCACTAGGAAGAGGGTGGTCGAAAGTTGAAATGACTAGCCGACTCTGAGGAACAGATTTAGAGGGAAAAGTGTTTGGTAGAGGTTCATACAGGGATGGATGAGGCAGGAGTGTTGAAGGGGGACATATAAGTCAAAGAATAAAGGACACGGAAGGAAAGACTGATGGTCATGAGAAGAAACACCATGCCCCTAAATCACCACTCCCCAGAATCAGACACACAGAGGTTTCAGGGGTGAGAAAGTTGTATCCTGGCCTCCCTCAGCACCCAATAACCCATGTTGATGGGCACAGTGGTACATTATAATGTCTAAGTCCCCAAAGCCGCCATTGGCTGGGGGAGTGCCTAGCTGACCAATCAGATTGAAGGGTGTGGCTCCTCATTGTTCTGAGAAGGTATATATAGGGAGGTCAGAGGCAGAGATTCTGGGTTAGGCCATGCCATGCTATCATCATAAGGTAACCAGGAAGCCACGGCAGCCAAGAAGAGTTTCCATGTGGTATTCTACAAGGGTGAAAGGACGAAAGAAGGCCCTTTGTCCACAGAGATACAGAGGCATTGTGAAGGTAAGATGATTCCCTCTATGCTCCCCACTTTCTCCATTGACTTTGCTGCACAAGAACTCTACACTGCCCTTGCCTGCCACAAAAGCCCTCACCAGCTGACATCCCTTTTCATGAAATCTCCCTTCAAACTCAGATGTTATACCCTTTCATCAAATCTAATACCCTTCTCTTGTCTTTCAAGGCTCGGAATATGACCATGAGGGTCGGAAGACCTCTAAAAGAAACCCTGAGAAAGATAATCCGATCATATGCCACTCAGTCGAAGAAGGTGAAGAAAAGAAGAAAACCAAACAGTTTTTTCTGTTCCTCTGCAATAAGAAACTGAATCAAAGCCGAAAAGAGTACCAAAATATGAGGCAGAATCAAAAGAGAAGGTAAGCTCAGCCACCCCAGAGTGAGAGACCCTTGAGAAGTAAAAGCTGAGCAGCCAGTAACTAAATAGAAGGTCAGACATTTAGAATTGTGTCTCCAGAGGTCTGCTTTCTTAGAAATGGTCAACCCAGAAAAGACTGACTCTCACACTAACATAGGAAACTGATGGCTGCGATTAAAATACACATCAAATGGTAAAAAGATGATATTTGTGTGTGTGTGTGAATTTTCTAATGGGAAAGGAGGGAAGGAAGATAAGAGGTGGGCACCTGAGTTGGGAGGGATATGGGGTCCCAAGAGCTGAGGGAACAGACCCTCAGGTCCCCAGGTAGCCAGAGAGTAGAGGTCTCGACTGGGTCAGGAGTCTGCACTGAAGGTGAATAACCCTGCTTAACAATTGAACTCAGCTGCAAGGAGTAGTGGTGCGGTGTTCCTGCCATTGTTTGGGGTGTGGAGTGACATTAGGGTCTAGATTGCCAGAACCCAGAGGGGAAGAGGGCTTCACATGGGGATGGTGAATGTCATAGTTACCCTGAGTGCGGCAGGCAGAAATCACCTCCTGGTACATTAAGTCATAACGGGCTTTGTTGCATCATTCACCTATGCTATAAGCTAAAGGTGCTCAGGAGGCACAAAATGCTGATGAAACTAACCCACAATGAGCACTCCCAAAGATCAAAATAATGTTTGGAGGGAACAGACCAAATATCAATTAGGCCACTGTTATCCTAGGAAATTTGTGGAAGCAGTGTATTCCCAAGGGCAGGGCAGTGGACGTGGCCCAATCCTGGTGCCGATGACTAACAGGATCATGACATACAGATAATGTTTTTGGGGTGGGGGGCACCGTGCAGTTTTTGGGATCTTAGTTCCCTGACCAGGGATTGAACCGGTTCTGCTTCTAGAGAAAGCATGGAGTCCTAACCACTGGACAGCCAGAATAGTCAGGACAGAGACTTTTGATAAAAGTAGTAATATAAGACTGGGTAAAAGCTTGTCTTATATTTATCACTATCCCCTAGTATTTCTAAATAACTAACGTCGTAAAACATTCTTCCCCAATATACTCTTTTGATATTCCACATTCTACAAGTTTTCATGGTTTAAAAAGAAGAGTATTGAATATTTAATTTGGTGTTAACCTTAATTATGAAGTGTTTGAAGAGTTTCAAGGAGTAGTCAATCAAATATGGAGATATATAAGGCAGATACTCTACTAGAGGAATCCCATGTGTTTTCAGAAAACATTTAAGAAACAATTAAAACAGAGTTTCACCATCAGCATCAAAAGAGTTGAGTTCAGATTTTAAGTCAATGCTACGGTATCTTTTATCTGGATTGTAGCTCCCTAGTTAAATCTTTCTGGCACTTTAACTCCTGAGAGACATAGTTGATGATTCAAAGTCAGTCACTGAATGTGATTTAAAGTCATTAAGAGTGAAGGAGACCCAGGATTTGTTGTCGTTTCAAAGGAAGTGGGAGAACTATCAACTCTGCCTGCGAAAATCTTTCAGGTAAGCAGCTACCAGGATGATATGGACAGAGAGCCCTGATAGGTGGGTGCTGTGATTCCAGATCTGTATATATTATCACCATTTAACACTATCACACTTTAATGCCCTGTTTCAGGATTGACTGAAATACCTTCTGTTAGGGGAAGGTAACAGATTACTAGGCCTGAAGAGCTGAAAGTGAAAGTTGCTCTGTCATGTCCTATGGTTGGTGACCCCATGGACTATACAGTCCATGGAATTATCCAGGACAGAATACTGGAGTGGTTAGCCTTTCCTTACTCCAGGGGATCTTCCCAACCCAGGGATCAAGCTCAGGCATCCCACATTGAAGGCATATTCTTCACCAGCTGAGCCTCCAGGGAAGCCAAAGAATGCTAGAGTGGGTATCTTATCCTTTCTCCAGCAGAGCTTCCCTACCCAGGAATGGAACTGATGTCTACAGCTTTGCAGGCCGAATCTTTCCCAAGTGAGCTATCAGGAAATTCCTGAGGTGGACCAAAAGTGGATTTTAGAGGGCCTTGTTTCCCTAAAGTAGTGCTGGTATGTAGTTTAATATCCATGGATATACTGCCACCTTGCAGAAAGAATTGAGGATGCATAGAGTTTAAAAAGGATCCAAAGACTCTTAGGGTTAAAAGAGAAAAACATAAACACTAAGTCATGAGTTGAAAAAGGGTATATCCATTTAGGTCAACAACAATAGATCAATATTAGATGCCTATAGCTCTCCTGGAAAAGGACAGTATATTGTGATTCAAACATGAAAAGTCCTATTGCAAACGCTGTGTTGGATGAGGGTGGGTTTTGCTCATTAGCACTCACAAAGAGTAGTAGGAACTCTTTATACTTCCACTTATACCAGTTCGACATGAATAGATTCCAACTGACCCCTCTAGCTGTGGCCATAACAACCTCTATTAGTTGAAACATTGATTTCCCTAAGACCTTCTACTTAACTCTACGCCTGTGTCCATCCTATCTTCTGTGACTCAGAAACTAGCAACCATCTGAGGCCAGCCGAATGGTCACATCCCAAGGAAATGCTTTAATCATTCTCCTGTGTATTAAAATTTTCACGTTCTCTAAGCATTTGCAGTTCATTACACGCAGTTTGTAGGATAGATTTTTGAGTATGTATCTTATCAGAAATGCATGCCAGAGAGGTAAACAGAATAGAAATCAACAATGTGGTGATACAAAGTATTATCAGAAGCTTGATTATCTAAGACTGTAAGGGAAAAAATCACTCTTTTCTTCCAATTATGTCCAATAATTAGTTTGAAAATGTAGTAAAAACCATAAACTAGAGAGTGGATCAGAGGTCAAAGGAACTTAAATGAGAAGGTCATTTTATCAGTAGTCAAGAGGAGCTCTATGTCAAAGGAACTTAAACGAGAAGGTCATTTTATCAGTAGTCAAGAGGAGCTCTATGTCTTTGTATTAAGAAAACCCATTTGCATGTCACCAAATGCAAAGGCCAAAGCAGTGCCCATGGACTCATGATAAGTACACAATCCTGCTGGCCCAGAGGCTTCTATTGATTGACAGAGGTCAAGAGCAAGTCTATGTGCCTAGGTCAGAACTCATCTGCCCAGGATGACATTCACGTTTCAGCAGGAATCAAGTGGGAGTCCCTAAACTTTGCATGCTCCTGGCCAAGTCCCTCACTCCAGGGCCTTTCCGACAGCCTTGTCACTCATTACTGCCTTGAGATGATCATGATTAAGTTTCACCTCACCATCTCTTCATTTAATTGCCATTGGCATCCAGAAATCTGAATGCAAAAGATTGAAATAGGACCCTTATTTTATACCACATAAAAAATCTAAACTCAAAGTTGATTAAAGATGTAAATGCAAGTTCTGAAACTATAAATCAACTGGAAGGAAACATCCTGGAGAAGTTGTAAGCATTGGTCTTAGAAGTAATTTTTTGTATGTGACACCAAAAGCATAGGAAACAAAAGCAAAAATATAAAAATAGGACAACTTCAAACGATTAAACTGCCTCCCCCAAAGAACATCAAAAACACATCTACATAGAAGCCAAGGTGATCATTACCAAATGGCAAGTTGGGGCGCGGGGAGGATTTGGGGGTTGGGGATTAACATATATATACACACAACTATATATAAAATAGATAACCAACAAGGACCTACTACAAAACCACAGTCAACTCTGCTAGAAATTCTGTAACAACATAAATGGAAAAAGAATTTGTAAAGGAATAGTTATATGGATGTATGCCTGTGGAAGCTCAGTTGATTCAGATGTGCCCTATTCTTTGTGACCCTATGGACTGTAGCCTGCTAGGCTCTTCTGTCCATGAGATTCTCCAGGCAAGAATCCTGGAGAGGCTTGTCATGTCCCTCTGAGCATATCTTCCCAACCCAGGGATTGAATCCAAATCTCCTTCATTGCAGGGTGATTCTTTAACTACTGAGCCAAGTGGGAAGCCCAAATACATGTATATGTAAAGCTGTATCACTTTGCTGTACAGTTGTGGTAAGATGATACACACTTCTTGGTGTCTCATACTTTGTGCTTAAAGTTGGGACATTGTCAGGTAATAATATTCCTATATATCTCTACCAAATGAATGTTATTTTCTGTAATTCTTGCCCTGTCAAGAGAGGGCAAAGTCTCAAGTCACAACTTTCACCTTGAAATGTCCCATCCTGGATAAGCAGAAACAGATCTCATATGACAGCTCCTTCAGGGCAAGGCTCCCACAATCTGCCCACATCTCATCCTTGATGGAGCCAGGCACCCAACCCAAAAGGTCCTATCTCCTCAGGCTGTCCAAGTGAGGAGACCAGTTCTGAGACTGAAGCCCAGGAAGATGGCCACTGCTAGTAGGTTGCAGAGACAGGGATGGTGGAGAGGTTCACCACTCCTCAAGGCCTATGCCAAGGATACTGGAGGGCCTTAGTGAGGGCCCTGGAGCACTACAGGATGTTGTCCCCAGTCTATTACCTTGGACGTCCAGCTCAACCTATTGCCCAAGGCTAGGTGATCTCCAGGCCCTCCAAAAGAATGCCTGAATCTGCCACTTCTCTCACTTCCCAGCTGATGACCACCACACCACCCTTCCTTAATCATTTCCGAATAATCCCTTCTTGACAGTAACTGGGGGGCAGGGCCCACTGTGGTGCTGATCAATAGCTGAGCAGAACAATGAATGGTCACTCATTGAGAGTTTTCTGCTTGTGAATGGGGCCATCTGAGGCACTAAGCAAGGCTGAGCTACACCTGTTGCCTAGGAACAGGGTGGGTTGAAATGAAGCACATCAATGGCAAACTGCATAGGGCTGTAATCACTCTGCTCTGCTACCTTGTGAATAGAATAAGAATCACTGTGAGGTTAAGGTTTGTCAAAGTAGTTCTCAAGGTAGGCTGGCTTTGACATTCTTGTTGGCTTTGAAATATTAGGTATAATATACGTGGAACATGGAATCATGTGACAGCTGTTGGAAGGGCATATAGATAAGCACTGCTGACTGGCATGCCTGGCAATACAATGAAAAGAATGATGTACGAAATTAAACAATCATGTGAAATCAAAACCTGCGGTGGGAAAGGAGTCAGTCAAATAGATGAAAGTACACTGGACCCAACATATCCTTATGGAATAGAGCAGCATGAGCACAGCCATTAGCAGGTAGCCATTGCTTTGCCTTATTACTCCACATCCTGTTCCTATGGAACAGGTCTTGCTCAGCAATTGGACCGTGCATCATTCGGCCCTGCCAATAAGCAACCAACTATTAGTGAGATAACTACTGGTACTTCTCCTTCTCAGCTATTCGTCAGCTCCCCGTTGGGCCCTACCTGATGATAACTGTCAATGAGGGACCACTGGGAAAGTGATTCAGTCAAGAGATAGTGGTGCATTCGTCATCTGACTCTTGCCTTTGGGCACCTTATTTATTTATTTATTTATTTTTTAATCGGAAGTGTATTTCTGGTAGATGGGGCAAGTTGAGTTTCCCTACTCAATATGAGAGTTGAAGTGTCCCCAAAAATATTCGTGGACGAGACATTTATGACTTTCTTGGCTCTGATGTGTAATTATATGGAGATGTGTATAGACCTTGGGGCAACAGATAGAGGATTCACCAAGGCTTGGGGTCTTTAAAGGTCATTGGAGTAGCAAAAATATTCAACCTGTTCTTAATTACCTTTTTCCATGTTAAGTGCTTGCTCTTAAGTTCCTTAAGCCCCTCAAAAACCCCCAGTAAGAAAAGGGTAGTCGAAAGATGAAATGCCTAGACTACTCTGAGGAACAGATTTGGAGTGAAAAGTGTTTGGTAGAGGTTCATGGAGGGGGCAGGAGTGTTGAAGGGGGACATATAAATCAAACAATAAAGGGCACTGAAAGAAAGTCAGATGGTCATGAGAAGAAACACCATGCCCCTGAAACACCACTCGCCAGAATCAGACACACAGAGGTGTCAGGGGTGAGAAAGTTGTATCATGGCCTCCCTCATCACCTATTAACCCATGTTGATGGGCACAGTGGTACATTGTGATGTCTAAGACCACAAATCCACCATTGGCTGGGGGAGTGCCTAGCTGACCAATCAGATTGAAGGGTGTGGCTCCTCATTGTTCTCAGAAGGTATATATACGGAGGTCAGAGGCAGAGATTCTGGGTTAGGCCATTTCCTGCTATCATGATAAGGTAACCAGGAAGCCACGGCAGCCAAGAAGAGTTCCAATGCGGTGTGCTTCAAGGGTGAAAGGACTAAAGAAGAGTCTTTGTACACAGAGATACAGGGGCAGTGTGAAGGTAAGATGATTCCATCTGTGCTACCCGCCTTCTCCTTTGACTTTGCCGCCCAAGACCTCTACACTGCCCTTTCCTGCCACAAAAGCCCTCATCAGCCCCAATCCCTTTTCATGATATATCCCTTCCAACTCAGATGTGATAACCTTTCCCCAAAACTAATATCCTTCTCTTGTCTTTCAAGGCACGGAATATGACCATGAGGGTCAGAGGACGTATAAAAGGAACCTTGAGAAAGATAATCCGATTATATGGCACTCAGTCGAAGAAGGTGAAAAAAAAAAAAAAAAAACAGAAAAACCAACCTATTTTTTCTGTTCCTGTGCACGTAAGAAATTGAATCACAGCCTAAAAGGGTGCCAAAACATGAGGCAGAGTCAAAGAAAGAGGCAGAATCAAAAGAGAAAGTAAGCTCAGCCACCCCAGAATGAGAGACCCTGGAGAAGTACAACCTGGGCAGCCAGGAACTGAATAGAAACGGTCAGACAGTTTAGAATTATGTCTCCAGAGGTCTGCTTTCTTAGAAATGGTCAACCAGGAAAAGACTGACACTCACACTAACATAGTAAACTGATGGCTGCAATTAAAGTACACATCAAATGGTGGAAAGATGATATTTGTGTGTGTGTGAATTTTTTGATGGGAAGGGAGGGAAGGAAGCAAAGTGATGGGCACCTGAGTGGGGAGAGATGTGGGGTCCCAAGAGCTGAGGGAACAGAACCACAGGTCCTCAATTAGCCAGAGAATAGAGGTCTCGACTGGGTCAGGAGTCTGCACTGAAGGTGAATAACCCTGCTTAACAATTGATCTCAGCGGCAAGGAGTAGTGGTGCGGTGTTCCTGCCATTGTTTGGGGTGTGGAGTGACATTCGGGTCTAGATTTCCAGAACCCAGATGGGAAGAGGGCTTCACATGGGAATGGTGAATGTCATACTTCCCCTGAGTGAGGCAGGCAGAAATCACCTCCTGGCCATTTACGTCGTAATGGGCTTTGTTGCATCACTCACCTATGCTGTCAGCTAAAGGTGCTCAGGCGGCACAAAATGCTGATACAACTAAAACCCACAATGACCACTCCCAAAGATTAAAATAATGTTTGGTGTGATCAGACCAAATATCAATTAGGCCACTGTTATCCTGAGAAATTTGTGGGAGCTGTGTGTTCCCAATATCAGGGCAGTGGAGTTGGCCAAATCCTGGTGCAGATGACTAACAGGATCACGACACACAGATATTGTTTTTGGGTGGGGGGCACCATGCAGTTTTTGGGATCTTAGTTCCCTGACCAGGGATTGAACCAGTTCCCCTTCTACTGAAAGCATGTAGTCCTAACCACTGGACAGCCAGAGATGTCAGGACAGAGACTTTTGATAAAAGTATGAGGATTAGAATGTAAAACTGGTCTTATATTTATCACCATCATCTAGTATTTCTAAATAACTACAGTCATAAAATATTCTTCTCCAATAAACTCTTTTGTTAGTTCAAGTTCTACAAGTTTTCATGGTTTAAAAAGAAGAATATCGAATATTTAATTTGGTGTTTAACTTAATTTTGAAGTATTTGAAGAGTCTCAAGCAGTAGTCAATCAAATACGGAGATATATAAGGCAGAGTCTATACTAGAGAAATCCCGTGTGTTTTCAGAAAACATTTTAGAAACAATTAAAACAGAGTTTCACCATCAGCATCAAAAGAACTGAGATCAGATTTTAAGTCAATGCTAAAGTATTTTTCATCTGGACTGCAGCTCCCTAGTTAAATCTTTCTGGCACTTTAACTCCTGAGAGACACAGTTGATGATTCAAAGTCAGTCACTGAATGAGATTTAAAATCATTAATATTGAAGGGGACCCTGAGTTTGTTGTCCTTTCAAAGGAAGTGGGAGAACTATCAACTCTGCCTGTGAAAATTAGTCAGTTAAGCAGCTACCAGGATGATATGGACAGAGAGCCCTGAAAGGTGGGTGCTGTGATTCCAGATCTATACATATTATCACCATTTAACACTATCACACTTTAGTGCCCTGTTGCAGGACTGACTGAAATACTTGCTGTTAGGGGAATTAAAAGATTACTAGGCCTGAAGAGCTGAAAGTTAAAGTTGCTCCCTCTTGTCCGAAGTTTGGTGAACCATGAACTATACAGCCCATAGAATTCTCCAGGCTAGAATACTAGACTAGGTAGACTTCCCTTACTCCAGGGGATCTTCACAAACCAGGGATGAAGCCCAGGCATCTCACATTGAAGGTGGATTCTTCACCAGCTGAGCCACAAGGGAAGCCAAAGAATGCTTGAGTGGGTAGCTTATCCTTTCTCCACCAGAGCTTCCCTGCCCAGGAATTGAACTGATGTCTACATCTTTGCAGGCAGAATCTTTCCCAAATGAGCTATCAGGAAAGTCCTGAGATGGACCAAAAGTGGAGGTTAGAGGGCCTTGTTTCCCTAAAGTCGTGCTGGTATATATTTTAATATCCATGGATATACTGCCACCTTGCAGAAAGAATTGAGGATGCATAGAGTTTAAAAAGGATCTAAAGTCTCTTAGGGTTAAAAGAGAAAAACCCTAAGTCATGAGTTGAGAAAGGGTATATCCATTTAGATCAACAACAATAAATAAATGTCAGACGCCTGCAGCTCTCCTGGAAAGGAAAGTATATTGTGATTTAAACATGACAAGTTCTATTGCAAATGCTGTGTTGTATGGGGGTGGAGGGTTTGCTCATTAGCACTCACAAAGACTAGTAGAAACTCTTTATACATCCACTTATACCGGTTTGCTATGAATAGATTCCAACTGACCCCTGTAGCTGTGGCCATTCAATCTCTATTGATTGATACAATGATTTTCCTAAGACCTTCTGCTTTCCTCTATGCCTGTGTCCATCCTATCTTCTGTGACTCAGAAACTAGCAACCATCTGAGGACAGCCGAATGGTCACCTCCCAAGGAAATGTTCTTAATCATTCTCTTGTGTATTAATATTTTCACGTTCTCTAATCACATGCAGATGATTACATGCAGTTTGCAGGATAGATTTTTGATTATGTATCTTCTCAGAAATGCATGCCAGAGAGGTAAACGGATTAGAAATCAGCAGTGTGGTGATATAAAATATTATCAGAAGTTGGATTATCTAAGACTGTAAGGGAGAGAATCACTCTCTTCTGCCAAGTATGTCCAAGAATCTGTTTGAAAATATAGTAAAAACCATAAACTAGAGAGTGGATCAGAAGTTAAAGGAATGTAAATGAAAAGCTTATTTTATCAGTAGTCAAGAGGAGCTCTATGTCTTTGTATTAAGAAAACCCATTTGCATGACACCCAATGCAAAAGCCAAAGCAGTGCCCATAGACTCATGATGAGTGCACAATCCTGCTGGCCAAGAGGCTTCTCTTGATTGGCAGAGGTCACAAGCAAGTCTATGTGCCTAGGGTCAGAACTCATCTGCCCAGGATCACATCCACATGTCAGCGGGAATAAAGTGGGAATCCCCAAACTTTACATGCTCTTGGCCATGTCCCTCACTCCAGTCCCTTTCCTACAGGCTTGTCACTTTTTACTGCCTTGACATGATCATGATTAAGTTTCACCTCACCATCTCTTCAATTAACTGCCGTGGGCAGTAGAAATCTGAATGCCAAAGATTGCAAAAGGACCCTTACCTAATACCACATAAAAGACTAAACCCAGAGTTGATTAAAGATTTAAATGCAAGATCTGAAACTATAAATGAACTAGAAGAAAACATCCTGGAGATGTTCTAAATATTGGTCTTAGAAGTAATTTTATGTATGTGACACCGAAAGCATAGGCAACAAAAGCAACAATAGAAAAGTAGGACGACTTAAAACGATTAAACTGCCTCCCCTAAAGAACATCAAAAACACATCTACATAGAAGCCATGCTGACGGTAATCAAATGGCAAGTTGGGGAGGGGGGATGAATTGGGAGTTGGGGATTAACATATATATAGACACCACTATATATAAAATAGATAACCAACAAGGACCTACTACAAAACCACAGGAAACTCTGCTAGAAATTCTTTAACAACATAAATGGAGAATGAATTTGTAGAGGAATAGATATATGTATGTGTGCCTGTGCAAGCTCAGTTGATTTAGATGTGCCCTACTCTTTGTGACCCTATGGACTGTAGCCTGCTAGGCTCCTCTGTCCATGAGATTCCCCAGGCAAGACTACTGGAGAGGCTCGTCATGTCCCTCTGAGCATATCTTTCCAACCCAGGGATTGAACCTAAATCTCCTTCATTGCAGGTTGATTCTTTACCAACTTAGCCAAGTGGGAAGCCCAAGTAAATATATATGAAAAGCTGAATCACTTTGCTGTAAACCTGAAACACAACATGGTAAATCAAATATATTCGAATGAAAGAAAAAAAAATAAAATTATCGATCAACATGTAGAACAATTAGATCAATAAACTAATTGGAAAATGCAGAAAGATTCCCAAACCTACTCTCAAAGAAAGATCCACAGGGAACAGGGTATGAAGGGAAAAGGATGATTCAAGTCCTGACGTGTGCCCATGGGAGAGGACTCAGAATATAACGGAGATTACATGGCTGGAGATATGCCATGGGTGTGAGTGGTTCGAGCCATATATTGGACACAAAAGTCCTGGTGTCTGACACAGGGAAGACAAACACCCTTAGATGGTTGTAGGGCTATGTGGACTAACAGGAGGTCTGTGGGAAGGCCGGACTCCCCCGTCCAGGAGCATGTTCTCAGGGGCTTGCTCCTAAGCCACAATGAATAGGACAGATTGAGACCGCATTTGTGTATGCCTGTTTGCCCAACAACTGCCCTCCCTTGCACATGCCCTGCTTACACTGTGTGGCCGATCTGCACTTGAGTAGGGACTACCATGACCAGGCAGACAGCTGGGATGTGGGAAACAGAGGTGCATCTGGCCCAGGGCGGCATGTTGGTGGAAGAGCCAGGGTGATGCTCATGGAGGGCACTTATATAGGCAGCATATCAGGAGAAATCCTGATCTCTGATGGAGGCCAGTTTGCCAAAGCAGATGACCCAGTATGTGCCCAGAGCCCATGAGGGCCTCACCTGCCCAATAACACCCCTCTTCCACAGGGCAGGGATAGCAGAATCCTGGGGAAGTGATCAGCTCTGAGGGACCAAGAGATCTCAGACCAGAAGGTATGCTTAAGCAGGTCAGGAGATGCTACTGATGGTGATGGCACACATGGCACGTTGGAGGTAGCCTGGATCTCTGTAAGCAGAAAGCATGGAGATTTGCTCCTTTTGATATTTTTCCAACCAGAACATGCTCCTCTTGTCCCTCTGTGGCAAGGGTTGCAGTCCTGGGAAAGGGGAGTGTACATCCTTGAGGGAACACAGCCAGATCTGGCCTGACATTCAGGGCTTCTGCTCAAGAAAATTGGCATCCCACCCTGCCCCCAATAGGACAGTGAAAGCCAATTAGGAAAAGGAAGTTTCTGCCTCACATCTGGCTTCAGACCTGGTACCACAGAACCTTCCAGCCATAGGTGCTGGCACACCCTAAGGCAAGATGTGACTTGTGGTCCATCAAATCCAGCCCCACCCCACCACCACCCCCCGCTGACTATGGTACAGACTGTACAGTGGTGCTCCCCCACAAGATGACCCCTTCAAGACCATAATAGATAATTGATGCACTTAAATTTGGAGAGGAAGAGAAAAATGGGAAGACAGAACAACTGGTCTCCACTGAAAGACCGAGAGAAAGTCAGTTCAGTTTGTCAGTCATGTCTGATTCTTTGCGACACCATGAACCGCAGCACACCAGGCCTCCCTGTCCATCACCAACTCGCGAAGTCCACCCAAACCCATGTCCATTGAGTTGGTGATGCTATCTAACCATCTCTTCCTCTGTCGTCCCCTTCTCCTTCTGCCTCAATATTTCCCAGCATCAGGGTCTTTACCAATGAGTCAGCTCTTCACATCAGATGGCCAAAACATTGGAATTTCAGTTTCAACATCAGTCTTTAGTATGAACACTCAGGACTGATATCCTTTAGGATGGACTGGTTGGATCTCCTTGCAGTCCAAGGGACTCTCAAGAGTCTTCCCTAACACCACAGTTCAAAAGTATCAATTCTTTGGCGCTCAAGTTTTTTATAGTCCAACTCTCAATCCATACCTGACCACTGGAAAAACCATAGCCTTGACTAGACAGATCTTTGTTGCCAAAGTTATGTCTCTGCTGTTTATTTTTTATTTTAGTATAAATTTATTCATTTTAATAGGAGGTTAATTACTTTACATATTGTATTGGTTTTACCATTCCTCCACATGAACCTGCCACAGGTGTACATGTGTTCCCCATCCTGTACCCACCTCCCACCTCCCTCCCCGTGCCATCCCTCTGGGTCATCCCAGTGCACCAGCCCCAAGCATCCTATGTCGTGCACTGAACCTGGACTGGTGATTCATTTCATATATGGTATTATACATGTTTCAATGCCATTCTCCCAAATCACCCCACCCTCTCCCACAGAGTCTCTGCTTTTTAATATGCTGTCTAGGTTAGTCATAACTCTAGTTCCAAGGAGTAAGCTTCCTTTAATTTCATGGCTGCAGTCACCATCTGCAGTGATTTTGGAGCCCAGAAATATAAACTCAGCCATTGTTTCTCCATCTAATTCCCATGAAGTGATGGGACCAGATGCCATGGTCTTTGCTTTCTGAATGTTGATCTTTAAGCCAACTTTTCACTGTCATCTTTCACTTTCATCAAGAGGCTCTTTAGTTCTTCTTCACTTTCTGCCATAACCGTGACTGTCATCTGCATATCTGAGCTTATTGATATTTCTCCTGGCAATCTTGATTCCAGCTTGTGCTTCCTCCAGTCCAGCGTTTCTCATGATGCACTCTGCATATAATTTACATAAGCAGAGTGACAATATACAGCCTTGATGTTCTCTTTTTCCTACTTGGAACCAGTCTGTTGTTCCATGTCCAGTTCTAACTGTTGCTTCCTGACCTGCATAGAGCTTTCCCAAGAGGCAGGTTAGGTGGTCTGGTATTCACATCTCTTTCTGAATTTTCCACAGTTTACTGTGATCCACATAGTCAAAGGCTTTGGCATAGTCAATAAAGCAAAAATAAATATTTTTATGGAACTCTCTTGCTTTTTCCATGATCCAGCAGATGTTGGCAATTTGATTTCTGATTCCTCTGCCTTTTCTATAAGCAGCTTGAACGTCTGGAAGTTCATGATTCATATATTGTTGAAGCCTGCTTTGGAGAATTTTAAGAATTACTTGACTGGTATGTGAGATGAGTGCAATTGTGTGGTAGTTTGAGCATTCTTTGGCGTTGCCTTTCTTGGGGATTGGAGTGAAAACTGACATTTTTCAGTCCTTAGGCCACTGCTGAGTTTTCAAAATGAGCTGGCATATTGAGTGCAGCGCTTTCACGGCATCATCTTTCAGGATTTGAAATAGCTCAACGGGAATTCCATCACCTCCACTAGCTTTGTTCGTAGTTATGCTTTCTAAGGCCCACTTGCCTTCACATTCCAGGATGTCTGGCCCTAGGTGAGTGATCGCACCATCAAGAGTAGCTGGGTCATGAATATTTTTTTTGTACAGTGCTTCTGGGTATTCTTACAAACTCTTCTTAATATCTTCTGCTTCTATTAGGTCCATACAATTTCTGTCCTTTATCGAGCCCATCTTTGCATGAAATATTCCCTTGCTATCTCGAATTTTCTTGAAAAGATGTCTAGTTTTTCCCATTTCATTGTTTTCTTCTATTTCTTTGCATTGATCACTGAGGAAGTTTTTCTTATCTCTTCTTGCTATTCTTTGGAACTCTGCATTCAGATGCTTATATCTTTCCTTTTCTCCTGTGCTTTTCACTTCTCCTCTTTTCACAACTATTTGTAAGCCCTCCCTAAACAGCCCTTTTCTTTTTTGGCCTTTCTATTCCATGGAGAAGGTCTTTATCCCTGTCCCCTGTACAATGTCACAAAACTCCATCCATAGTTCATCAGGCACTATATCTGTCAGGTCTAGTCCGTTAAATCTATTTCTCACTTCCACTGTATAATCATAAGGGATAGGATTTACATCACCCCTGAATGGTGTAGTGGTTTTCCCTACTTTCTTCAATTTAAATCTGAGTTTTGCAATAAGGAGATCATGATCTGAGCCACAGTCAGCTCCCAGTCTTGTTTTGCTGACTGTATAGCCCTTCTCCATCTTTGGCTGCAAACAATATAATCAATCTGATTTCAGTGTTGACCATCTGGTGATGGCCATGTGTAGAGACTTTTCTTGTGTTCTTGGAAGAGGGTGTTTGCTATGACCAGTGTGTTCTCTTTGCAAAACTCTATTAGCCTTTGCCCTGCTTCATTCCATAATCCAGAACCAAATTTTCCTGTTACTCCAGGTGTTTCTTGACTTCCTACTTTTGCATTCTAGTCCACTGTAACTTAAAGGACATCTTTTGTGTGTTAGTTCTAAAAGGTCTTGGCGGTCTTCATAGATCCGTTCAACTTCATGTTCTTCATCGTTACTTGTGGTGGCACAGACTTGGATTACTGTGATATTGAATGGTTTGCCTTGGAAACAAACAGAGATCATTCTATAGTTTTTGAGATTGCTTCCAGCTACTGCATTTTGGACTCTTTTGTTGACCATGATGGCTAATCCATTTCTTCTGAGGTTTGCCTGCCCGCCGTAGTCGAAATAATGGTCATTTGAGTTAAATTCACCCATTCCAGTCCATTTTAGTTCACTGATTCCTAGAATGTTGACTTGCTTTCTTGCCATCTCCTGTTTGACCACTTCCAATTTGCCTTGATTCATGGACTTAACCTTCCAGGTTCTTATGCTATATTGCTCTTTATAGCATTGGTCCTTTCTTCTGTCACCAGTCACATCCACAACTGGGTATTGTTTTTGCTTTGGTTCAATCCCTTCATTATTTCTGGAGTTATTTCTCCTCTGATCTCCAGTAGCATATTGGGCACCTACGGACCTGGGCAGTTCCTCTTTCAGTATCCTATCATTTTGCCTTTTCATACTGTTCATGTGGATCTCAAGGCAAGAATACTGAAGTGGATTGCCCTTCCCTTCTCCAGTGGACCATATTCTGTCAGACCTCTCCACCATGACCCGCCCAACTTGGGAGGCCCCACAGGTCGGTGCTTAGTTTCATTGAGTTAGACAAGGCTGTGGTTCTAATGTGATTAGATTGACTAGATACCTGTGATTCTGGTTTCAGTGTGTCTGCCCTCTGATGCCGTCTTGCAACACCTACCATCTTATGTGGGTTTCTCTTACCTTGGACGTTGGGTATCTCTTCACGGCTGCTCCAACAAAGCGCAGCCACTGCTACTTACCTTGGACGAGGTATATCTGCTCACTGCCACCACTCCTGACCTTGAACCTGGACTAGCTCCTCTAGCCCCTCCTGTGCCCATGCAGCCTCCACTGCATGAACGTGTGGTATCAGTCCCGATTATTCACTACAAGGACTGATGCTGAAGCAGCAACTCCAGTACTTTTTCCACATGATGAAAATAACTCTCTCATTGGAAAAGATCCTGATGCTAGGAAGGAATGAAAGCCAATGACAAGGGGATGAGAGAGGATGAGATGGTTGGATTGCATCAGGGATTCGATGGACTTGAATTTCAGCAAGCTCTGGGAGTTGGTGATGGACAAGGAATCCTGGTGTGCTGCAGTCCATGGGGTTTCATACAGTCGGACACAACTGAACAAATTGAAATGAACTGATTGCCATAGGGAGAATGCTTTGAATACAAGTTGTTAACGTGTCCCAAAATGAAAAAGAAAAAGATCTTTTGTTAACATGGAAGATAAGGAGGGTGCACAACAACTATGTCTTTGTGTAAATTTGTGTGTGTGTGTGTGTGTGTGTGTGTTTGTGTGTGAGATGGAGAAAGAGGTGGAGATGGATGAACAGACAGCATGATGGAGCAGTTTCACAAGAAGTATTTCTGACTGTAGTGAGCTGATTCTTAGAATGACCTATTAAAGGAGTCAGAAATACCTGAATCTTAGCGTTTGCTCAAGCCTGGGGGAAAGCTAAAGTTCAGAGGATAGAAGCATGGCTAAAGTTTACCCAAGCCTAGTCAGTGGGTATGTTATGGATGACTGTGAGTACGTGGCCAGTCTCTGCTGTTGTTTAAGAGAGGCCAAGTCAGCCCTTCGATAGTATTGTTGTTATGGAAATTGCAAATCCATTTGCTTGATGCAGAATGAGGCCCATCAAAACTAAATGTTAGAGTTTGGAACAGGGAAAGATTTTTACAGATTCATACAACGATGTGGGTGTTTCTTGCCCTAAAAACTCAAAGTAACTAAAAGCTTTCAGTTAAGTATATTTAAAAGCAAATGTCAGAGAGAGTTTTGGTAAGTTGTTACAGACTTCTTGTTGTCATATCCTTTGTGCTTAAAGTTAGGTCATGGTCAGGGAATAATGTTTTTATCTATCTCTACCAGATGAATGTTATTTTCTGTCATTCTTGCCCTCTCAAGAGAGGGCAAAGTCTCAAGGCACAACTTTCACCTTGAAATGTCCCATCCTGGATGAGCAGAAAGAGATCTCATTTGGCAGCTCCTTCAGGGCAAGGTTCCCACATTCTACCCAGCTCTCATCCTTGATGGTGCCAGGCACCCAATCCAATAGGTCCTGTTTCCTCAGGCTGTCCAAGTGTGGAGACCAGTTCTTAGAGTTTGAGGCCCAGGAAGATGGCCACTGTTAGTAGGTTACAGAGACAGGGACGGGGGAGAGGTTCAACACTTCTCAAGGCCTGGGCCAAGGCTACTGGAGGGCCTTAGTGAGGGCTCTTGAGCACTAAAGGATGTCGTCCCCAGTCTATTCACTGGGACCAACAGGTCACCCTCTGGACCAAGGCTGGGTGATCTCCAGGCCCTCCAAAAGAATGCCTGAATCTGCTTCTTCTGTCACTTTCCAGGTGATGAACACAACACCACCCTACCTTAATGACTTCTCCAATACTCCCTTCTTGACATTAACTGGGGATCAGTGCCCACTGTTGTGCTGATCAGTAGCTGAGCAGGACAACGAATGGTCACTCATTGACAGTTGGCTGCTTGTGAGTGGGGCCATCTGAGGCACCAAGCAAGGCGAAGCTACACCTGTTGCCTAGGACAGGGTGGGTTGATGAAGCACATCAATTGCTAACTGCATAGGGCTGTGCTCACTCTGCTCTGTTACATTGTGAATAGAATACGAATCACTGTGAGGTTAAGGTTTGTCAAAGAATTTCTCAAGGTGGGCTGGCTTTGACATTCTTGTTGGCTTTGAACTATTAGCTACAATGTATGTGGAACATGCAATCATGTGGCAATTGTTGGAGGGGAATATAGATAAGCACTGCTGACTGGCATGCCTGGGAATACAATGAAAAGAATGATTTACAAAAGTTAAACAAGCCTTTGAAATCAAAATCTGAGGTGGGAAAGGAGTCAGTCAAAAATATTAAAGCACACTGCACCCAACGTATCCTTATGGAACAGAGCAGCATGAGCACAGCAATTAGCAGGGACCATTGATTTGCCGTATTACTCCACATCCTATTACTAAGGAACAGGTTTTGCCCAGCTATTGGACAGTGCATAGCTCGGCCCTACCAATAAGCAACCAACTATCAGTGAGATACCTACTGATACTTCTCCTGCTCAGCTATTGGTCAGCTCCACATTGGGCACTACCTGATGATAACGGTCAATGCGGGACCACTGGGGAATTGATTCAGTCAAGAGACAGTGCTGCATTGGTCTTCTGACTCTTGCCTTTGGGCAACATACTTTTTTTTTTTTTTAATCGGGAATGTATTTCTGGTAGATGGGGCAAGTTGAGTTTCCCTACTCAATATGAGAGTTGAAGTGTCCCTAACAATATTAGTGGAGGAGACATTTATGACTTTCTAGGCTCTGATGTGTAATTTTATGGAGACAGTGTATAGACCTTGGTGCAACAGACCGAGGATTCACCAAGTCTTGGGGTCTCTAAAGCTTATTGGAGTAGCAAAAACATCCAACCTGTTATTATTTACCTTTTTCCATGTTAAGTGCTTGCTCTAAAGTTCCTTAAGCCCCTAAGAACCCTCACTGGGAAGAGGGTGGTCGAAAGATGAAATGACTAGATGACTCTGTGGAACAGATTTGGAGTGAAAAGTGTTTGGTGGAAGTTCATACACGGATGGAGGAGGCAGGAGTGTTGAAATGGGACTTATAAGTCAAAGAATACGGGGCACTGAAGGAAAGTCTGAGGGTCATGAGAAGAAAAACCATGCCCCTGATTCACCACATCCCAGAATCAGACACACAGAGGTGTCAAGGGTGAGAAGGTTGTATCATGGCCTCCCTCAGCACCCACTAACCCATGTTGATGGGCACAGTGGTACATTGTGATGTCTAAGACCCCAAAGCCACCATTGGCCGGGGGAGTGCCTATCTGACCAATCAGATTGAAGGGTGTGGCTCCTCATTGTCCTGAGAAGGTATATATAGGGAGGTCAGAGGCAGAGATTCTGGGTTAGGCCATGTCCTGCTCTCATCATAAGGTAACCAGTAAGCCACGACAGAAAAGAGGAGTTCCAATGCGGTGTGCTTCAAGGGTGATAGGAAGAAAGAAGACCCTTTGTCCACAGAGATACAGAGACAGTGTCAAGGTAAGATGATTCCATCTATGATCTCCACGTGCTCCATTGACTTGGCTGCCCAAGACCTCTACACTGCCCTTGCCTGCCACAAAAACCCTCATCAGCCCACATCCCTTTTCATGAAATCTCCCTTCCAAATCAGATTTTATACCCTTTCCTCAATTCTAATACACTTCTTTGTCTTTCAAGGCACGGAATATGACCAGGAGGGTCAGAAGACCTATAAAAGGAACCTTGAGACAGAAAATCCGATCATATGACACTCAGTCGAAGAATGTGAAGAAAACAAGAAAACCAAACTGTATTTTCTGTTCCTGTGCAAGTAACAAACTGAATCAAAGACGAAAAGGGACGAAAATATGAGGCAGAGTCAAAGAAGGAGGCAGAATCAAAAGAGAAGGTAAACTCAGCCAACCCAGAATTAGAGACCCTGGAGAAGCACAAGCTGGGCAGACAGTAACTGAATAGAAAAGGTCAGACACTTTAACATTGTGTCTCCAGAGGTCTGCTTTCTTAGAAATGGCCAACCAGGAAAAGACTGACTCTCAGACTAACATAGTAAACTGATGGCTGTGATTAAAATACACATCAAATGGTGAAAATATATTTGTGTGTGTGTGAATTTCTGATGGGAAGGGAGGGAAGGAATCAAAGATGTGGGCACCTGAGTGAAGAGGGATGTGAGGTTCCAAGAGCTGAGGGAACAGACCCTCAGGTCCCCAGTTAGCCAAAATGTAGAGGTGTCGACTGGGTTAGGAGTCTGCACTGAGGGTGAATAACCCTGCTTAACATTTGATCTCAGCGGCAAGGAGTAATTGTGCGGTGTTACTGCCACTGTTTGGGGTGTGGAGTGACATTAGGGTCTAGATTGCCAGAACCCAGATGGGAAGGCGGCTTCACCTGGGGATGGTGAATGTCATACTTCCCCTGAGTGGGGCAGGCAGAAATCACCTCCTGGCCACTTACGACATTAAGGGGCTTTGTTGCATCACTCACCTATGCTGTCAGCTAAAGGTGCTCTGGAGGCACAAAATGCTGATACAACTAAAGCCCACAATGAGCACTCCCAAAGATTAACATAATGTTTGGATAAATCAGACCAAATATCAATTAGGCCACTGTTATCCTAAGAAATTTGTGGGAGCTGTGTGTTCCCAGGGGCAGGGCAGTGGAGGTGGCCCAATCCTGGTGCAGATGACTAACAGAATCACGACACATAGATAATGTTTTTGGGTGGGGGGCACCATGCAGTTTTTGGGATCTTAGGTCCCTGACCAGGGATTGAACTGGTACCCCTTCTAATGAAAGCATGGGGTCCTATCCACTGGAAAGCCGGAGAAGTCAGGACAGAGACGTTTGAAAAAAGGATTAATATAAGACAGTGTAAAAGCTGGTCTTATATTTATCACCATCCCCAAGTATTTCTAAATAACCATAGTCATAAAACATTCTTCCCCAATAAACTCGTTTGTTAGTCCAAGTTCTAAAAGTTTTCGTGGTTTAAAAAGAAGAGTATCGAATATTGAATTTGGTGTTAAATTTAGTTTTGAAGAGTTTGAATAGTTTCAAGTTGTAGTCAATCAAATATGGAGATATATATGGCAGAGTTTCTACCAGAGGAATCCCGTTTGTTTTCAGAAAGAGTTTTAAAGACTATTAAAACAGAGTTTCACCATCAGCATCAAAATAGTTGAGTTCAGATTTTAAGTCAATGCTAGGGTATCTTTTATCTGGACTGCAGCTCCCTAGTTAAATCTCTCTTTTTTTTTTAATTTTATTTTATTTTTAAACTTCACAATATTTTATTAGTTTTGCCAAATATCGAAATGAATCGGCCACAGGTATACCTGTGTTCCCCATCCTGAACCTCCTCCCTCCTCCCTCCCCATACCCTCCCTCTGGGTTGTCCCAGTGCACCAGCCCCAAGCATCCAGTTTCGTGCATCAAACCTGGACTGGCGACTCGTTTCATACATGATATTATACATGTTTCAATGCCATTCTCCCAAATCCTCCCACCCTCTCCCTCTCCCACAGAGTCCATAAGCCCGATCTATACATCAGAGTCTCTTTTACTGTCTTGTACACAGGGTTATTGTTACCATCTTTCTAAATTCCATATATATGCGTTAGTATACTGTATTGGTGTTTTTCTTTCTGGCTTACTTCACTCTGTATAATAGGTTCCAGTTTCATCCACCTCATTAGAACTGATTCAAATGTATTCTTTTTAATGGCTGAGTAATTCTCCATTGTGTTTATATACCACAGCTTTCTTATCCATTCATCGGCTGATGGGCATCTAGGTTGCTTCCATGTCCTGGCTATTATAAACAGTGCTGTGATGAATATTGGGGTACACGTGTCTATTTCCCTTCTGGTTTCCTCAGTGAGTATGCCCAGCAGTGGGATTGCTGGACCATAAGGCAGTTCTATTTCCAGTTTTTTAAGGAATCTCCACACTGTTCTCCATAGTGGCTGTACTAGTTTGCATTCCCACCAACAGTGTAAGAGGGTTCCCTTTTCTCCACACCCTCTCCAGCATTTATTGCTTGTAGACTTTTGGATCGCAGCCATTCTGATTGGCGTGAAATGCTACCTCATAGTGGTTTTGATTTGCATATCTCTGATAATGAGTTATGTTGAGCATCTTTTCATGTGTTTGTTAGCCATCTGTATGTCTTCTTTGGAGAAATGTCTATTTAGTTCTTTGGCCCAGTTTTTGTTGGGTCCTTTATTTTTCTGGAATTGAGCTGTATGAGTTGCTTATATATACTTGAGATTAGTTGTTTGTCAGTTGCTTCATTTGCTATTATTTTCTCCCATTCTGAAGGCTGCCTTTTCACCTTGCTAATAGTTTCCTTTGTTGTGCAGAAGCTTTTAAGTTTAATTAGGTCCCATTTGTTTTTTTTTTTGCTTTTATTTCCAATATTCTGGGAGGTGGGTCATAGAGGATCCTGCTGTGATGTATGTCGGAGAGTGTTGTGCCTATGTTGTCCTCTAGGAATTTTATAGTTTCTGGTCTTACATTCAGATCTTTTATCCATTTTGAGTTTATTTTTGTGTATGGTGTTAGAAAGTGTTCTAGTTTCATTCTTTTACAAGTGGTTGACCAGTTTTCCCAGCACCATTTGTTAAAGAGATTGTCTTTAATCCATTGTATATTTTTACCTCCTTTGTCAAAGATAAGGTGTCACTATGTGCGTGGATTTATCTCTGGGCTTTCTATTTTGTTCCATTGATCAATATTTCTGTCTTTGTGACAGTACCATACTGTCTTGATAACTGTGGCTTTGTAATAGAGCCTGAAGTCAGGTAGGTTGCTTCCTCCAGTTCCCTTCTTCTTTCTCAAGATAGCTTTGGCTATTCGAGGTTTTTTGTATTTCCATACAAATTGTGAAATTATTTGTTCTAGCTCTGTGAAGAATACCGTTGGTAGCTTGATGGGGATTGCATTGAATCTATAAATTGCTTTGGGTAGTATACTTATTTTCACTATATTGATTCTTCCATTCCATGAACATGGTATATTTCTCCATCTATTAGTGTCCTCTTTGACTTCTTTCTCCAGTATTTTATAGTTTTCTATGTATAGGTCTTTAGTTTCTTTCGGTAAATATAGTGCTAAGTATTTTATTCTTTCCGTTGCAATGGTGAATGGAATTGTTTCCTTAATTTCTATTTCTGTTTTCTGATTATTAGTGTATAGGAATGCAAGGGATTTCTGTGTGTTGATTTTATATCCTGCAACTTTACTCTAATCATTGATTAGTTCTAGTAATTTTCTGGTGGATTCTTTAGGGTTTTCTATGTAGAGGATCATGTCATCTGCAAATAGTGACAGTTTTACTTCTTCTTTTCCAATTTGGATTCCTTTTATTGCTTTTTATGCTCTGATTGCTGTGGCCAAAACTTCCAAAACTATGTTGAATAGTAATGGTGAAAGTGGGCACCCTTGTCTTGTTCCTGACGTTAGAGGTAATACTTTCAAATTTTCACTATTGAGGATAATATTTTCTGTGGGTTTGTCATATATAGCTTTTATTATATTGAGGTATGTTCTTTCTTTTCCTGCTTTCTGGAGAGTTTTTATCATAAATGGATGTTGAATTTTGTCAAAGGCTTTCTCTGCATCTATTGAGAAAATCATATGGTGTTTATTTTTCAATTTGATAATGTGGTGTATTACATTGATTGAATTGTGGATATTGAAGAATCCTTGCATCCCTGGGATAAAGCCCACTTGGTCCTGGTGTATGATCTTTTTAAATGTGTTGTTGGATTCTGATTGCTAGAATTTTGTTAAGGATTTTTGCATCTATGTTCATCAGTTATATTGGCCTGTAGTTTTCTTCTTTTGTGGTATCTTTGTCAGGTTTTGGTATTAGGGTGATGGTGGCCTCATAGAATGAGTTCGGAAGTTTACCTTCCTCTGCAATTTTTTGGAAGAGTTTGAGCAGGATAGGTGTTAGCTCTTCTCTAAATTTTTGGTAGAATTCAGCTGTGAAGCCGTCTGGACCTGGGCTTTTGTTTGCTGGAAGATATTTGATTACAGTTTCAATTTCCGTGCTTGTGATGGGTCTGTTAAGATTTTCTATTTCTTCCTAGTCCAGTTTTGGAAAGTTGTACTTTTCTAAGTATTTGTCCATTTCTTCCACATTGTCCATTTTATTGGCATATAATTTTTGATAGTAGTCTCTTATGATCCTTTGTATTTCTGTGTTGTCTGTTGTGATCTCTCCATTTTCATTTCTAATTTTATTGATTTGATTTTTCTTCCTTTGTTTCTTGATGAATCTGGCTAATGCTTTGTCAATTTTATTTATCCTTTCAAAGAACGAGCTTGAGGCTTTGTTGATTTTTGCTATGGTCTCTTGTTTTTTTCTTTTGCATTTATTTCTGCCCTAATTTTTAAGATTTCTTTCCTTCTACTAACCCTGGGGTTCTTCATTTCTTCCTTTTCTAGTTGTGTTAGGTGTAGGGTTACATTATTTATTTAACTTTTTTCCTGTTTCTTGAGGTGTGCCTGTATTGCTATGAACTTTCCCCTTAGGACTGCTTTTAAAGTGTCCCATAGGTTTTGGGTTGTTGTGTTTTCATTTTCCTTAGTTTCTATGCAAATTTTGATGTCTTCTGTGATATGCTGGTTATTCAGCAGCGTGTTTTTCAGCCTCCATATGGCGGAATTTTTAGTAGTTTTTCTCCTGTAATTGAGATCTAATCTTACTGCATTGTGGTCAGAAAAGATGCTTGGAATGATTTCTATTTTTTTTTGAATTTACCAAGGTTAGACTTATGGCCCAGGATGTGATCTATCCTGGAGAAGGTTCCATGTGCGCTTGAGAAAAAGTTGAAATTCATTGTTTTGGAATGAAATGTCCTGTGGATATCAATTAGGTCTAACTGGTCTATTGTATCATTTTAAGTTTGTGTTTCCTTGTTAATTTTCTGTTTATTTGATGTATCCATAGGAGTGAGTGGGGTATTAAAGTCTCCCACTATTATTGTGTTATTGTTAATTTCTCCTTTCATACTTGTTAGCATTTTTCTTACATATTGCGGCACTCCCTTGTTGGGTGCATATGTATTTATAATTGTTATATCTTCTTCTTGGATTGATCCTTTGATCATTATGTAGTGACCACCTTTGTCTCTTTTCTCAGCCTGTGTTTTAAAGTCTATTTTATCTGATATTAGTATTGCCACTCCTGCTTTCTTTTGGTCCCTATTTGCAAGGAAAATCTTTTTCCAGCCCTTCACTTTCAGTCTGTATGTGTCCCCTGTTTTGAGGTGGGTCTCTTGTAGACAACATATGTAGGGATTTTGTTTTTGTATCCATTCAGCCGGTCTTTGTCCTTTGGTTGGGGCATTCAACCCATTTACGTTTAAGGTAATTACTGATAAGTATGATCCCGTTGCCATTTACTTTATTGTTTTCGGCTCGATTTTATACACCGTTTTTGTGTTTCCTGTCTAGAGAATATCCTTTAGTATTTGTTGGAGAGCTGGTTTGGTGGTGCTGAATTCGCTCGGCTTTTGCTTGTCTGAAAAGCATTTGATTTCTCCTTCATATTTGAATGAGATCCTTGCTGGGTACAATAATCTGGGCTGTAGGTTATTTTCATTCCTCACTTTAAGTATGTCTTGCCATTCCCTCCTGGCTTGAAGAGTTCCTATTGAAAGATCAGCTGTTATCCTTATGGGAATTCCCTTGTGTGTTATTTGTTTTTTTTTTCCCTTGCTGCTTTTAATATTTGTTCTTTGTGTTTGATCTTTGTTATTTTGATTAATATGTGTCTTGGGGTGTTTCGCCTTGGGTTTATCCTGTTTAGGACTCTCTGGGTTTCTTGGACTTGGGTGATTACTTCCTTCCCCATTTAAGGGAAGTTTTCAACAATTATCTCTTCAAGTATTTTCTCATGGTCTTTCTTTTAGTCTTCTTCTTCTGGGACCCCTATGATTCGAATGTTGTAGCATTTAATATTGTCCTGGAGGTCTCTGCGATTGTCCTCATTTCTTTTAATTCGTTTTTCTTTTATCCTCTCTGATTCTTTTATTTCTACCATTCTATCTTCAAATTTGCTAATCCTATCTTCTGCCTCTGTTATTCTACTATTTGTTGCCCTCAGAGTGTTTTTAATTTCATTTATTGCATTTTTCATTATATATTGACTCTTTTTTATTTCTTCTAGGTCCTTGTTAAACCTTTCTTGCATCTTCTTAATCTTTGTCTCCAGGCTATTTATCTGTGATTCCATTTTGATTTCAAGATTTTGGATCAATTTCACTATCATTATTCGGAATTCTTTATCAGGTAGTTCCCCTATCTCTTCATCTTTTGTTTGGTTTGGTGGGCATTTATCATGTTCCTTTATCTTCTGGGTATTCGTCTGTCTTTTCATCTTGTTTAAATTGCTGAGTTTGGGGTGTTCTTTCTGTATTCTGGCAGTTTGTGGATTTCTCTTTATTGTGGCGTTTCCTTGCTCTGTGTGGGTGTGTACAGGTGGCTTGTCAAGGTTTCCTGGTTGGGAAGCTTGTGTCGGAGTTCTGGTGGGTGGAGCTGTATTTCTTCTCTCTGGAGTGCAATGAAATGTCCAGTAATGAGTTATGGGATGTCTATGGTTTTGGGGTGACTTTGGACTGCCTGTATCTTGGAGCTCAGGGCTGTGTTCCTTGTTGCTGGAGAATTTGCTTGGTATCTCTTGCCCTGAAACTTGTTGGCCCTTGTGTGGTGCTTGGCTTCAGTGCAGGTATGGAGGCATTTGATGAGCTCCTGTCAATTAATGTCCCTTGGAGTCAGGAGCTCCCTGGAGTCAGGGTTTGAACTTAAGCCTCCTGCTTCCAGTTATCAGTCTTATTTTTACAGTAGTTTCATAGCTTCTCCTTCTATACAGCACCATTGATAAAACATCTACATTAAAGATGAAAAGTTTCTCTACCGTGAGTGTCACTCAGAGAGATTCACAGCATTATATGGAGACAAGAAGAGGGAGGAGGGAGTTAGAGATCATCCGAATGAGATGAGGTGGAATCAAAAGAGGAGAGAGTGGGCTATCCAGTAATCTCTTCCTTATGAGCACTCCACAACTGGACCGCTCAGAGTTGTTCACGGATTTATACAGAAAAGAGAAGAAGGAGGAAGGTGACAGAGGTGGCCAGGAGGATAAAAGGGGGGAGTGAAAAGGAGGGAGACAGATCCAGCCAGTAATCAGTTCCTTAAGTGTTCTCCACCGTCTGGAACACACAGAAATTCACAGAGTTGGGTAGAGTAGAGAGGGGTTAGGGAGGAGACACAGGCGACCTGGTGGAGAAAAAGGAGAGTCCAAAGGGAGAGAGAGCAGTTAAGCCAGTAATCTCGCTCCCTAGTGATAAATGGGTACTGCAGATTGGGTTCTTAAAGGTACAAAATTGGTAACAAATATATAAAAGCAAAAATTAAAAATCTAGAGTAGAGTTTAAATTTCAAAAATACGATGTTAAAGAAAAGAAGAAGGAAAAGAAAGAGTGAAAAAACGAACAAACATAAACAAACAAAGTCGTGAAAATTATAAATGAAATATAGGTACAAAATTGATAACTAATATCAAAAAGCAAAAGTTAAAAATCTAGAGTAGAGTTTGGAATTTCAAAAATACAATGTTAAAAAAATGAAGAAGATAATAAAAAAGAGAGAGAAAGAAAGAAAAAAAAAACAAACAAGAACAAACAAATCGCATGAATTATAAAGAAAATACAGGTATAAAATTGATAACAAATACCAAAAATCATAAATTAAAAATCTAGAGTAGAGTTTGGAATTTCAGATATACAATGATATTTAAAAGAAAATGAAAAAGAAACAGAGAACAAGAAAAAGAGAAAATAAAAATGGGTCACAGAAATTATAAAAAAAAAACTATACGTACAAAATTGATAGCAAATACCAAAAAGCTAAAATTAAAAATCTACAGTAGAGTTTGGAATTTCAAAAATACAATGTTAAAGAAAAGAAGAAAAAAAAAAAGGTCAATATATATATATATATATATATATATATGAAGTTTGCTTAAAAAAAAAAGGTGTCTTCTTTTTTTTTTTTCCCAAAGTAATCGGGTATACAAGTGAAAATTAAAGGAATAATAGAGGACTTAATTTAAAAAAATAATAAAAAATAAAAAGAAAGAAAGAAAGAATGATCGTAAAAATAGTAAAAAATATATCTAGGACTTTCTCTGTTTTTGTTGTGAGTATTGCGGGTTCAGTTCATTTTGGGCTAGTTCCTTGGCCCGACATATATTTCTCAAGATCTATATGCCCCTTCCTATGTAGTTGGTACTAACCACAGGGTTTTAATCTATTGCCTGTAGCTTCCAAGGCGGTTCCCTCTGTTATAGATTTTTCTGTTTGCTGGTCTCTTCAGTGTCTGTTTTCCGCCCTGATACAAAGGGGACGGTGGAGGACCCTTTTTTTTTTTTTTTTAGGCTCACTTATTCAGTCACGCTGAGGGGAGTTAGGGAGGGATGCTGCAAACAAATAACACTGGCATGTGCTCGCAGTGCCTCAGCCACACTGGGTCTGCCCCCCGTTCACGGCACGTGTAGCCTCCCTGCCCACGCTGCTCAGGCTCTAGGTTGCTCCGCCGGGAACCATCCGTGGTCAGCCCTGCACTTCCACGTCCAAGCTGCTCAGGTTCAGGCACTCGGGTAGTCCTCAGAGGCGCAGACTCTCGGTTGGGCCTGTGTTTTGTGCCCTTCCCAAATCCCAGCAGCTCAGGTGATGAGGTGTTTGGCGCGTGCGATTGCTGCAACTTATCGCCTGCCCTCTGCTTGGTTATCTAGGTGTGCACTGGCACACCTTCTCAGGCAGATGTTGACCGTCCAGACCCCCAAGAAGTTTTAGTTAGCAAAGAAGCCTGCTTACAGTTTTATAGATAATGTCTTTCTGGGGCTGTGATTGTCCCCTTCCAGCTCTGGCTGCCTATCACTGGAGGGGGATGGTCTTCCACTGGCTATCTCTGTTCAGTCCTTTGTTCCATGCGTGGGCCTGGCGGTGTGTTAGGTTTGGCTGGCTTTTCGCGTGGTAGATATCCCATAGTCTGGTTTGCTAGCCCAAATTATTTCACTCAGATAGCGCCTGGGGTATTCAGGCCAGATCCTTGTCATGCAGCCCGCGCCGCGCCTCCCTGTCCACCCAGCACCTCCTCGAACAGCCCCCGCTTGCTAATGGCGGATGCAGGCATCTGAGCTGCTTCTCTGCTGGGGGAGTTACCGTAGGGCTCCCAATGTGCGGGTTTTAATTGTATATTTATTTTTCCTCCCTGTTATGTTGCCCTCTGTGCTTCCAAGGCTCGGCAAAGATTCGGCAGTGAGAAGGTTTTCTGGTGTTTGGAAACTTCTCTCTTTTTAAGACTCCCTTCCTGAGATGGAATTCCGTTCCTCCCTCATTTGTCTCTTTCTTTGTCTTTTATATTTTTTCCTACATCCTTTCGAAGACTTGGATTGTTTTTCTGGGTGCCTGACATCCTCTGCTGGCATTCAGAAGTTGCTTTGTGGAATTTACTTGGCGTTTAAATGTTCTTTCGATGAATTTGTGGGGGAGAAAGTGCTCTCCCCTTACTACTCCTCCGTCATCTTAGCTCCACCTCCTGCTTTAATGTTTTTGACTGACTCCTTTCCCACCTCAGATTTTGATTTCACATGCTTGTTTACCTTTTGTACATCATTCTTTTCATTGAATTCCCAGGCATGCCGGTCAGCAGTGCTTATCTATATGCCCCTCCAACAGCTGCAACATGATTGCATGTGCCACATATATTATAGCTAATATTTCAAAGCCAACAAGAATGTCAAAGTCAGCCGACCTTGAGAACTACTTTGACAAACCTTAACCTCACAGTGATTCTTATTCTATTCACAATGTAACAGAGCAGAGTGAGCACAGCCCTATGCAGTTAGCCATTGATGTGCTTCGTTTCAACCCACCCTGTTCCTAGGCAACAGGTGTAGCTCAGCCTTACTTGGTGCCTCAGATGGCCCCATTCACAAGCAGCCAACTGTCAGTGAGTGACCATTCGTTGTCCTGCTCAGCTATTGATCAGCATCACAGAGGGCCCTGCCCCCAGTTACTGTCAAGAATGTAGTCTTGGGGAAGTGATTAAGTAAGGATGGTGTGGTGGTCATCAGCTGGAAAGTGAGAGAAGGGGCAGATTCAGGCATTCTTTTGGGGGGCCTGGAGATCACCCAGCCTTGGGCCAGTGGGTGAGCTGCAGGTCCCAGGGAAAAGACTGGTGATGACATCCTGTAGTGCACCAGAGCCCTAACTAAGGCCCTCCAGTAGCCTTGGACCAGGCCTTGAGGGTTGGTGAACATCTCCCCCATCCCTGTCTCTGCAACCCACTAGCAGTGACCATCTTCCTGGGCCTCAGTCTCTGAGAACTGGTCTCCACACTTGGAGAGCCTGAGGAGACAGGAACTGTTGGGTTGGGTGCCTGGCTCCATCAAGGATGAGAGCTGGGCAGAATGTGGGAACCTTGCCCTGAAGGAGCTGCCAAATGAGATCTGTTTCTGCTTATCCAAGATGGGACATTTCAGGGTGAAAGTTGTGCCTTGAGATTTTGCCCTCTCTTGACAGGGCAAGAATGATAAAAAAAACAACATTAATCTGGTAGAGATATATAGGAACATTATTACCTGACCATGACCTGACTTTAAGCACAAAGGATGTGACAGCAAGAATTCTGTAACAACTTACCACACCTCTCTCTGACATTTATTTTAAATGTACTTAACTGAAACGTTCAGTAACTTTGAGTTCTTAGGGCAAGAGCCACCCATATCCTTGTATGAATCTGAAAAAACCTTTCCCTGTTCCAAATTCTAAGTTTTCGTTTTGATGGGCCTCATCTGCATGAAGCACGTGAATTTGCAAATTTGATAATAACCATACTGTGGAAGGGCTGACTTGGCCTCTCTTAAACAACAGCAGAGACTGGCCAAGTACTCACAGTCATCCATAACATGCCCACTGACTAGGCTTGGCTAAATTTTAGCCATGCTTCTCTCCTCTGAACTTCAACTTTCCCCCATGCTGGAGCAAGTGCTAAGAGTCAGACCTTTCTGACTCCTTTAACAGCTCCTTTTAAGAATCAGCTCACTACAGAAAGAAACACTTCCTGTCAAACTGCTCCATCATGCTGTCTGTTCATCCATCTCACGTCTTTTCCCATCTCAGTCACACAGACACACACACACACACACACACATATACACAAACTTACAGACACACACATAGTTGCTGCGCACCCTCCTTATCTTCCATGTTAACGAAAGATCTTTTTCTGTTCCATTTTGAGCCACATTAACATCTTGTATTCAAAGCATTCTTCCTATGGCAATCAGTTCATTTCATTTGTTCAGTTGTGTGCGACTGTGTGCAACCCCATGGACTGCAGTACACCAGGATTCCTTGTCCATCATCAACTCCCAGAGCTTGCTGAAACTCAAGTCCATGGAATCCCCGATGCCATCCAACCATCTCATCCTCTCTCATCCCCTTGTCTTTGGCTTTCATTCCTTCCTAGCATCAGGATCTTTTCCAATGAGACAGTTCTTTGCATCAGGTGGATGATGTACTGGAGTCGCAGCTTCAGCGTCAGTCCTTCTAGTGAATAATCAGGACTGATACCACACGTCCATCGAGTGGAGGCTGCATGGGCACAGGAGGGGCTAGAGGAGCTAGTCCAGGTTCAAGGTCAGGAGTGGTGGCAGTGAGGAGATACACCTCATCTAAGGTAAGGAGCAGTGGATACGCTTTGCTGGAGCAGCCGTGAAGAGATACCCCAAGTCCAAGGTAAGAGAAACTCACGTAAGATGGTAGGTGTCGCAAGACGGCATCAGAGGGCAGACACACTGAAACCAGAATCACAGAAATCTAATCAACCTAATCACACTAGAACCACAGCCTTGTCTAACTCAATGAAACGAAGCCAGGCCCTGTGGGGCCTCCCAGGTTGGTAGGGTCATGATGGAGAGGTCTGACAGAGTGTGGTCCATTGGAGAAGGGAAGGGCAATCCACTTCAGTGTTCTTGCCTTGAGATCAGCATGAAGTGTATGAAAAGGCAAAATGATAGGATACTGAAAGAGGAACTCCCCAGGTCAGTAGGTGCCAATATGCTACTGGAGATTGGTGGAGAAATAACTACAGAAAGAATGAAGGGATTGAGCCAAAGCAGAAAAAAATACCCAGTTATGGATGTGACTGGTGACAGAAGAAAGGTCCAATGCTATAAGGAGCAATACAGCATAGGAAATTGAATGTTAAGTCCATGAATCAAGGCAAATTGGAAGTGGTCAAACAGAAGATGACAAGAGTGAACATCAACATTCTAAGAATCAGTGATCTAAAATGGACTGGAATGGGTGAATTTAACTCAGATGACCAATATATCTATTACAGCAGGCAGGAATCTCTTAGAAGAAATGGAGTAGCCATCATGGTCAAAAAAAGAGTCTAAAATGCAGAAGATGGATGCAATCTCAAAAACTATAGAATGATCTCTGTTCATTTTCAAGGCAAATCATTCAGTATAAAAGTAATCCAGGACTATGACCCAATGAGTAACAATGAAGAAGCTGAAGTTTAACGGTTCTATGAAGACCGACAATGCCTTTTAGAACCAACACCAAAAAAAATGTACTTTAGGTTATAGTGGACTGGAACGCAAAAGTAGGAAGTCAAGAAACACCGGGAGTAACAGGAAAATTTGGCTCTGGAGTATGGAATGAAGCAGGACAAAGGCTAATAGAGTTTTCCAAAGAGAACACACTGGTCATAGAAAACACTCTCTTCCAACAACACAAGAAAAGACTCTACACATGGACAGCACCAGATGGTCAACACTGAAATCAGATTGATTATATCGTTTGCAGCCAAAGATGAAGAAAGTCTATATAGTCAGCAAAACAAGACTGGGAGCTGCCTCTAGCACAGCTCATGAGCTCCTTATTGCCAAATTCAGATTTAAATTGAAGAAAGCAGGGAAAAACACTAGACCATTCATGTATGACATAAATCCAATCCCTTATGTTTATACAGTGGAAGTGAGAAATAAATTTAAGGGACTACACCTGACAGATAGAGTGCCTCATAAACTATGGACGGAGGTTCGTGACATTGTACAGGAGACAGGGATCCAGATCTTCCCCATGGAAAAGAAATGCCAAAAAGCAAAAGGGCTGTCTGGGGAGGCCTTACAAATAGTTGTGAAAAGAAGAGAAGCAAAAAGCACAGGAGAAAAAGAAAGATATAAGCATCTGAATGCAGAGTTCCAAAGAATAGCAAGAAGAGATAAGAAAGCCTTCCTCAGTGATCAATGCAAAGAAGTTGAGGAAAACAACGGAATGGGAAAGACTAGACATCTCTTCAAGAAAATTGCAGATACCAAGGGAATATTTCATACAAAGATGGGCTCGATAAAGGACAGAAATGGCATGGACCTAACAGAAGCAGAAGATATTAACAAGAAGTGGTAAGAATACCGAGAAGAACTGTAGAAAAAATAATCTTCATGACCCAGATAATCATGAGGTTGTGTTCACATACCTAGGGCCAGACATCCTGGAATGTGAAGTCAAGTGGGCCTTAGAAAGCATTTCTACGAACAAAGCTAGTGGAGGTGATGGTGTTCCAGGTGAGCTTTTTCAAATCCTGAAAGATGATGGAGTGAAAGTGCTACACTCAATATGCCAGCTAGTTTGGAAAACTCAGAAGTGGCCAAAGAACTCGAAAAGGTCAGTTTTCACTCCAAAACCCAAGAATGGCAACACCAAAGAAGGCTCAAACTACCACACAATATCACTCATCTCACATGCCAGTCAAGTAATTCTTAAAATTTTCCAATGGAGGCTCCAGCAATGTGTGAATCTTGAACTTCCAGATGTTCAAGCTGGTTATAGAAAAGGCAGAGAAATGAGAGATAAAATTGCCAACATTCGCTGGATCATGGAAAAAGCAAGAGAGTTCCATAAAAATATCTATTTCTGTTTTATTGACTATGCCAAAGCCTTTGAGTGTGTGAATCACAGGAAACTGGAAAATTTTGAAAAATTGGGAATACCAGACCACCTGACCTGCCTCTTGAGAAACCTCTATGCAGGTCAGGAAGCAACAGTTAGACCTGGACATGGAACAAGAGACTGGTTCCAAGTAGGAAAAAGAGTACATCAAGGCTGTATATTGTCACTCTGCTTATTTAATTTATATGCAGAGTGCATCATGAAAAACGCTGGGCTGGAGGAAGAACTAGCTGGAATCAAAATTGCCGAGAGAAATATCAATAAACTCAAATACGCAGTTGACACCACCGTCATGGCAGAAAGTGAAAAAGAACTGTAGAGCCTCTTATGAAAGTGAAAGAAGAGAGTGAAAAAGTTGGCTTAAAGCTCAACATTCAGAAAGCGAAGATCATGGCATCTGGTCCCATCACTTCATGGGAAGTATATGGGGAAATAGTGGAAACAGTGGCTGAGTTTATTTTTCTGGGCTCCAAAATCACTGCAGAATGGTGACGGCAGCCATGAAATTAAAGGGAGCTAACTCCTTGGAAGTAGAGTTATGACTAACCTAGACAGAATATAAAAAAGCAATGAGTCTGTGGGAGAGGGTGGGGTGATTAGGGAGAATGGCATTGAAACATGTATAATATCATATATGAAATGAATCGCTAGTCCAGGTTGGATGAATAACACAGAATGCTTGGGCTGGTGCACTGGGATCACCCAGAGGGATGGTACGGGGAGGGAGGTAGGAGGGGGGTACAGGATGGGGAACACATGTACACCTGTGGCAGGTTCATGTGGATATATGGCAAAAGCAATGCCATATGTAAAATAAATAACCTCCCATTAAAATAAATACATTTTGCGATGAACATTTATGAATGGATAAGAAAGCTGTGGTACATATACACAATGGAGTATTATTCAGCCATTAAAAAGAATACATTTGAATCAGTTCTAATGAGGTGGATGAAACTGGAGCCTATTATACAGAGTGAAGTAAGCCAGAAAGAAAAACACCAATACAGTATACTAACGCATATATATGGAATTTAGAAAGATGGTAACAATAACCCTGAATACGAGACAGCAAAAGAGACACTGATGTATAGAACAGTCTTATGGACTCTGTGGGAGAGGGAGAGGGTGGGAAGATTTGGGAGAATGGCATTGAAACATGTAAAATATCATGTATGAAATGAGTTGCCAGTCCAGGTTCGATGCACGATACTGGATGCTTGGGGCTGGTGCACTGGGACGACCCAGAGGGATGGAATGGGGAGGGAGGAGGGAGGAGGGTTCAGGATGGGGAACACATGTAAACCTGTGGCGGATTCATTTTGATATTTGGCAAATCTAATACAGTTATATAAAGTTTAAAAATAAAATAAAATTAAAAAAAAAATAAATACATTTGTATTAAAAATAAAAAGCAGAGACATTACTTTGGCATCAAAGGTCTGTCTAGTCAAGGGTATGGTTTTTCCAGTGGCCAGGTATGTATTGAGAGTTGGACTATAAAAAGCTGAGCACAAAGAATTGATGCTTTTGAACTGTGATGTTGGAGAAGACTCTTGAGAGTTCCTTGGACTGCAAGGAGATCGACCAGTCCATCCTAAAGTACAACAGTCCTTAGTATTCATTGGAAAGACTGATGCTGAAACTGAGACTCCAATACTTTGGCTACCTGATGCAAAGAGCTGACTCATTGTTAAGACCCTGATGCTGGGAAATATTGAGGGCACTAGGAGAAGGGGACGACAGAGGACGAGATGGTTAGATGGCATCACCAACTCAATGGTCATGGGTTTGGGTGGACTCCGCGAGTTGGTGATGGACAGGGAGGCCTGGTGTGCGCGGTTCATGGTGTCGCAAGAATCAGACACGACTGACAAACTGAACTGACTTCCTCTCAGTCTTTCAAGGGACACCAGTCCTTCTGTCTTCCCATTAGTCTCTGCCTCTCTGAATTTAAGTGCATCAATTATCTATTATGCTTTTGAAGGGATGATCTTTTGGGGGAGCATCACTGTACAGTCTGTACCATAGTCAGCTGGTGGTGGGGTGGGGCTGGTGCTGGATTTAATGGACTACAAGTCACATCTTTCCTTAGGGTGTGCCAGCACCTATGGCTGGGAAGTTCAGTGGTACCAGGTCTGAAGCCAGAAGTGAGGCAGAGACTTCCTTTTCCTCAGTGGCTTTCACTGTCCTATTGGGGGCAGGGTGGGATCCCAAGTTTCTGGAGCAGAAGCCCTGAAAGTCAGGCCAGATCGGGCTGTGTTACCTCAGGTATGTACACTCCCCTCTCCCAGCACTGCAACCCTTGCCACAGAGGGACAAGAGGAGCATGTTCTGGTTAGAAAAATAACAAAAGGAGCAAATCTTCAGGCTGGCTGCTTACAGAGATCCAGGCTGCCTCCAACGTGCCATCTCTGCCATCACCATCAGTAGTGTTTTCTGCCCTGCTAAAACATAACTTCTGGTCTGAGACCTCTTTGTCCCTCACAGCTGATCACTTCCCAGAGCTTCTGCTATACCTGCCCTGTTGAAAAGGGGTGCTATTGGGCAGTTGAGGCCCTCATGTTCTCTGGACACCTACTGGGTCATCTGCTGTGGCAGTCTGGACTCCCTCAGAGATCAAGACTTCTCCTGATATGCTGCTTATGAAAGTGCCCTCCATGAGCATGATCCCGGCTCTTCCACCCACATGCCGCCCTGGGCCAGATGCACCTCTGTTTCCCACATCTCAGCTTTCTGCCTGGTCATGGCAGCCCCTGCTCCAGTGCAGATCGGCCACACAGAAAGCAGGGCGTGTGTAATGGTGGGCAGTTGTTGGGAAAACAGTTATCCACAAATGCGGTCACTGTCTGTCCTCTTCATTGTGCTTGGGAGCAAGCCCCTGAGTACATGCTCCTGGAGGGGGAGTCCGGGCTTCCCACAGACCTCATGTTAGTCACATAGACCTGCAACAATCTAAGGGTGTTTGTCTTCCCTTTGTCAGACCCCAGGACTTGTGTGTCCAATATATGGCTCGAAACACTCACACCGAGGGCATATCTCCAACCATGTAATCTCCCTCATATTCTGAGTCCTCTCCAATGGGCACACGTCAGGACTTGAAACATCCTTTTCTCTTCATACCCTGTTCCCTGTGGATCTTTCTTTGAGAATAAGTTTGGGAATCTATCTGTATTTTCCAATTAGTTTTTGGAGCTACTTGTTCTACATGTTGATGGTTTCTTTTTATTTTTTTCCATTCTAGTATATATTATTTACCATGTTGTGTTTCAGGTGTCCAGCAAAGTGATTCAGCTTTACATATACATGTATTTGGGCTTCCCACTTGGCTTAGTTGTTAAAGAATCACCCTGCAATGAAGGAGATTTGGGTTCAATGCCTGGGTAGGAAAGATATGCTCAGAGGGACATGACAAGCCTCTCCAGTATTCTTGCCAGGAGAATCTCATGGACAGAGGAGCCTAGCAGGCTGCATTCCGTAGTGTCACAAAGAGTATGGCACATCTGAATCAACTGAGGTTGCACAGGCACACATACATATATCTATTCCTTTACAAATTCTTTTTCCATTTATGTTTTTACAGAATTTATAGCAGAGTTTCCTGTGGTTTTGTAGTAGGTCCTTGTTGGTTATGTATTTTATATATAGTGGTGTCTATATATATGTTAATCCCCAACTTCCAATCATCCCCTCGGCCCAACTTGCCATTTGGTAACAATCAGCTTGGCTTATATTTAGATGTGTTTTTGATGTTCTTTGGGGGAGGCAGTTTAATCATTTGAAGTCATCCTACTTTTCTATTTTTGCTTTTGTTGCCTATGCTTTCAGTGTCACATACATAAAATCACTTCTAAGACCAATGCTTACAACTTTTCCAGGATGTTTTCTTCTCATTGATTTATAGTTTCAGATTTTGCAGTTAAATCTTTAATCAACTCTGAGATTAGTTTTTTATGTGGCATAAGGTAAGGATCCTATTTCAATCTTTTGCATTCAGATTTCTAGTTGCCCACGACAGTTAATTGAAGAGATGGTGAGGGGAAACATAATCATGATCATCTCAAGGCAGTAATGAGTGACAAACCTGTAGGAAAGACACTGGAGTGAGGGACTTGGCCAGGAGCATGTAAAGTTTGGGGACTCCCACTTGATTCCTGCTGATCTGTGAATGTGATCCTGGGTGAATGTGTTCTGACCCTAGGCACATAGATTTGCTCTTGACCTCTGCCAATCAAGAGAAGCCTCTGGGCCAGCAGGATTTTGCACTCATCATGAGTCCATGGGCACTGCTTTGGCTTTTGCATTTGGTGGCATGCAAATGGGTTTTCTTAATACAAAGACATAGAGTTTTACTTGACTACTGATAAAATAAGATTCTCATAAGTTCTTTTGACTTCTGATCCACTCTCTAATTTATGGGTTTTACTATATTTTCAAACAGATTCTTGGACATACTTGGCAGAAGAGAGTGATTCTCTCCCTTACAGTCTTAGATAATCAAACTTCTGATAATATTTTATATCACCACACTGTTGATTTCTATTCTGTTTACCTCTCTGGCAAGCATTTTTGATAAGATACATACTCCAAAACCTATCCTACAAATTGCATGTAATCAACTGCAAGTGGTTAGAGAACATGAAAATATTAATACACAAGAGAATGAGTAAGAACATTTCCTTGGGAGGTGACCATTCGGCTGGCCTCAGATGGTTGCTAGTTTGTGAGTCACAGAAGATAGGATGGACACAGGCATAGAGGAAAGGAGAAGGTCTTAGGGAAATCATATTGTCAATCAATACAGGTTGTTATGGCCACAGCTAGAGGGGTCAGTTGGAATCTATTCATAGCGAGCCTGTATAAGTGGAACTTTAAAGAGTTTCTACTGCTCTTTGTGAGTGCTAATGAGCAAAACTCACACCCCCTATACAACACAGCGTTTGCAATAGGACTTGTCATGTTTGAATCACAATATACTGTCCTTTTCCAGGAGAGCTACAGGCATCTTGTATTGATTTATTGTTGCTGATCTAAATGGATATACCCTTTCTAAACACATGACTTAGTGTTTATGTTTTTCTCTTTTACCCCTAAAAGTCTTTGGATCCTTTTTAAACTTTATGCATTCTCAATTCTTTCTGCATTTTGGCAGTATCCCCACGGATATTAAACTAAATACCAGCGCTACTTTAGGGAAACAAGGCCCTCTAACCTCCATTTTGGTCCACCTCAGGACTTTCCTGATAGCTCAGTTGGGAAAGATTCTGCCTGCAAAGCTGTAGACATCAGTTCAATTCCTGCGTAGGGAAGCTCTGCTGGAGAAGGGATAAACTACCCACCCTAGCATTCTTTGGCTTACCTGGTGGCTCAGCTGGTGAAGAATCCACCTTCAATGTGGGATGCCTGGGCTTGATCCCTGGGTTGGGAAGATCCCCTGGAGTAAGTAACGGCTACCCACTCCAGTATTCTGGCCTGAAGAGTTCTATGGTCTGTATAGTCAATGGGGTCACCAACCATCAGACACGACTCAGCAGCTTTCAATTTCAGGTCTTCAGGCCTAGTAATCTGTTACCTTCCCCTAACAGCAAGTATTTCAGTCAGTCCTGCAACTGGGCATTAAAGTGTGATAGTGTTAAATGGTGATAATATATACAGATCTGGAAACACAGCACCCACCTATAAGGTTTCTCTGTCCATATCATCCTGGTAGCTGCTTACCTGACTAATTTTCACAGGCACGTTGATATTTCTCACACTTCCTTTTAAAGGACAACAATCCCAGGGTCTCCTTCACTCTTAATTATTTTAAAGCACATTTAGTGACTGACTTTGAATCACCCACTGTGTCTCTCAGGAGTTAAAGTGCCAGAAAGATTTAACTAGGCAGCTGCAGTCCAGATAAAAGATACTGTAGCATTGACTTAAAATCTTAACTCAACTCTTTTGATGCTGATGGTGAAACTCTGTTTTTATTGTTTCTAAAATGCTTTCTGAAAACACACTGGATTCCTCTGGTAGAGACTCTGCCTTATATATCTCCATATTTGATTGACTACTCCTTGACACTATTCAAATACTTCAAATTAAAGTTAACATCAAATTAAATATTCGGTACTCTTCTTTTTAAACCATGAAAACTGGTAGAACTTGGAATAACAAAAAAGTTAATTGGGGAAGAATGTTTTACAACCGTAGTTTAGAAATACTAGGGGATGGTGATAAATATAAGACCAGCTTTGACACAGTCTTATATTAATACTTTTACAAAAGTCTCTATCCTGACTTCTCTGGCTGTCCAGGGGTTAGGACTCCTTGCTTTCACTAGAAGGGGAACCGGTTCAATCCCTGGTCAGGGAACTAATATCCCACAAACTGCATGATGCTCCCCACCAAAAAAACAATATCTGTGTGTCGTGATCCTGTTAGTCATCTGGAGCAGGATTGGGCCACCTCCACTGCCCTGCCCATGGGAACACACTGCTCCCACAAATTTCTTAGGATAACAGTTTCCTAATTGATATTTGGTCTGAACTCTCCAAACATTATTTTAAACTTTGGGAGTGCTAATTGTGGGTTTTAGTTGTATCAGCATTTTGTGCCTCCTGAGCACCTTTAGCTGACAGCATAGGTGAGTGATGCAATAAAGCCCGTTATGACATAAATGGCCAGGAGGTGATTCTTGCCTGCCTCATTCAGGGGAAGTATGAAATTCATCATCCCCATGTGAAGCCCTCTTCCCATCTGGGTGCTGGAAATCTAGACCCTAACGTCACTCCACACCCCAAACAATGGCATTAACACTGCACCACTACTCTTTGCCACTGAGATGAGTTGTTAAGCAAGGCTATTCACCTTCAGTGCAAACTTCTGATGCAGTCATGACGTCTACTCTGTGGCTAACTGGGGACCTGAGGGTCTGTTCCCTCAGCTCTTGGGACCCCACATCCCTCCCCACCAGGTACCCATCTATATTCTTTCTTCCTTCTCTTCCCATCAGAAACTTCACACACACACACAAATATCATCTTTTCACCATTTGTTGTGTATTTTAACCACAGCCATCAGTTTACTATGGTAGTGTGAGAGTCAGTCTTTTCCTGGTTGGCCATTTCTAAGAAAGCAGACTTCTGGAGACACAATTCTAAACTGTCTGACCTTTTCTATTCAGTTCATGGCTGCCCAGATTATTCTTCTCCAAAGTATCTCATTCTGGGGTGGCTGAGTTTACCTTCTCTTTTGATTCTGCCTCGTTCTTTGACTCTACCTCATATTTTGGTACCCTTTTCGTCTTTGATGCAGTTTCTTACGTGCAGAGGAACAGAAAAAAGAGTTTGGTTTTCTTGTTTCCTTTCCCTTCTTCAAATGAGTGGCATATGATCGGATTTTCTTTCTCGAGGTTTTGTTTAGAAGTCTTCTGACTCTCATGGTCATATTCCGTGACTTGAAAGACGAGAGAAGGGTATTAGTTTTAAGGAAAGGGTATAACATCTGAGTTGGAAGGGAGATTTTATGAAAAGGGATGTCAGCTGATGAGGGCTTTTGTGGCAGGCCAGGGCAGTGTAGAGGTCTTAGGTAGCAAAGTCAATGGAGAACGTGGGGAGCATAGATGGAATCATCTTACCTTCACACTGCCTCTGTATCTCTGTGGACAAAGGGTCTTCTTTCGTCCTTTCACCCTTGAAGCACACCGCATTGGAACTCTTCTTGGCTGCTGTGGCGTCTGGGTTACCTTATGATGATAGCATGACATGGTCTAACCCAGAATCTCTGCCTCTGACCTCCCTATGTATATCTGCTCAGGACAATGAGGAGCCACACCCTTCAATCTGATTGGTCAGCTAGGTACTCCCCCTGACAATGGTTGGTTTGGGTCTTAGACATCACAATGTACCACTGTGCCCATCAACATGGGTTAGCGGGTGCTGATGGAGGCCATGATACAACTTTCTCACCCCTCATACCTCTGTGTGTCTGATGCTGTGGAGTGGTGATTCAGGGGCATGGTATTTCTTCTCACGACCCTCAGACTTTCTTTCAGTGCCCTTTATTCTTTGACGTGTATGTCCCCCTTCAACACTCCTGCCTCCTCCATCCATGTATGAACCTCTACCAAACACTTTTCCCTCCAAATCTGTTCCTCAGAGTCGTCTTGTCATTTCATCTTTTGACAACCCTCTTCCTAGTGGTGGTTCTTGAGGGTCTTAAGTAACTTAAGAGCAATCACTTAAAATGGAAAAAGGTAATTAAGAACAGGTTGGATGTTTTTGCTATTCCAATGAGCTTTAGAGACCCCAAGACTTGGTGAATACTCAGTCTCTTGCCCCAAGGTCTATACACCATCTCCATAAAATTACACATCAGAGCCATGGAAGTCATAAATGTCTCCTCCACTAATATTTTTGGGGAAACCTCAACTCTCAATTTGAGTAGGAAAACTCAACTTGCCCCATCTACCAGAAATACATTCTCGATTAAAAAACAAAGAATGTAAAGTGCCCAAAGGCAAGAGTCAGATGACCAATGCACCACTGTCTCTTGACTGAATCACTTCCCCAGTGGTCCCTCATTGACAGGTATCATCAGGTAGCGCCCAATGTTGAGCTGGCCAATAGCTGAGCAGGAGAAGTACCAGTAGGTATCTCATTGATAGTTGGTTGCTTATTGGCAAGGCCGAGCGATGAACTGTCCAATTGCTGGGCAAGACCTGTTTCTTAGAAACAGGATTTGGAGTAATACGGCAAAGTGTTGGCTACCTGCTAATGGCTGTGCTCATGCTGCTCTGTTCCATAAGGATACGTTGGGTCCAGTGTGCTTTAATCTTTTTTGATTAACTCTTTTCCCACGACAGATTTTGATTTCACAGGCTTGTTTAACTTTTGTACATCATTCTTTTCATTGTATTGCCATGCATGCCAGTCAGCAGTGCTTATCTATATGCCCCTCCAACAGCTGTCACATGATTGCATGTGCGGCACATATTATAGCTAAAATTTCAAAGCCAACAAGAATGTCAAAGCCAGCCCAGCTTGAGAACTACTTAGACTAACCTTACCCTCACAGTGATTCTTTTTCTATTCACAATGTAACAGAGCAGAGTGAGCACAGCTCTATGCAGTTAGCCATTGATGTGCTTCATTTCAACCCACCCTGTTCCTAGGCAACAGGTGTAGCTCAGCCTTGCTTAGTGCCTCAGATGGCCCCATTCACAAGAGCCAACTCTCAATGAGTGACCATTCCTTGTCCTGCTCCGCTATTGATCAGCACCACAGTGGGGCCTGCCCCTCAGTTACTCTCAAGAATGGAGTATTGGGGAAGTGATTAAGTAAGGGTGGTGTGATTGTCATCAGCTGGAATGTGAGAGAAGGGACAGATTCAGGCATTCTGTTGCAGGGCTTGAAGAATTACTTGAACGGGATGTAAGATGAGTGGAATAGAGCAGCCCTTTGAGCATTCTTTGGCGTTGCCTTTCTCGGGGATTGGAGTGAAAACTGAAATTTTCCAGTCCTGTGGCCACTGCTGAGTTTTCCAAATTAGCTGGCGTATTGAGTGCAGCACTTTCACTACATCATCTTTCCGGATTTGAAATAGCTCAACTGGAATTCCATCACCTCCAATAGCTTTGTTCGTTGTGATGCTTTCCAAGGCCCACTTGACTGCACATTCCAGGATTTCTGGTCCTATGTGTGTGATCACACTATCATGATTATCTGGGTCATGAAGATTTTTTTTTTTTGTAAAGATTTTCTTGGTATTATTACCACCTCTTCTTAATATCTTCTGCTTCTGTTAGGTCCATAATATTTCTGTCCTTTATCGAGCCCATCTTTGCATGAACTGTTTCCTTTTTACCTCGAATTTCCTTGAAGAGATGTCTAGTCTTTTCCATTCTGTTGTTTTTCTCTATTTCTTTGCATTGATCACTGAGGAATGCTTTCTTATCTCTTCTTGCTATTATTTAGAACTCTGCATTCAGATGCATATATCTTTCCTTTTCTCCTGTGCTTTTCTCTTCTCTTCTTTTCACAACTATTTGTAAGGCCTCCCCAGACCGCCCTTTTGCTTTTTGGCATTTCTTTTACATGGGGATGGTCTTTATCACTGTCTCCTGTACAATGTCATGAAGCTCCGTCCATAGATCATCAGGCACTCTATGTGTCAGGTGTAGTCCCTTAAATCTATTTCTCATTTCCACCGTATAATCATAAGGGAATGGATTTATGTCATACCTGAATGGTCTAGTGGTTTTCCCTACTTTCTTCAATTTAAATCTGAATTTGACAATAAGCAGCTCATGACCTGTGCCACAGTCAGCTCCAAGTCTTGTTTTGCTGACTATATAGAGCTTCTCCATCTTTGGCTGCAAACGATATAATCAATCTGATTTCAGTGTTGACCATTTGATGATGTCCATGTGTAGAGCCTTTTCTTGTGTTGTTGGAAGAGGGTGTTTGCTATGACCACTGAGTTCTAATTTCAGAACTCTATTAGCCTTTGCCCTGCTTCATTCCATTCTTCAGGGCCAAATTTTCCTGTTAATCCAGGTGTTTCTTGACTTCCTACTTTTGCATTCCTGTTCACTATAACATAAAGGACATCTTTTTTGGGTGTTAGTTCTAAAAGGTCTTGTTGGTCTTCATAGAACCATTCAACTTAAGATTTTTCATTGTTACTTGTTGGGGCATAGACATGGATTACTGTGATATTGAATGGTTTGCCTTGGAAACGAACAGAGATCATTCTATAGTTTTTGAGATTGCATCCAGCTACTGCATTTTGGACTCTTTTGTTGACCATGATGGCTACTCCATTTCTTCTGAGGGATTCCTGCCCTCCGTAGTAGATATAATGGTAATCTGAGTTAAATTCACCCATTCAATTCCATTTTAGTTCACTGATTCTTAGAATGTTGATGTTCACTCTTGCCATTTCCTGTTTGACCACTTCCAATTTGCCTTGATTCATGGACTTAACATTCCAGGTTCCTATGCTATATTGGTCTTTATAGCATTGGGCCTTTCTTCTGTCACCAGTCACATCCACAACTGGGTATTGTTTTTGCTTGGGCTCAATGCCTTACTTCTTTCTGGAGTTCTTTCTCCACCAATCTCCAGTAGCATATGGGGCACCTACTGACCTGGAGAGTTCCTCTTTCAGTATCCAATCATTTTGCCTTTTCATACTGTTCTTGCGGATCTCAAGGTAAGAATACTGAAGTGGATTGCCCTTCCCTTCTCCAGTGGACCACATTCTCTCAGACTTCTCCACCATGACCTGCCCAACTTGGGAGGCCCCACAAGGCCTGGCTAAGTTTCATTGAGTTAGACAAGTCTGTGGTTCTAGTGTGATTAGACTGACTAGATTTCTGTGATTATGGTTTCAGTGTGTCTTCCCTCTGATGACCTCTTGCAACATGTACCTTCTAACGTGGGTTTCTCTTACCTTGGACATGGGGTATGTCTTGACGGCTGCTCCAGCAAAGTGCAGCCACTGCTCCTTACCTTGGACTAGGTATATGTCCTCACTGCCACCAATCCTGAACTTGAACGTGGAGTAGTTTCTCTAGCCCCTCCTGTGCCTATGCAGTCACAACTTCATGGACATGTGGTATCAGTCCTGATTATTCACTAGAAGGACTGACGCTGAAGCTGCAACTCCAGTACTTTGTCCACCTGATGCAAAGAACTGCCTCATTGGAAAAGATCCTGATGCTAGGAAGGAATGAAGGCCATACAGAAGAGGATGAGAGAGGATGAGATGGTTGGGCGGCATCGGGGATTCCATAGACTTGAGTTTCAGCTAGCTCTGGGAGTTGGTGATGGACAAGGAATCCTGGTGTGCTGCAGTCCCTGGGGTTGCACACAGTCGGACACAACTGAACAAATGAAATGAACTGATTGCAATAGGGAGAATGCTTTAAACACATGCTCTTAACGTGTCTTAAATTGGAACAGAAAAAGATATTTCATTAATATGGAAGATAAGGAGGGAGCACAGCAACTATGTGTGTGTGTGTAAGTTTGTGTGTGTGTGTGTGTGTGTGTGTGTGATGTGGAAAGAGTTGGGGATGGATTAAAGGACAGCATGATGGAGCAGTTTGACAGGAAGTGTTTCTATCTGTAGTAAGCTGATTCTTTGAAGAAGCTGTTAAAGGAGTCCGAAATGTCTGAATGTTAGTGCTTGCTCATTCGTGGGAGAAAGCTGAAGTTCAGAGGACAGAAGCATGGCTAAAGTTTAGCCAAGCCTAATCAGTGGGTATATTATGGATGACTGTGAGCACTTGGCCAGTCTCTGCTGTTGTTTAAGAGAGGCCAAGTCAGCCCTTCAACAGTACGGTTGTTATCAAAATTTCAAATCCATGTGCTTGGGGCAGAATGAGGCCCAACAAAACTAAATGTTAGAGTTTGGAACAGGGAAAGCTTTATTACAGATTCATCCAAGGATGTGGGTGGCTCTTACCCAAAGAACCAAAAGGTACTGAACCTTTTCAGTTAAGTACATTTAAAAGCAAATGATAGAGAGTGTTGTGGTAAGTTGTTACATACTTCTTGGTGTCTCATTATTTGTGCTTAAAATTATGTCATGGTCAGGTAATAATGTTCCTATATATTTCTACCAAATGAATAATATTTTCTGTCATTCTTGCCCTCTCAAGGGAGGACAAAGTGTCAAGGCACAACTTTCATCTTGAAATGTCCCATCCTGGATAAGCAGAAACAGATCTCATTTGGCAGCTCCTTCAGGGCAAGGTTCCGACAATCTGCGACCTCTCATCCTTGATGGAGCCAGGCACCCAACCCAAAAGGTCCTGTCTCCTCAGGCTGTCCAAGTGAGGAGACCAGTTCTCAGACTGAGGACTAAGTAGATTGCCACTGCTAGTAGGCTCCAGAGACAGGGATGTGGGAGCAGTTAACCACTCCTCAAGGCCTGGGCCAAGGCTACTGGAGGGCCTTAGTGAGGGCTCTGGAGCACTACAGGATTTCTTCCCAGTCTATTACTTTGGACCTCCGGCTCACCAACTTACGCAAGGCTGAATGATCTCCAGGCCCTGCAAAAGAATGCTTGAATCTTCCTCTTCTCTCACTTTCCAGCTGATGACCACCACACCACCCTTCTTTAATCACTTCCCCAATACTCCCTTCTTGACAGTAACTGGGGTCAGGGCCCAATGTGGTGCTGTTCAATAGCTGAGCAGGACAACTATTGGTCACTCATTGACAATTGGCTGCTTGTGAATGGGGCCATCTGAGGCACCAAGCAAGGCTGAGCTACACCTGTTGCCTAGGAACAGGGTGGGTTGAAATGAAGCACATCAATGGCTAACTGCATAGGGCTGTGCTCACTCTGCTCTGTTACATTGTGAATAGAATAAGAATCACTGTGAGGTTAAGGTTTGTCAAAGTAGTTCACAAGGTGGGCTGGCTTTGACATTTTTGTTGGCTTTCAAATTTTAGCTATAATATATGCCGCACATGCAATCATGTGGCAGCTGTTGAAGGGCATATAGATAAGCACTGCTGCCTGGCATGCCTGGGAATACAATGAAAAGAATGATGTAGAAAAGGTAAACAAGCATGTGAAATTAAAATCTGTGATGGGAAAGGAGTCAGTCACAAAGACTAAAGCACACTGGGCCCAACCTATCCTTATGGAACAGAGCAGCATGAGCACAGCCATTAGCAGGTAGCCTTTGCTTTGGAGTATTACTCCAGATACTGTTACAAAGCAACAGGTTTTGCCCAGCAATTAGATAGTGCATCGCTCTGCCCTGCCAAAAAGCAACCAACTATCAGTGAGATACCTACTGGTATTCTCCTGCTCAGCTATTGGTCAGCTCCACATTGGGTCCTACCTGATGATAAGTGCTAATCAGTTATCATCAGGTCGGGCCACTGGGGAAGTGATTCAGTTTAGAGACACTGGGGAAGTGATTCAGTTAAGAGACAGTGGGGAAGTGATTCAGTTAAGAGACAGGGGTGCATTGGTCATCTGACATTTGCCATTGGGTCACTTACTTATTTTTTTTTTTTTTAATTGGGAATGTATTTCTGGTAGATGGGGCAAGTTGAGTGTCCCTATCCAATATAAGTGTTGAAGTGTCCCCAAAAATATTATTGGAGGAGACATTTATGTCTTTCTTGTCTCTTATGTGTAATTTTATGGAGAGGGTGTATAGCCCTTGGGGCAACAGACTGAGGATTTACCAAGTCTTGGAGTGTCTAATGTTCATTGGAGTAGCAAAAACATCCAACCTGTTCTTAATTACCTTTTTCCATGTTAAGTGCTTGTTCTTAAATTCCTTAAGCCCCTCACAAACCCCCACTAGGAAGAGGGTGGTCGAAAGTTGAAATGACTAGACGACTCTGAGGAACAGATTTGGAGTCAAAAGATTTTGGTAGAGGTTCATACAGGGATGAAACAGGCAGGAGTGTTGAAGGGGGACATATAAGTCAAAGAATAAAGGGCACTGAAGAAAAATCGGAGGGTCATGAGAAGAAACACTATGCCCCTGAATCACCACTCCTCAGAATCAGACACACAGAGGTGTCAGGGGTGAAAAAGTTGTATCATGGCCACCCTCAGCACCCACTAACCCATGTTGATGGGCACAGTGGTACATTGTGAAGTCTAAGACCCCAAAGCCACCATTGGCTGGGGGAGTACCTAGCTGACCAATCAGATTGAAGGCTGTGGCTCCTCATTGTTCTAAGAAAGAAAGTCAGAGGCAGAGATTCTGTGTTAGGCCATTTCCTGCTATCATTATAAGGTAACAAGGAAGCCACGGAGCCAAGAAGAGTTCCAATGCTGTGTGCTTAAAGGGTGAAAGGACAAAAAAAGACCCTTTGTCCAAAGGGATACAGAGGTAGTGTGAAGGTAAGATGGTTCCACCTATGCTCCACACGTTCTCCATTTACTTTCTGCCCAAAAACTGTACACTGCCCTTGCCTGCCACAAAAGCCCTCATAGCCCACATTGCTTTTCATGAAATCTCCCCTCCAACTCAGATGTTATAACCTTTCCTCAAAACTAATACCATTCTCTTGTCTTTCAAGGCACGGAATATGACCATGAGGGACACAAACTCTAAAGTGAACCTTGAGATAGAAAATCCGATCATATGCCACTCAGTCGAAGAAGGTGAAGAAAACAAGAAATCCAAACTGTTTTTTCTGTTCCTGTGCACGTAAGAAACTGAATCAAAGCCGAGACGGGTACAAAAATATGAGGCAGAGTTAAAGAAGGAGTCAGAATCAAAAGAGAAGGTAAGCTCAGCCACCCAAGAATGACAGACCCTCTAGAAGTACAACCTGTGCATCCAGCAACTGAATAGGAAAGGTCAGACAGTTTAGAATTGTGTCTCCAGAGGTGTGCTTTCTTAGGAATGGCCAACCAGGAAAAGACTTACTCTCACACTATATAGTAAACTGATGGCTGTGAGTAAAATACACATCAAATGGTGAAAAGATGATATTTGTGTGTGTGTGTGAGTTTTCTGAGGGGAAAGGAGGGAAGGAAGCAAAGAGGTAGGCACCTGAGTGGGGAGGGATGTGGGGTCCCAAGAGCTGAGGGAACAGACCCACATGTCCCCAGGTAGCCAGAGAGTAGAGGTCTCGACTGGGTCAGGAGTCTGCACTGAAGGTGAATAACCCTGCTTAACAATTGATCTCAGCGGCAAGGAGTAGTGGTGCGGTGTTTATTCCATTGTTTGGGGTGTGGAGTGACATTAGGGTCTAGATTTCCAGAACCCAGATGGAAAGAGGGCTTCACATGGAAATGGTGAATGTCATACTTCCCCTGAGTGAGGCAGGCAGAAATCACCTCCTGTCCACTTACGTCATAATGGGCTTTGTTGCATGACTCACCTATGCTGTCAGTTAAAGGTGTTCTGGCGGCACAAAATGCTGATACAACTAAAACCCACAATGAGCAATCCCAAAGATTAAAATAATATTTGGAGTGATCAGACCAAATATCAATTAGGCCACTGTTATCCTAAGAAATTTGTGGGAGCAGTGTGTTCCGAAGGGCAGGGCAGTGGAGGTGGCCAAATCCTGGTGCAGATGACTAAAAGGATCACGACACACAGATATTGTTTTTGGGTGGGGCCACCATCCAGTTTGTGGGACCTTAGTTCCCTGACCAGGGATTGAACCAGTTCCCCTTCTAGTGAAAGCATGGAGTCCTAAACACTGGACAGCCAGAGAAGTCAGGACAGAGACTTTTGATAAAAATATTAAGATTAAAATGTAAAACTGGTATTATATTTATCACCATCATCTAGAATTTCTAAATAACTACAGTCGTAAAATATTCTTCTCCCATAAACTCTCCAATAAACTCTGTTCAAGCTCTACCAGTTTTCGTGGTTTAAAAAGAAGAGTATCAAATATTTAATTTGGTGTTTAACTTAATTTTGAAGTATTTGAAGAGTTTCAAGCAGTAGTCAATCAAATACAGAGATATATAAGGCAGAGTCTCTAGCAGAGGAATCCCGTGTGTTTTCAGAAAACATTTTAGAAACGATTAAAACAGAGTTTCACCATCAGCATCAAAAGAGCTGAGTTCAGATTTTAAGTCAATGCTAAGGTATTTTTCATCTGGACTGCAGCTCCCTAGTTAAATCTTTCTGGCACTTTAACTCCTGAGAGACACACTTGATGATTCAAAGTCAGTCACTGAATGTGATTTAAAAACATTAAGAGTGAAGGAGACCCTGAGTTTGTTGTCCTTTCAAAGGAAGTGGGAGAATTATCAACTCTGCCTCTGAAAATTAGTCAGGTAAGCAGCTACCAGGATGTTATGTACAGAGAGCCCTGATAGGTGGGTGCTGTAGTTCCAGATCTGTATATATTATCACCATCTAACACTATCACACTTTAATGCCCTGTTGCAGGACTGACTGAAATACTTGCTGTTAGGGGAAGGTAAAAGATTACTAGGCCTGAAGAGCTGAAAGTGAAAGTTGCTCAGTCTTGTCCGAAATTTGGTGAACCATGGACTATACAGTCCATGGAATTCTCCAGGCCAGAATACTAGAGTAGTTAGAGTTTCTTTACTCCAGGGGATCTTCCCAAACCAGGGATCAAGCCCAGGCATCCCACATTGAAGGTGGATTCTTCACCAGCTGAGCCACAAGGGAAACCAAAGAATGCTTGAGTGGGTAGCTTATCCTTTCCCCACCAAACTTCCCTGCCCAGGAATTGAACTGATGTCTACAGCTTTGCAGGCTGAATCTTTCCCAAGTGAGCTATCAGGAAAGTCCTGAGAAGGAGCATAAGTGGAGGTTAGAGAGCCTGTTTCCCTAAAGTCTCTCTGGTATATATTTTAATATCCGTGGATATACTGCCACCTTGCAGAAAGAACTGAGGATGTATAGAGTTCAAAAAGAATCCAAAGTCTATTAGGGTTAAAAGAGAAAAACGGTAAGTAATCAGTTGAGAAAGGGTATATCCATTTAGATCAACAACAATAAATCCATATCAGACGCCTGTAGCTGTCCTGGAAAAGGACAGTATATTGTGATTCAAACATGACAAGTCCTATTGCAAACGCTGTGCTGTATGGGGGTGGGTGGTTTGCTCACTATCGCTCACAAAGAGTAGTAGAAACTCTTTATACTTCCACTTATACTGGTTCGCTATGAATAGATTCCAAATGACCCCTCTAGCTGTGGCCCTAACAACCTATATTGATTGATAGAATGATTTCCCTAAGACCTTCTACTTTCCTCTTTGCCTGTGTTCATCCTAACTTCTGTGACTCAGAAACTAGCAACCAGCTGAGGCCAGCCGAATGGTCACCTCCCAAGGAAATGTTCTTAATCATTCTCTTGTGTATTAATATTTTCTCGTTGTCTAATCACATGCAGTTCATTACATGCAGTTTGTAGGATAGATTTTTGAGTATATATCTTATCAGAAATGCATGCCAGAGAGGTAAACAGATTAGAAATCAGCAGTGTGGTGATATAAAATATTATCAGAAGTTGGATTATCTAAGACTGTAAGGGAGAAAATCACTCTTCTCTGCAAGTATGTCCAAGAATCTGATTAAAAATATAGTAAAACCATAAACTAGAGAGTGGATCAGAAGTTAAAGGAACTTAAATGAGAAGCTTATTTTATCAGTAGTCAAGAGGAGCTCTATGTCTTTGGATTAAGAAAACCCATTTGCATGACACCAAATACAAAAGCCAAAGCAGTGCCCATGGACTCATGATGAGTGCACAATCCTGCTGGCCCAGAGGCTTCTCTTGATTGGCAGAGGTCAAGAGCAAGTCTTTGTGCCTAGGGTCAGAATGCATCTGCCCAGGATCACATCCACGTATCAGCGGGAATAAAGTGGGAATTCCCAAACTTTACATGCTCCTGACCAAGTCCCTCACTCCAGCGCCTTTCCTACAGGCTTGTCATTTTTACTGCCTTGAGATGATCATGATTAAGTTTCACCTCATCATCTCTTCAATTACCTGCCGTGGGCAACTAGAAATCTGAATGCCAAAGATTGCAATAGGACCCTTACCTAATACCACATGAAAAACTAAACTCAGAGTTGATTAAAGATTTAAATGCAAGATCTGAAACTATGAATGAACTAGAAGAAAACATGCTGGAGAAGTTGTAAACATTGGTCTTAGATGTGATTTTATGTATGTGATACTGAAATCATAGGCAACAAAAGCAACAATAAAAAAGTGGGTCGACTTAAAACGATTAAACTGCCTCCCCTAAAGAACATCAAAAACACATCTACATAGAAGCCAAGCTGAAGGTAACCAAATGGCATGTTGGGGTGGGGGGATGAATTGGGAGTTGGGGATTAACATATATATAGACACCACTATATATAAAAGAGATAACCAACAAGGACCTACTACAAAACCACAGGAAACTCTGCTAGAAATTCTGTAACAACATAAGTGGAGAAAGAATTTGTAGAGGAATAGATATATGTATGTGTGCCTGTGCAAGCTCAGTTGATTCAGATGTGCCCTACTCTTTGTGACCCTATGGACTGTAGCCTGCTAGGCTCCACTGTCCATGAGATTCCCCAGGCAAGAATTCTGGAGATGCTCCTCATGTCCCTCTGAGCATATCTTCCCAACCCAGGGATTGAACCCAAATCTCCCTCATTGCAGGGTGATTCTTTAACACCTGGGCCAATTGGGAAGCCCAAATACATGTATATGTAAAGCTGAATCACTTTGCTGTACACATGAAACACAACTTGGTAAATCAAATATATTCAAATGAAAAAAAATAAAATTATCGATCAACATGTTGAGCAATTAGCTCAATAAACTAATTGGAAAATGCAGAAATATTCCCAAACGTACTCTCAAAGAAAGATCCACAGGGAACAGGGTATGAAGGGAAAAGGATGATTCAAGTCCTGACGTGTACCCATGTGAGAGGACTAAGAATATAAGGGAGATTACACGGTTGGAGATATGGCCTGGGTGTAAGTGCTTCGAGCCATATATTGGACACACAAGTCCTGGTGTCTGACACTGGGAAGACAAACACCCTTAGATGGTTGCAGGGCTATGTGGACTAACAGGAAGTCTGTGGGAAGGCCCCACTCCCCCATCCAGGTGTATGTCCTCAGGGGCTTGCTCCCAAGCCACAATGAAGAGGACAGATTGAGACCGCATTTGTGGATGCCTGTTTACTCAACAACTTCCCACACTTACACACGCCCTGCTTACTCTGTGTGGCCGATCTGCCCTGGAGCACGGGCTGCCATGACCAGGCAGACAGCTAGGATCTGGGAAACAGAGGTGCATGTGGGCCAGGGAGGCTAGAGGGTGGAAGAGCCAGGGTGAAGCTCATGGAGGGCACTTATATAGGCAGCATATCAGGAGAAGTCCTGATTTCTGATGGAGGCCAGATTGCCACAGCAGATAATCCAGTATGTGCCCAGAGCCCATGAGGGCCTCACCTGCCCAATAGCACCCCTCTTCCAAAGGGCAGGGATAGCAGAAGCCTGGGAAAGTGATCAGCTGTGAGGGACCAAGAGATATCAGACCAGAAGGTATGTTTAAGCAGTGAAGGTGACGCTACTGATGATGATGGCACAGATGGCACATTGGAGGTAGCCTGGATCTCTGTAAGCAGCCAGCCTGGAGATTTGCTCCTTTTGTTATTTTTCCAACCAGAACATGCTCCTCTTGTCCCTCTGTGGCAAGGGTTGCAGTGCTGGGAAAGGGGAGCGTACATCCTTGAGGGAACACAGCCAGATCTGGCCTGACATTCAGGGCTTCTGCTCCAGAAACTTGGGATCCCACACTGCCCCCAATAGGACAGTGAAAGCCAATGAGGAAAAGGAAGTCTCTGCCTTACATCTGGCTTCAGACCTGGTACAACTGAACTTCCCAGCCATAGGTGCTGGCACACCCTATGGAAAGATGTGACTTGTGGTCCATCAAATCCAGCCCCACCCCACCACCACTGACTATGGTACAGACTGTATAGTGATGCTCCCCCACAAGTTCACCCCTTCAAGACCATAATAGATAATTGATGCACTTAAATTCGGAGAGGCAGACAAATGGGAAGACAGAACAACTGGTCTCCACTGAAAGACCGAGAGAAAGTCATTTCAGTTTGTCAGTCGTGTCTGATTCTTTGCGACACCATGAACCGCAGCACACCAGGCCTCCGTATCCATCACCAACTCGTGAAGTCCACCCAAACCCATGTCCACTGAGTTGGTGATGCCATCTAACCATCTCTTCCTCTGTCGTCCCCTTCTCCACCTCCCTCAATATTTCTCAGCATCAGGGTCTTTACCAATGAGTCAGCTCTTCGCATCAAATGCCGAAAATATTGGATCTTCAGTTTCAACATCAGTCTTTCCTATGAACACTCAGGGCCGATATCCTTTAGGATGGACTGGTTGGATCTTCTTGCAGTCCAAGGGACTCTCAAGAGTCTTCCCCAACACCACAGTTCAAAAGTATCAATTCTTTGGTGCTCAGCTATTTTATAGTCCAACTCTCAATCCATACCTGACCACTGGAAAAACCATAGCCTTGACTAGACAGACCATTGTTGCCAAAGTAACGTCTCTGCTTTTTACTTTTTTTTAATATACATTTATTTATTTTAATAGGAGGTTAATTACTTTACATATGGTATTGGTTTTGCCATTCCTCCACATGAACCTGCCACAGGTGTACATGTGTTCCCCATCATGTACCCCCCTCCTACCTCCCACCCCGTAGCATCCCTCTGGGTAATCCCAGTGCACCAGCCCCAGGCATCCTATATCATGCATCGATCCTGGACTGGTGATTTGTTTCATATATGATATTATACATGTTTCAATGCCATTCTCCCAAATCACCCCACCCTCTCCCACAGAGTCTCTGCTTTTTAATATGCTGTCTAGGTTAGTCATAACTCTACTTCTAAGGAGTAAGCTTCCTTTAATTTCATGGCTGCAGTCACCATCTGCAGTGATTTTGGAGCCCAGAAATATAAACTCAACCATTGTTTCCCCATCTAATTCCCATGAAGTGATGGGACCAGATGCCATGATCTTCACTTTCTGAATGTTGAGCTTTAAGCCAACTTTTCACTGTCTTCTTTCACTTTCATCAAGAGGCTCTTTATTTATTCTTCACTTTCTGCCATAATCGTGGTGTCAACTGCATATCTGAGCTTATTGATATTTCTCTCGGCAATCTTGATTCCAGCTTGTGTTTCCTCCAGCCCAGGGTTTCTCATGATGCACTCTGCATATAATTTACATAAGCAGAGTGACTATATACAGCCATGATGTACTCTTTCTCCTACTTGGAACCAGTCTGTTCCATGTCCAGTTCTAACTGCTGCTTCCTGACCTGCATAGAGCTTTCCCAAGAGGCAGGTTAGGTGTTCTGGTATTCACATCTCTTTCAGAATTTTTCACAGTTTACTGTGAATCACACAGTGAAAGGCTTTGGCATAGTCAATAAAGCAAAAATAAATATTTTTATGGAACTCTCTTACTTTTTCCATGATCCAGCAGATGTTGGCAATTTGATCTCTGATTCCTCTGCCTTTTCTATAACCAGCTTGAACATCTGGAAGTTCATGATTCATATATTGCTGAAGCATGCTTTGGAGAATTTTAAGAATTACTTGAATGGCATGTGAGATGAGTGCAATTGTGCGGTAGTTTCAGCATTCTTTGGCGTTGCCTTTCTTAGGGATTGGAGTGAAAAGTGACATTTTCCAGTCCCGTGGCCACTGCTGAGTTTTCCAAATGAGATGGCATATTGAGTGCAGCACTTTCACAGCATCATCTTTCAGGATTTGAAATAGCTCAACTGGAATTCCATCACCTCCACTAACTTTATTCGTAGTGATGCTTTCTAAGGCCAACTTGCCTTCACATTCCAGGATGTCTGGCCCTAGGTGAGTGATCGCACCATCAAGAGTAGCTGGGTCATTAATACTTTTTTTGTACAGTGCTTCTGGGTATTCTTACAACCTCTTCTTAATATCTTCTGCTTCTATTAGGTCCATAGAATTTCTGTCCTTTATCGAGCCCATCTTTGCTTGAAATGTTCCCTTGCTATCTCGAATTTTCTTGAAAAGATGTCTAGTTTTTCCCATTTCATTGTTTTCTTCTATTTCTTTGCATTGATCACTGTGGAAGGTTTTCTTATCTCTTCTTGCTATTCTTTGGAACTCTGCATTCAGATGCTTATATCTTTCCTTTTCTCCTGTGCTTTTTGCTTCTCTTCTTTTCACAACTATTTGTAAGGCCTCCCCAAATAGCACTTTTGTTTTTTGGCATTTCTTTTCCATGGGGAGGGTCTTGATCCCTGTCTTCTGTACAATGCCACGAAGCTCCGTCCATAGTTCATCAAGCACTCTATCTGTAAGGTCTAGTCCCTTAAATCTATTTCTCACTTCCACTGTATGATCATAAGGGATTGGATTTACATCATACCTGAATGGCATAGTGGTTTTCCCTACTTTCTTCAAATTAAATCTGAGTTTTGCAATAAGGAGATCATAATCTGAGCCACAGTCAGCTCCCAGTCTTGTTTTGGTGACTGTTTAGAGCTTCTCCATCTTTGGCTGCAAACGATATAATCAATCTGATTGCCGTGTAGACCATCTGGTGATGTCCATGTGTAGAGACTTTTCTTGTGTTGTTGGAAGAGAGTGTTTGCTATGACCAGTGTGTTCTCTTTGGAAAACTCTATTAGCCTTTGCCCTGCTTCATTCCATACTTCAGGGCCAAATTTTCCTGTTACTCCAGGTGTTTCTTGACTTCCTACTTTTGCATTCTAGTCCACTGTAACTTAAAGGACATCTTTTGGGTGCTAGTTCTAAAAGGTCTCAGCGGTCTTCATAGATCCATTCAACTTCATCTTCTTCATCGTTACTTGTTGTGGCATAGACTTGGATTACCGTGATATTGAATGGTTTGCCTTGGAAACAAACAGAGATCATTCTATAGTTATTGAGATTGCATCCAGCTACTGCATTTTGGACTCTTTTGTTGACCATGATGGCTAATCCATTTCTTCTGAGGGATTCCTGCCCACCGTAGTAGAAATAATGGTCATTTGAGTTAAATTCACCCATTCCATTCCATTTTAGTTCACTGATTCCTAGAATGTTGACATTCACTCTTGCCATCTCCTGTTTGACCACTTCCAATTTGCCTTGATTCATGGACTTAACCTTCCAGGTTCTTATGCTATATTGCTCTTTATAGCATTGGTCCTTTCTTCTGTCACCAGTCACATCCACAACCGGATATTGTTTTTGCTTTGGTTCAATCCCTTCATTCTTTCTGGAGTTATTTCTCCACTGATCTCCAGTAGCATATTGGGCACCTACGGACCTGGGCAACCCTCTTTCAGTATTCTATCATTTTGCCTTTTCATACTGTTCATGCGGATCTCAAGGCAAGAATAGTGAAGTGGATTGCCCTTCCCTTCTCCAGTGGACCATATTCTTTCAGACCTCTCCACCATGACCGTGCCAACTTGGGAGGCCCCACAGGTCCATGCTTAGTTTCATTGAGTTAGACAAGGCTGTGGTTCTAGTGTGATTAAATTGACTAGATATCTGTGATTCTGGTTTCAGTGTGTCTGCCCTCTGATGCCGTCTTGCAACACCTACTGTCTTACGTGGGTTTCTCTTACCTTGGATGTGGGGTATCTCTTTACGGCTGCTCCAGCAAAGCGCAGGCACTGCTCCTTACCTTGGACGAGGTGTATCTCCTCACTGCCACCACTCCTGGCCTTGAACGTTGAGTAGCTCCTCTAGTCCCTCCTGAGCCAATGCAGCCAGCACTCCATGGACGTGTGGTATCAGTCCTGATTATTCACTAGAAGGACTGACGGTGAAGCTGCAACTCCAGTACTTTGTCCACCTGATGCAAAGAACTATTTCACTGGGAAAGATCCTGATGCTAGGAAGGAATGAAGGCAAAGGAGAATGGGATGAGAGAGGATGAGATGTTTGGATGGCATTGGGGATTCAATGGGCTTGGGATTCAGCAAGCTCTGGGAGTTGATGATGGACAAGGAATCCTGGTGTGCTGCAGTTCATGGGGTTTCATACAGTCGGACACAACTTAACAAATGAAATGAATTGTAGGCTATAGGGAGAATGCTTTGAACACAAGTTCTTAACGTGTCTCAAAATGGAACAGAAAAAGATATTTCCTTAACATGGAAGATAAGGAGGGTACACAGCAACTATGTGTGTGTTTGTAAGTTTGTGTGTGTGTGTGTCTGTGTGTATGTGTGTGTGAGATGGGGAAAGAGGTGGGGATGGATGAACAGACAGCATGATGGAGCAGTGTGAAATGAAGTGTTTCTTTCTGTACTGAGCTGATTTTTAGAATGAGCTGTTAAAGGAGTCAGAATTGTCTGACTCTTAGGGCTTGCTCAAGCGTGAGGGAAAGCTGAAGTTCAGAGGAGAGAAGCATGGCTAAAGTTTAGCCAAGCCTAGTCATTGGGTATGTTATGGATGACTGTGACCACATGGCCAGTCTCTGCTGTTGTTTAATAGAGGCCAAGTCAGCCCTTGACAGTATGGTTGTTATCGAAATTGCAAATTCATGTGCTTGATGCAGAATGAGTCCCATCAAACTAAATGTTAGAGTTTGGAACAGGGAAAGGTTTATTACAGATTCATACAAAGATGTGCGTGGCTCTTGCCCTAAGAACTCAAAGTTACTGAACTTTTTCAGTTAAGTATATTTAAAAGCATATGTCAGAGACAGTTATGGTAAATTGTTACAGACTTCTTGGTGTCACATCCTTTGTGCTTAAAGTTAGGTCATGGTCAGGTAATAATGTTCCTATATATCTCTACCAAATGGATGTTATTTTCTGTCATTCTTGCCCTGTCAAGAGAGGGCAAAGTCTCAAGGCACAACTTTCACTTGAAATGTCCTTCTGTCTTCCCATTTGTCTCTGCCTCTCTGAATTTAAGTGCATCAATTATCTATTATGGTCTTGAAGGGGTGATCATATCAGGGAGCGTCACTGTACAGTCTGTACCATAGTCAGCCTGGGGTGGGGTGGGGGTAGGGCTGGATTTGATGGACCACAGTTCACACCTTTCGATAGGGTGTGCCAGCATCTATGGCTGGGAAGTTCAGTGGTACCATGTCTGAAGCCAGATGTGAGGCAGACACTTCTTTTTCCTCAGTGGCTTTCACTGTCCTATTGGGGGCTTGGTGGGATCCCAAGTTTCTGGAGCAGAAGCCCTGAATGTCAGGCCAGATCTGGCTGTGTTCCCACAAGTATGTAGGATCCCCTCTCCCAGCACTGCAACCCTTGCCACAGAGGGACAAGAGGAGCATGTTCTGGATAGAAAAATAACAAAAGGAGGAAGTCTCCAGGCTGGCTGCTTACAGAGATCCTTGCTAGCTCCAACGTGCCATCTGTGCCATCACCATCAGTATCGTCTCCTGCCCTCCTTAAACATACCTTCTGGTCTGAGACCTCTTGGTTCCTCATAGCTGATCACTTCCCGCAGCTTCTGCTATCTCTGCCCTGTGGAAGAGGGGTGTTATTGGGCAGGTGAGGCCCTCATGGGCTCTGGGCACATACTGGGTCATCTGCTGTGTCTGTCTGGCCTCCATCAGAGATAAGGACTTCTCCTGATACGCTGCCTATGTAAGTGCCCTTCATGAGCATGACCCCGGCTTTTCCACCCACATGCCGCACTGGGTTCAGATGCACCTCTATGTGCTTGATGCAGAATGAGGCCCATCAAAAGTAAATGTTAGAGTTTGGAACAGGGAAAGGTTTATTACAGTGTCATACAAGGTTGTGGGTGGCTCTTTGCCTAAGAACCCAAAGTAACTTAATTTTTTTTTAAATTAAGTACATTTAAAAGCAAATATTAGAGAGTGTTGTGTTAAGTTGTTACAGACTTCTTGGTGGCACATCTTAGTGCTTAAAGTTATGTCATGGTCAGGTAATAATGTTCCTATCTATCTTTACAAGATGAATGTTATTTTCTGTCATTCCTGCCCTGTCAAGAGAGGGCAAAGTCTCAAGGCACAACTTTCACTTGAAATGTCCCATCCTGGAAAAGCAGAAACAGATCTCATTTGGCAGGTGCTTCAGGGCAGGTTCCCACATTCTGCCCAGCTCGCATCCTTTATGAAGCCAGGCACCCAACACAATAGGCCCTGTCTCCGCAGGCTGTCCAAGTGAGGAGACCAGATTTCAGAGACTGAGGCCAAGGAAGATGGCCACTGTTAGGAGGTTGCAGAGACAGGGATGGGGGAGAGGTTCAACGCTCCTCAAGGGCTGGGCCAAGGCTACTGAAGGGCCTTAGTGAGGGCTCTGGAGCACTACAGGATGTCATCCCCAGTCTATTCCCTGGGACCTCCAGCTCACCCACTGCCTAAGGCTGGGTGATCTCCCGACCCACCAAATGAATGCCTGAATCTGCCTCTTCTCTCACTTTCCAGCTGATGACCACTACACGACCCTTCCTTATCACTTCCCCAATACTCCATTCCTGAGAGTAACTGGGGGACAGGGACCACTGTGGTGCTGATCAATAGCTGAGCAGGTCAACAAATGGTCACTCACTGACAGTTGTCTGCTTGTGACTGGGGCCATCTGAGGCACCAAGCAAGGCTGAGCTACACCTGTTGCCTAGGAACAGGGTGGGGTGAAATGAAGCACATCAATGGATAACTGCATAGGGCTGTGCTCACTTTTCTCTGTTACATTGTGAATAGAATGTGAATCCCTGTGAGATTAAGGTTTGTCAAAGTAGTTCTCAAGGTGGGCTGGCTTTGTCATTCTTGTTGGCTTTGAAATATTAGCTATAATATATGCGGCACATGCAATCATGTGGCAGCTGTTGGAGTGGCATATAGATAAGCACTGCTGCCTTGCATGCCTGGGAATACAATGAAAAGAATGATGTACCAAAGGTAAACAAGCATGTGAAATCAAAATCTGCGGTGGGAAAGGAGTCAGTGAAAAAGATTAAAGCACACTGGACCCAATGTATCCTTATGGAACAGAGCAGCATGAGTACAGCCATTAGCAGGTAACCATTGCTTTGCCTTATTACTCCATATCCTGTTATTAAGCAACAGGTCTTGCCCAGCTATTGGACAGTGCATCGCTCGGCCCTGCCAATAAGCAACCAACTATCAGTGAGATACCTACTGGTACTTCTCCTGCTCAGCTATAGGTCAACTCCACATTGGGCCCTACCTGATGATACCTGTCAATGAGGGACCACTTGGGAAGTGATTCAGTCAAGAGACAGTGGTGCATTCGTCATCTGACTCTTGCCTTTGGGCACCTTAAGTTTTTTTTTTTTTTTTTTTTCGGGAATATATTTCTGGTAGATGGGGCAAGTTGAGTTTCCCTACTTAATATGAGAGTTGAATTGTCCCCAGCAATATTAGTGGAGGAGACATTTATGACTATCTTGGCTTTGATGTGTAATTTTATTGAGAAGGTGTATAGACCTTGGGGCAACAGACTGAGGATTCACCAAATCTTTGGGTCTCTAAAGCTCATTTGAGTAGCAAAAACATCCAACCTATTCTTAATTACCTTTTTCCATGTTAAGTGCTTGCTCTTAAGTTTCTTAAGCCTCTCAAGAACCCCCAATTGGAAGAGGGTGTTCAAAAGATGAAATGACTAACCGATTCTGAGGAACAGATTTGGAGTGAAAAGTGTTTGGTAGAGGTTCATACAGGGATGGAGGAGGCAGGAGTGTTGAAGGGGGACATATAAGCCAAAGAATAAAGGGCACTGAAGGAAAGTCTGAGGGTCATGAGAAGAAACACCATGCCCCTGAATCACCACTCCCCAGAATCAGACACACAGAGGTGTCAGGGGTGAGAAAGTGTAGTATGGCCTCCTTCAGCACCCACTAACCCATGTTGATGGGCACAGGGGTACATTGTGATGTCTAAGACCCCTAAGCCACCATTGGCTGGGGGAGTTCCTAGCGGAAAAATAAGTTTGAAGGGTGTGGCCCATCACTGTCCTGAGAAGGTATATATAGGTAGGTCAGAGGCAGAGATTTTGGGTTAGGCCATATCATTCTACCATCATAAGGTAACCAGGAAGCCACGGCAGTCAAGAAGAGTTCCAACGCGATGTGCTTCAACGGTGAAAGGACGAAAGAAAACCCTTGTCCACAGAATTACAGAGGAAGTGTGAAGGTAAGATGATTCCATCTATGCTCCCCATGTTCTCCATTGGCTTTGCTGCCCAAGACCTCTACACTGCCCTTGCCTGCCACAAAAGCCCTCATCAGCCCACATCCTTTTTCACAACATCTCCCTTCCAACTCAGATGTTATACCGTTTCCTCAAAACTAATACTCTTCTCTTGTCTTTCAAGCACGGAATATGACCATTAGAGTCAGAAGATCTCTAAAAGGAACGTGGAGAAAGAAAATCCGATCATATGCCACTCAGTCGAAGAAAGTGAAGGAAACAATAAAAACAAACTGTTTTTTCTGTTCCTCTGCAAGTACGAAACTGAATCAAAGCTGAAAAGAGTACAAAATATGAGGCAGAGTCAAAAAATGAGGCATAATCAAAAGAGAAGATAAGCTCAGCCACCCCAGAATGAGAGACCCTGGAGAAGTACAAGCTGGGAAGCCAGTAACTGAATAGAAAAGGTCAGACAGTTTAAAAATGTGTCTTCAGAGGTCTGCTATCTTAGAAATGGCCAACCAGGAAAAGACTGACTCTCACACTAACATAGTAAACTGATGGCTGTGAGTAAAATACACATCAATTGGTGAAAAGATGATATTTGCATGTGTGTGAATTTTCTGATGGGAAGGGAGGGAAGGAAGAAAAGATGTGGGCACCTGTGTGGGAAGGACTGTGGGGTACCAAGAACTGAGGGAACAGACCCTCAGGTCCCCACGTAGCCAGAGAGTAGAGGTCTCGACTGGGCCAGGAGTCTGCACTGAAGGTAAATAACCCTGCTTAACAATTGATCTCAGTGGCAAGGAGTAGTGGTGCGGTGTTACTGCCAATGTTTGGGGTGTGGAGTGACATTAGAGTCTAGATTGCCAGAACCCAGATGAGAAGAGGGCTTCACATGGGGGTGGTGAATGTCATACTTCCCCTGAGTGAGGCAGGCATAAATCACCTCCTGGCCACTTACGTCATAACGGGCTTTGTTGCATCACTCACCTATGCTGTCAGCTAAAGGTGCTCAGGAAGCACAAAATGGTGAAACAAATAAAACCCACAATGAGCACTCCCAAAGATCAAAGTAATGTTTGGAGGCATCAGAACAAATATCAATTTGACCACTGTTATCCTAACAAATTTGTGGAAGCAGTGTGTCCCCAAGGGCAGGGCAGTGGAAGTGGCCCAATCCCGGTGCAGATGACTAACAGGATAATGACACACAGATAATGTTTTTGGGAGGAGGGAACCATGCAGTTTGTGGGATCTCAGTTCCCTGACCAGGGATTGAACCGGTTCCCCTTCCAGTGAAAGCATGGAGTCCTAACCACTGGACAGCCAGAGAAGTCAGGACAGAGACTTTGGATAAAAGTATTAATTTAAGACTGTGTAAAAGCTGACCTTATATTTATCACCATACTCTAGTATTTTGAAATAACTACAGTCATAAACCATTCCTCCCCAATAAACTCTTTTCTTAGTCCAAGTTCTACAATTTTTGTGGTTTAAAAAGAAGAGTATCGAATATTTAATTTGGTGTTAACTTTAGTTTTGAAGTGTTTGAAGAGTTTCAAGTAGTAGTCAATCAAATATGGAGATATATAAGGCAGAGTCTCTACGAGCGGATCCCGTGTGTTTTCAGAGAACATTTTAGAAACAATTAAGACAGAGTTTCACCATAAGCATCAAAATAGCTAAGTTCACATTTTAAGTCAATGCTACGATATCTTTTATCTGGACTGCAACTCCCTAGTTAAATCTTTCTGGCATTTTAACTCCTGGGAGACACAGTTGATGATTCAAAGTCAGTCACTGAATGTGATTTAAAATCATTAAGAGTGAAGGAGACCCAGGGATTGTTGTCCTTTCAAGGGAAGTGGGAGAACTATCAACTCTGCCTGTGAAAATTAGTCAGGTAAGCAGCTACCAGGATGATATGGACAGAGAGCCCTGATAGGTGGGTGCTGTGATCCAAGATCTGTATATATTATCACCATTTAACACTATCACACTTTAATGCCCTGCTGTAGGACTGACTGAAATACTTGCTGTTAGGGGAAGGTAACAGATTACAAGGCCCGAAGAGCTGAAAGTGAAAGTTGCTCAGTTGTGTCCGATGGTTGGTGACCCCATGGACTATACAGTCCGTGGAATTCTCCATGCCAGAATACTGGAGTGAGTAACGTTTCCTTAATCCGTGGGATGTTCCCAACCCAGGGATCAAGCCCAGGCATTCCACATGAAGGTGAATTCTTCACCAACTTTGCCACAAGGGAAGCCAAAAAATGCTAGGGTGTGTCGCTTATCCCTTCTCCAACAGAGCTTCCCTACCCAGGATTTGAACTTATGTCTACAGCTTTGCAGGCAGAATATTTCCCAAGTGAGCTATAAGGAAAGTCCTGAGGTGGACCAAAAGTGGAGGTTAGAGGGCATTGTTTCCCTAAAGTAGCACTGGTATATATTTTAATATCCGTGGATCAACTGCCACCTTCCAGAAAGAATTGAGGATGCATAGAGTTTAAAAAGGATCCAAAGACTCTTAGGGTTAAAAGAGAAAAACTTAAACACTAAGTCATGGGTTGAGAAAGGGTACATCCATTTAGATCAACAAGAATTAAACAATATCAGATATCTGTAGCTCTCCTGGAAAAGAACAGTATATTGTGATTCAAACATGAAAAGTCCTATTGCAAACGCTGTGTTGTATGAGGGTGGGGGGTTTGCTCATTAGCGCTCACAAAGAGTAGTAGAAATTCTTTATACTTCCACTTATACAGGTTCGCTATGAATAAATTCCGACTGACTGGTCTAGCTGTGTCCCTAACAACCTCTATTGCCTGATACAATGATTTCCCTAAGACCTCCTTTCCTCTATGCCTGTGTCCATCCTATCTTCTGTGACTCAGAAACTAACAACCATCTGAGGCTAGCTGAGTGGTCACCTCCCAAGGAAATGTTCTTAATCATTCTCTTGTGTATTAATATTTTCACGTTCTCTAATCACTTGCAGTTCATTACATGCAGTATATCGGGTAGGTTTTTATGTATGTATCTTATCAGAAATGCATGCCAGAGAGGGAAATGGATTAGAAATCAACAGGGTGGTAATATCAAATATTATCAGAAGTTGGATTATGTAAGACTGTAAGGGAGAGAATCACTCTCTTCTGCCAAGTATGTCCAAGAATCTGTTTGAAAATATAGTAAAACCCATAATCTAGAGAGTGGATCAGAAGTCAAAGGAACTTAAATGAGAAGCTTATTTTATCAGTAGTCAAGAGGAGCTCTATGTCTTTGTATAAAAAAAAACATATTTGCATGACACCAAATGAAAAAGCCAAAGCAGTGTCCATCGACTCATGATGAGTGCACAATCCTGCTGGCCCAGAGGCTTCTCTTGATTGACAGAGGTCAAGAGCAAGTCTATGTGCCTAGGGTCAGAACGCATCTGCCCAGGATCACATCCACTTATCAGCGGGAATCAAGTGGGAGTCCCCAAACTTTACATGCTCCTGGCCAAGTCCCTCACTCCAGTGCCTTTCCTACAGGCTTGTCACTCTTTACTTCCTTGAGATGACCATGATTAAGTTTCACCTCACCATCTCTTCATTTACCTGCCATGGGCAACTAGAAATCAGAATGAAAAAGATTGAAATAGGACCCTTACCTTAAATCACATAAAAAAACTAAACTCAGAGTTGATTAAAGATTTAAATGCAAGATCTGAAACTATAAATGAAATAGAAGAAAACATCCTGGAGAAGTTGTAAACATTTGTCTTAGAAGTGATTTTATGTATGTGACACCGAAGGCAGAGGCAGCAAAAGCAAAAATAGAAAAGTAGGACGACTTCAAATGACTACACTGCCTCCCCCAAAGAACATTAAAAACAAATCTACATAGAAGCCAAGCTAATGGTTACCAAATTCCAAGTTGGGGCGGGGGAAGGAATTGGGAGTTGGGGATTAACATATATATAGACACCACTATATATAACATAGATAACTAACAAAGACCTACTAAAAAACCACAGGCAAGTCTGCTAGAAATTCTGTAACAACATAAATGAAGAAAGAATTTGTAAAGGAATAGATATATGGACGTGTGCCTGTGCAAGCTCAGTTGATTCTGATGTGCCATACTCTTTGTGACCCTATGGACTGTAGCCTGCTAGGCTCTCTGTCCATGAGATTCTCCAGGCAACAATCCTGGAGAGGCTCGTTATGTCCCTCTGAGCATATCTTCCCAACCCAGGGATTGAACCCAAATCTCCTTCATTGTAGGGTGATTCTTTAACAACTGAGCCAAATATGAAGCCCAAAGACATGTATATGTAAAGCTGAATCACTTTGCTGTACACCTGAAACACAACATGGTAAATCAAATATACTCGAATGAAAAAAAAATAAAAAGAATCCATCAACATGTAGAACAATTAGCTCAAAAAACTAGTTGGAAAGTGCAGAAACATTCCCAAACGTACTCTCAAAGAAAGATCCACAGGGAACAGGGTATGAAGGGAAAAGGATGACCCAAGATCTGACGTGTGCCCGTGGGAGAGGACTCAGAATATAAGGGAGATTACACAGTTAAAGATAGGCCCTGGGTGTGAGTGGTTCGAGGCATATATTGGACACACAAGTCCTGGGTCTGACACAGAGAAGAGAAACACACTTAGATGGTTGCAGGGCTATGTGGACTAACAGGATGTCTTTGGGAACCCGGACTCCCCCTCCAGGAACATGTGCTCAGGGGCTTGCTCCCAAGCCACATTGAAGAGGACAGATTGAGAACACATTTGTGGATGCCTGTTTTCCCATCAACTGTCCACTCTTACACATGTCCTGCTTTGTCCGCGAGGCAGATCTGCATTGGAGCAGGGGCTGCCATGACCAGGCAGACAGCTGGAATATAGGAAAGAGAGGTGCGTCTGGCCCAGGGCAGCATGTGGGTGGAAGAGCTGGGGTCATGCTCATGCAGGGCACTTACATAGGCAGAGTATCAGGAGTAGTCCTGGTCTCTGATAGAGGCCAGACTGCCATAGCAGATGACCCAGTATGTGTCCAGAGAACATGAGGGCTTCACCTGCCCAATAGCACCCCTCTTCAACAGGGCATGGAGAGCAGAAGCTGGTGGAAGTGATCAGCCTTGAGGGACCAAGAGGTCTCAGACCAGAAGGTATGTTTAAGCAGGGCAGGCGACGCTTCTGATGGTGATGGCACAGATGGCACATTGGAGGTAGCCTGGATCTCCGTAAGCAGCCAGACTGGAGATTTGCTCCTTTTGTTATTTTTCTAACCAGAACACGCTCCTCTTGGTCCTCTGTGGCAAGGGTTGCAGTGCGGGGAGAGGTGAGCATACATACTTGAGGGAACACATCAATATCTGGCCTGACATTCAGGGCTTCTGTTCCGGAAACTTGGTATCCCACACTGCCCCCAATAGGACAGTGAAAGCCACTTAGGAAAAGGAAGTCTCTACCTCACATCTGGCTTCAGACGTGGTACCACTGAACTTCCCACCATAGGTACTGGCACACCCTAAGGAAAGATGTGACTTGTGGTCCATCAAATCCAGCCCCACCCCACCCCCACCCACTGCTGACTATGGTAGAGACTGTACAGTGATGCTCCCCGACATGATCACCCCTTCAAGACCATAATAGATAATTGATGCACTTCAATTCAGAGAAGCAGAGGCAAATGGGAAGACAGAAGGACTGGTCTCCACTGAAAGACTGAGAGGAAGTCAGTTCAATGTGTCAGTCGTGTCTGATTCTTTGTGACACCAGAGCATAGAAGCACTAAAGAGCCACTTGATGAAAGTGAAAGAGGAGAGTGAAAAAGTTGGCTTAAAGCTCAACATTCGGAAAACAAAGATCATGGCATCTGGTCCCATCACTTCATGGAAAATAGACGGAGAAACAGCGACAGTGGCAGGATTTACTTTTTGGGGCTCCAAAACCACTGCAGATGGTGACTGCAGCCATGAAACAAAAAGACGCTTACTCCTTGGAAGGAAAGTTATGACCAACCTGGACAGCATATTTAAAAGCAGAGACATTAGTTTGCCAACAATAATCTGTCTAGTTAAGGGTATGATTTTTCTAGTAGTCATGTATGGATGTGAGAGTTGGACTATAAAGAAACCTGAGTGCTGAAGAATGGATGCTTTTGAACTGTGGTGTTGGAGAAGACTCTTGAGAGTCCCTTGGAGTGCAAGGAGATTCAACCAGTCCATCCTAAAGGAAATCAGTCCTGAATATTCATTGGAAGAACTGATGTTGAAGCTGAAACTACAAAACTTTGGCCACCTGATGAGAAGAGCTGACTCATTTGGAAAGACCCTGATGCTAGGAAAGATTGAAGGTGGAAGGAGAAGGGGACAACAGAGGATGAGATGGTTGGATGGCATCACCAACTCAATGGAAGAGTTTGAATAAACTCTGGCCGTTGGTGATGGACAGATACCTGCTGCTGTTAACCCTCTTCAGCTAAAACATCTTTTCCACAAAAAGTTTCTGAAATGTGGTGCCTGTTGAGGGGCCCCCATGAGAAGATGTGTGGTTCCCTGTGTCCCCCACTGTCATGGATGCTGTAGCCCCTCAACAAGCATCTGTGCCATCAGGCTGTTTTGGGACTGCAGCCTTCTCTAAAGGGTCATGGAGGCCCCCTCCAGTGGGAACAAGAGGATCCAGTCACCCCAGAGGGAGGGTCCCACAGAATACAACTTCATGCCTACTGGGACTCCTGAGGACCCTGGGCCAGCCTGTCAAATTAACCCCCTTGCCTGGCGTCCTCAGTGAACACAGGGAATCAGAGTCTTGGTCTATGGACAAGTCTCCTGTGAATTTTTATGTTTAATTCAGCAAATATTAGAAAGGTAAACCTATTAAGCACTGAGATCACACTTGGGAGAAGATGGGAAGAGTGAGGTAATTAGCAAGACTTTGGACTTGTCCCAAAATGCGAATGCCAAAGAATGCTCAAACTCCCGCTCAATTGCACTCCTTTCACAGGCTATTAAATTAATGCCCCAAAGCCTCTGAGCCAGGCTTCAGCAGTACGTGAACTGTGAACTTCCAGATGTTCAAGCTGGTTTCAGAAAAGAGAGAGGCACCAGAGACCAATTTGCCAACATCCGCTGGATCATCAAAAAACAAGAGAGTTCCAGAAAAACATCTACTTCTGCTTTATTGACTATGCCAAAGCCTTTGACTGTGTGGATCACAATAAACTGTGGAAAATTCTGAAAGAGATCGGAATACCAGACTACCTGACCTGCCTCTTGAGAAACCTGTATGCAAGTCAGGAAGCAACAGTTAGAACTGGACATGGAACAACAGACTGGTTCCAAATAGGAAAAGCATATGTCAAGGCTGCATATTGTCACCCTGCTTATTTAACTTATATACAGAGTGCATCATGAGAAACGCTGGGCTGGAAGAAGCACAAGCTGGAATCAAGAATGCCGGGAGAAATATCAATAATCTCAGATACGCAGATGACACCACCCTTATGGCAGAAAGTGAAGAAGAACTAAAGAGCCTCTTGATGAAAGTGAAAGAGGAGAGTGGAAAAGTTGGCTTAAAACTCAACATTCAGAAAACTAAGATCATGGAATCCGGTCCTATCACTTCATGGCAAATAGATGGGTAAACAGTGGAAACAGTGGCTGACTTTATTTTTGGGGACTTGAAAATCACTGCAGATGGTGACTGCTGCCATGAAATTAAAAAAACACTTACTTACTGGAAGAAAAGTTATGACAAACCTCGAAAGCATATTAAAAAGCAGAGACATTACTTCACAAACAAGGTCCGTCTAGTTAATGCTATGGTTTTCCCAGTAGTCATGTATGGATGTGATAGTTGGACTATAAAGAAAGTGGAGCACCAAAGAATTGATGTTTTTGAACTGGGGTGTTGGATAAGATTCTTGAGAGTCCCTTGGACTGCAAGGAGGTCCAACCAGTCCATCCTAAAGGAGATCAGTCCTGAATGTTCATTGAAAGGACTGATGTTGAAGCTGAAACTCCAATACTTTGGCCACGGGATGCAAAGGGTTGACTCATTTGAAAAGACCCTGATGATGGGAAAGATTGAAGGCAGAAGGAGAAAGGGAAGACAGAGGATGAGATGGTTGGATGGCAACACCGACTCAGTGGACATGATTTTGGGTAAACTGTGGGAGTTGGTGGTGGACAGGAAAGCCTGGCATTCTGCGGTCCATGGGGTCACAAAAATTCGGGCACAACTGAATTGAACTGGATTTGTGACTGAACTGAACTGAACTGGATTTGTCCCAAGAGGCTGTCTGTGTAACTGGGAGAGAGGAAAAATGGACCAGGTGAAAGGAAGAAAGGATATAGCCAGACACAGTGCATTGCCTCGGGAGAACTTTGGCCAAGAGGATACCGATTGCTACAGAGAGGATGTGGGAAATCACGGAGATGCAGTCCAAACTGAGCTGAGTAAACCACAAGAGGAGACATGGAAGCGGGCGTGTTCCCTGAGTCTGTCTCCATTCTTTAACAGCATGAGTTCATGAAGCTGAGCAGACTCATTGAGCCCAGGCGGGAGCACTGGCAGACGGAAGATCAGCGTCTGAGAGCAAACTCCTGGCAAGGGGCACACTGTGTGGAGCCAGTGCTGTGGAGATAGGAGAGGGCCACCTGTAGGCTCTGAGTGAGTGGCAAAGGTAGTCGGTTGGCATAGAGAGTGCCTTTATAAAATAAGGAGCTAACATTCAAAAACCAGGAGATCTCTTACTGAACTTCAGCTTTTTTGGCCATTCTGGACAAATCAAAAGGCCTGGCACCTGGGCTGCACACACTCCTATTGTGAGTGGCAGCTCCTCCTGGGCTAGATCATGCCCTCTCCGTGTGTTCTAGCCCCCTCACTCCCTGTGGTTTGCACCCGCTGACCTCTCTTCAAGTTGCCTGCCAGGGCCCTGGAGCAGCAGGGACACTGTCACTTGGCTGAGTCTCATGGTCAGTAAGAGGACTAAAAAGGTCAACAGGTTCTGTGCATAAATCTTGTCACTACGATTTTACTACCTGTTACCTTAGCTTCCTCATCTGTTAAGTGGGTGTACTAGTATACTGTAGCTGCACATTGGGCCCTACCTGATGATAACTGTCAATGAGGGACGACTGGGGAAGTGATTCAGTCAAGAGACAGTGGTGCATTGGTCATCTGACACTTACCTTTGGGTAAATTACTATTTTTTTTTTTTTAATCGGGAATGTATTTCTGGTAGATGGGGCAAGTTGAGTTTCCCTACTCAATATGAGAGTTCAAGTGTCCACAACAATATTAGTGGAGGAGACATTTATGACTTTCTTGGCTCTGATGTGTAATTTTATGGAGACGGTGTATAGCCCTCTGGACAACAGACTGAGGATTCACCAAGTCTTGGGGTCTCTAAAGCTCATTGAAGTAGGAAAAAATCCAAGCTGTTCTTAATTACCTTTTTCCATGTTAAGTGCTTGCTCTTAAGTTCCTTAAGCCCCTCAAGAACCCCCACTAGGAAGAGAGTGGGCGAAAGATGAAATGACTAGACAACTCTGAGGAACAGATTTGGAGTGAAAAGTGTTTGGTAGAGGTTCATACAAGGATGGAGGAGGCAGGAGTGTTGAAGGAGAACATATAAGTCAAAGAATAAAGGGCACTGAAGGAAAGTCTGAGGGTCATGAGAAGAAACACCATGCCCCTGAATCACCACTCCCCAGAATCAGACACACAGAGGTGTCAGGGGTGAAAAAGTTGTATCATGGCCTCCCTCAGCACCCACTAACCCATGTTGATGGGCACAGTGGTACATTGTGATGTATAAGATCCCCAAAGCTACCATTTGCTGGGGGAGTGCCCAGCTGACCAAACAGATTGAAGGGTGTGGCTCCTCATTGTGCTGAGAAGGTATATAGGGAGGTGAGAGGCAGAGATTCTTGGTTAGACCATGTCATGCTATCATCATAAGGTAACCAGGAAGCCACGGCAGCCAAGAAGAGTTCCAATGTGGTGTGCTTCAGGGGTGAAAGGATGAAAGAAGTCCCTTTGTCCACAGAGATACAGAGGGAATGGGAAGATAAGATGATTCCATCTGTGCTCCCTACATTTTCAATTGACTTTGCTGCCCAAGACCTCTACACTGCCCTTGCCTGCCAGAAACCCTCATCAGCCCATATTCCTTTTCATGAAGTCTCCCTCCCAACTCAGATGTTATGCCCTTTCCTCAAAACTAATACCTTTCTCTTGTCTTTCAAGGCATGGAATATGACAATGAGGGTCAGAAGACTTCTAAAAGGAACCTTGAGAAAGAAAATCCGATCATATGCCACTCTGTCGAAGAAGGTAAAGAAAACAAGAAAACCAAACTGTTTTTTCTGCTGCTGTGCACGTAAGAAACTGAATCAAAGCAGAAAAGGGTACCAAAATATGAGGCAGAGTCAAAGAAGGAGGCAGAATCAAAAGAGAAGGTAAGCTCAGCCACCCCAGAAAGAGAGACCCTGGAGAAGTACAAGCTGGGCAGAGAGTAACTGAATAGAAAAGGTCAGACAGTTTACAATTGTGTCTCCAGAGGTCTGCTTTCTTCGAAATGGCCAACCAGGAAAAGACTGACTCTCACACTAACATAGTAAACTGAAGGCTGTGATTAAAATACACATCAAATGGTGAAAAGATGATATTTGCGTGTGTGTGAATTTTCTGATGGGATGGGAGTGAAGGAAGAAAAGAGGTGGGCACCTGAATGGGGAGGGATATGGGGTCCAAAGAGCTGCGGGAACAGACCCTCAGGTCCCAGTTAGCCAGAGAGTAGAGGTCCGACTGGGTCAGGAGTCTGCACTGAAGGTGAATAACCCTGCTTAACAATTGATCTCAGCGGCAAGGAGTAGTGGTGCAGTGTTACTGCCATTGTTTGGGGTGTGGAGTGACATTAAGGTCTAGATTGCCACAACCCAGATGAGAAGAGGGCTTCACATGGGGATGGTGAATGTCCGACTTGCCCTGAATTAGGCAGGCAGACATCACCTCCTGGCCTTTTACATCTTAATGGGCTTTGTTGCATCACTCACCTATGCTGTCAGCTAAAGTTGCTCAGGAGGCATAAAATGCTGATACAACTAAAACCCACAATTAGCACTCCCAAAGAATAAAATAATGTTTGCAGGCATCAGACCAAATATCAATTTGGCCACTGTTATCTTAAGAAATTTGTGGGAGCAGTGTGTTCCTAAGGTCAGGGCAGTGGAGGTGGTCCAATCCTGGTGCAGATGACTAACAGGGTCACGACACACAGATAACATTTTTGGGTGGGGGGCACCATGCACATTGTGGGATCTCAGTTCCCTGACCAGGGATTGAACTGGTTCCGCTTCTAGTGAAAGCATGGAGCCCTAACCACTGGACAGCCAGAGAAGTCAGGACAGAGACTTTTGATAAAATATTAATATAGGACTGTGTAAAAGCTGGTCTTATATTTATCACCATCCCCTAGTATTTCTAAATGACTACAGTCATAAAACATTCTTCCCCAATAAACTCTTTTGTTAGTACAAGTTATACAAGTTTTTGTGGTTTAACAAGAGGAGTATCAAATATTTAATTTGGTGTTAACTTTAGTTTTGAAGTGTTTGAATAGTTTTATGGAGTAGTCAATCAAATATGGAGATATATAAGGCAGAGTCTCTACCAGAGGAATCCCGTTTGTTTTCAGAAAGCATTTTAGAAACAATTAAAACAGAGTTTCACCATCAGCATCAAAAGGGATGAGTTCAGATTTTAAGTCAATGGTATGGTATCTTTTATCTGGACTGCAGCTCCCTAGTTAATTTTTTTTAATTTTATTTTATTTTTAAACTTTACAATACTGTATTAGTTTTGCCAAATATCGAAATGAATGAGCCACTGGTATACCTGTGTTCCCCATCCTGAAACCTCATCCCTCCTTCCTCCCCATACCCTCCCTTTGGGTCATCCCTGTTCATCAGCCCCTAGCATCCAGTATTGTGCATCGAACCTGGACTGGCGACTCGTTTCATACATGATATTATACATGTTTCAATGCCATTCTCCCAAATCTCCCCACCATCTCCCTCTCCCACAGAGTCCATAAGACTGATCTATACATCAGTGTCTATTTTACTGTCTCTTACGCAGGGTTATTGTTACCATCTTTCTAAATTCCATATATATGTGTTAGTATACTGTATTGGTGTTTTTCTTTCTGGCTTACTTCACTCTGTATAATAGGCTCCAGTTTCATCCGCCTCATTAGAACTGATTCAAATGTATTATTTTTAATGGCTGAGTAATACTCCATTGTGTATATAACACAGCTTTCTTATCCATTCATCTCCTGATGGGCATCTAGGTTGCTTCCATGTCCTGGCTTTTATAAACAGTGCCGCGGTGAATTTGGGGTACATGTGTCTCTTTCCATTCTGGTTTCCTCAGTGTGTATGTCCAGCAGTGGCATTGCTGGATCATAAGGCAGTACTATTTCCAGTTTTTTAAGGAATCTCCACACTGTTCTCCATAGTGGCTGTACTAGTTTGCATTCCCACCAACAGTGTAAGAGGGTTCCCTTTTCTCCACACCCTCTCCAGCATTTATTGCTTGTAGACTTTTGGATAGCAGCCATTCTGACTGGTGTGAAATGCTACCTCATAGTGGTTTTGATTTGCATTTTTCTGATAATGAGTGATGTTGAGCATCTTTTCATGTATTTGTTAGCCATCTCTATGTCTTCTTTGGAGAAATGTCTATTTAGTTCTTTGGCCCAGTTTTTGATTGGGTCCTTTATTTTTTCTGGAATTGAGCTCTATGAGTTGCTTGTATATTCTCGAGATTAGTTGTTTGTCAGTTGCTTCATTTGCTATTATATTCTCCAATTCTGAAGGCTGCCTTTTCACCTTGCTAATAGTTTCCTTTGTTGTGCAGAAGCTTTTAAGTTTAATTAGGTCCCATTTGTTTATTTTTGCTTTTATTTCCAATTTTCTAGGAGGTGGGTCATAGAGGATCCTGCTGTGATGAATGTTGGAGAGTGTTTTGCCTATGTTCTCCTCTAGGAGTTTTATAGTTTCTGATCTTACATTCAGACCTTTAATCAATTTTGAGTTTCTTTTTGTGTATGGTGTTAGAAAGTGTTCTAGTTTCATTCTTTTACAAGTGGTTGACCAGTTTTCCCAGCACCACTTGTTAAAGAGATTGTCTTTAATCCATTGTATATTTTTACCTCCTTTGTCAAAGATAAGATGTCCCTATGTGCGTGGATTTATCTCTGGGCTTTCTATTTTGTTCCATTGATCAGTATTTTTGTCTTTGTGCCAGTACCATACTGTCTTGGTAACTGTGGCTTTGTAATAGAGCCTGAAGTCAGGTAGGTTGATTCTTCCAGTTCCCTTCTTCTTTCTCAAGATAGCTTTGGCTATTCGAGGTTTATTGTATTTCCATACAAATTGTGAAATTATTTGTTCTAGCTCTGTGAAGAATACCGTTGGTAGCTTGATGGGGATTGCATTGAATCTATAAATTGCTTTGGGTAGTATACTCATTTTCACTATATTGATTCTTCCAATCCATGAACATGGTATATTTCTCCATCTATTAGTGTACTCTTTGATTTCTTTCACTAGTGTTTTTATAGTTTTCTATGTATAGGTCTTTAGTTTCTCTCGGTAAATATAGTCCTAAGTATTTTATTCTTTCCGTTGCAATGGTGAATGGAATTGTTTCCTTAATTTCTCTTTCTGTTTTCTCATTATTAGTGTATTGGAATGCAAGTGATTTCTGTGTGTTGACTTTATATCCTGCAACTTTACTCTAATCATTGATTAGTTCTAGTAATTTTCTGGTGGATTCTTTAGGGTTTTCTATGTAGAGGATCATGTCATCTGCAAATAGTGAGAGTTTTACTTCTTCTTTTCCAATTTGGATTCCTTTTATTGCTTTTTCTGCTCTGATTGCTGAGGCAAAAACTTCCAAAACTGTGTTGAATAGTAATGGTGAAAGAGGGCACCCTTGTTTTGTTCCTGACTTTAGAGGAAATGCTTTCAATTTTTCACCACTGAGGATAATGTTTGCTGTGGGTTTGTCATATATAGCTTTTATTATGTTGAGGCATGTTCCTTCTATTCCTGCTTTCTGGAGAGTTTTTATCTTAAATGGATGTGGAATTTTGTCAAAGGCTTTCTCTGCATCTATTGCAATAATCATATGATGTTTATTTTTCAGGTTGATAATGTGGTGTATTACATTGATTGATTTGTGGATATTGAAGAATCCTCGCATCCCTGGGATAAAGCCCACTTGATCCTGGTGTATGATCTTTTTAATGTGTTGTTGGATTCTGATTGCTAGAATTTTGTTAAGGATTTTTGCATCTATGTTCATCAGTGATATTGGCCTATAGTTTTCTTCTTTTGTGGGATCTTTGTCAGGTTTTGGTATTAGGGTGATGGTGGCCTCATAGAATGAGTTTGGATGTTTACCTTCCTCTGCAATTTTCTGGAAGAGTTTGAGCAGGATAGGTGTTAGCTCTTCTCTAAATTTTTGGTAGAATTCAGCTGTGAAGCCGTCTGGACCTGGGCTTTTGTTTGCTGGAAGATATTTGATTACAGTTTCAATTTCCATGCTTGCTATGGGTCTGTTAAGATTTTCTATTTCTTCCTAGTCCAGTTTTGGAAAGTTGTACTTTTCTAAGTATTTGTCCATTTCTTCCACGTTGTCCATTTTATTGGCATATAATTGTTGATAGTAGTCTCTTATGATCCTTTTTATTTCTGTGTTGTCTGTTGTGATCTCTCCATTTTCATTTCTAATTTTATTGATTTGATTTTTCTCCCTTTGTTTTTTGATGAGTCTGGTTAATGCTTTGTCAATTTTATTTATCCTTTCAAAGAACGAGCTTGAGGCTTTGTTGATTTTTGCTATGGTCTCTTTTTTTTTCTTTTGCATTTATTTCTGCACTAAGTTTTAAGATTTCTTTCCTTCTACTAACCCTGGGGTTCTTCAGTTCTTCCTTTTCTAGTTGCTTTAGGTGCAGGGTTAGGTTATTTATTTAACTTTTTTCTTTTTTCTTGAGGTATGACTGTATTGCTATGAACTTTCCCCTTAAGACTGCTTTTAAAGTGTCCATTAGGTTTTGGGTTGTTGTTTTTTCATTGTCATTAGTTTCTATGCAAATTTTGATTTCTTTTTTGATTTCTTCTGTGATGTGCTGGTTATTCAGCAGCGTGTTGTTCAGCCTCCATATGTTGGAATTTTTAATAGTTTTTCTCCTGTAATTGAGATCTAATCTTACTGCATTGTGGTCAGAAAAGATGCTTGGAATGATTTCTATTTTTTTGAATTTACCAAGGCTAGATTTATGGCCCAGGATGTGATCTATCCTGGCGAACGTTCCATGTGTGCTTGAGAAAAAGGTGAATTTCATTGTTTTGGAATGAAATATCTTGTAGATATCAATTAGGTCTAACTGATCTATTGTATTGTTGAAAGTTTGTGTTTCCTTGTTAATTTTCTGTTTAGTTGATCTATCCATAGGTGTGAGTGGGGTATTAAAGTCTCCCACTATTATTGTGTTATTGTTAATTTCTCTTTTCATACTTGTTAGCATTTGTCTTACATATTGCGACACTCACGTGTTGGGTGCATATATAGTTATAATTGCTATATCTTCTTAGAGTGATCCTTTGATCATTATGTAGTGACCATCTTTGTCTCTTTTCACAGCCTTTGTTTTAAAGTCTATTTTATCTGATATAAGTATTGCTACTCCTGCTTTCTTTTGGTCCCTATTTGCATGGAAAAACTTTTTCCAGCCCTTCACTTTCAGTTTGTATGTGTCGCCTGTTTTGAGGTGGGTCTATTGTAGACAACATATGTAGGGGTCTTGTTTTTGTATTCATTCAGCCAGCCTTTGTCTTTTGGTTGGGGCATTCAACCCATTTACGTTTAAGGTAATTACTGATAAGTATGATCCCTCTGCCATTTATTTTATTGTTTTGGGTTTGATTTTATACACCGTTTTTGTGTTTCCTGTCTAGAGAATATCCTTTAGTATTTGTTGGAGAGCTGGTTTGGTGGTGCTGAATTCGCTCAGCTTTTACTTGTCTGAAAAGCGTTTGATTTCTCCTTCATATTTGAATGAGATTCTTGCTGGGTACAATAATCTGGGCTGTAGGTTATTTTCTTTCATCATTTTAAGTATGTCTTGCCATTCCCTCCTGGCTTGAAGAGTTTCTATTGAAAGATCAGCTGTTATCCTTATGGGAATTCCCTTGTGTGTTATTTGTTGTTTTTCCCTTGCTGCTTTTCATATTTGTTCTTTGTGCTTGATCTTTGTTAATTTGATTAATATGTGTCTTGGCGTGTTTTGCCTTGGGTTTATCCTGTTTAGGACTCTCTGGTTTTCTTGGACATGGGTGATTATTTCCTTCCCCATTTCAGGGAAGTTTTCAACTATTATCTCTTCAAGTATTTTCTCATGCTCTTTCTTTTTGTCTTCTTCTTCTGGGACCCCTATGATTCGAATGTTGTAGTGTTTACTATTGTCCTGGAGGTCTCTGAGATTGTCTTCATTTCTGTTAATTCGTTTTTCTTTTATCGTCTCGGATTATTTTATTTCTACCATTCTATCTTCGAATTTGCTAATGCTACCTTCTGCCTCTCTTATTCTACTATTTGTTGCCTCCAGAGTGTTTTTCATTTCATTTATTGCATTTTCATTATATGTTGACTCTTTTATTTCTTCTAGGTCCTTGTTAAACCTTTCTTGCATCTTCTCAATCTTTGTCTCCAGGCTATTTGTCTGTGATTCCATTTTGATTTCAAGATTTTGGATCAATTTCACTATCATTATTCGGAATTCTTTATCAGGTAGATTCCCTATCTCTTTCTCTTTTGTTTGGTTTGGTGGGCATTTATCGTGCTCCTTTATCTGCTGGGTATTCATCTGTCTCTTCATCTTGTTTAAATTGCTGAGTTTGGGGGGTCCTTTCTGTATTCTGGCAGTTTGTGGAGTTCTCTTTATTTTCATGTTTCCTCGCTCTTTTTGGGTTTGTACAGGTGGCTTGTCAAGGTTTCCTGGTTAGGGAATCTTGTGTCGGAGTTCTGGTGGTTGGAGCTGTATTTCTTCTCTCTGTAGTGCAATGAAATGTCCAGTAATGAGTTATGGGATGTCTATGGTTTTGGGGTGACTTTGGGCTGCCTGTATCTTGGAGCTCAGGGCTGTGTTCCTTGTTGCTGGAGAATTTGCTTGGTATCTCTTGCCCTGAAACTTGTTGGCCCTTGTGTGGTGCTTGGTTTCAGTGCAGGTATGGAGGCATTTGATGAGCTCCTGTCAATTAATGTCCCTTGGAGTCAGGAGCTCCCTGGAGTCAGGGTTTGAACTTAAGCCTCCTGCTTCCAGTTATTGGTCTTATTTTTACAGTAGTTTCATAGCTTCTCCTTCTATACAGCACCATTGATAAAACATCTACGTTAAAGATGAAAAGTGTCTCTACCGTGAGGGTCACCCAGAGAGGTTCACAGCATTATATGGAGAAAAGAAGAGGGAGGAGGGAGTTAGAGATGACCCGAATGAGATGAGGTGAAATCAAAAGAGGAGAGAGTGGGCTATCCAGTAATCTCTTCCTTATGTGCACTCCTCAACTGGTCCACTCAGAGTTGTTCATGGAATTATACGGAGAAACGAAGAAGGAGGATGTTGACAGAGGTGGCCAGGAGGATAAAAGAGGGGAGTGAAAAGGAGGGAGACAGATCCAGCCAGTAATCAGTTCCTTAAGTGTTCTCCACCATATGGAACACACAGAAATTCACAGAGTTGGGTAGAGTGTAGAGGGGTTAGGGAGGAGACACAGCGGACCTGGTGGAGAAAAAGGAGAGTCCAAAGGAGAGAGAACAGTTAAGCCAGTAATCTCGCTCCCTAGTGATAAATGGTACTGAAGATTGGGTTCTTAATGGTACAAAATTGGTAACAAATACATAAAAACAAAAATTAAAAATGTAGAGTAGAGTTTAAATTTCAAAAATACGATGTTAAAAAAAAGAAGAAGGAAAAGAAAGAGAGAAAAAAATGAATAAACATAAACAAACAAAGTCGTGAAAATTATAAAGGAAATATAGGTACAAAATTGATAACTAATATCAAAAAGCAAAAGTTAAAAATCTAGAGTAGAGTTTGGAATTTCAAAAATACAATGTTAAAAAAAGAAGAAAAAAAAAGAGAGGGAGAAAAAAAAAAGAACAAACAAAGTCGCATGAATTATAAAGAAAATACAGGTACAAAATTGATAACAAATACCAAAAAGTATAAATTAAAAATCTAGAGTAGAGTTTGGAATTTCAGATATATAATGATATTTAAAAGAAGAAGAAAAAGAAACAGAGAACAAGAAAAAGAGAAAATAAAAATGGGTCAGAGAAGTTATAAAAAAAAAACTATAGGTACAAAATTGATAACAAATACCAAAAAGCTAAAATTAAAAATCTACAGTAGAGTTTGGAATTTCAAAAATACAATGTTAAAGAAAAGAAGGAAAAAAAAAGGTAATATATATATATATATATGAAATTTGATTTAAAAAAAAGTGTCTTCTTTGTTTTTTTTCAAAGTAAATGGTTATCAAAGTGAAAATTAAAGGAATAATAGGGGACTTAAAATTTAAAAAAAAATAATAAAAAAAAGGAAAGAAAGATGATCGTAAAAATAATAAAAATATATCTAGGACTTTCTCTGTTTTTTTTTTTTTTTTTTTTTTTTTTTTTGTGAGTATTGCGGGTTCAGTTCATTTTTGGCTAGTTCCTTGGTCCGACTTATATTTCTCAAGATCTATAGGCCCCTTCCTATATAGTTGGTACTAACCACAGGGTTTTAATCTATTGCCTGTAGCTTCCAAGGCAGTTCCCTCTGTTATAGCTTCTTCTGTTTGCTGGTCTCTCCAGTGTCTGGTTTCCGCTCTGATACAAAGGGAACGGTGGAGGACACTGTTTTTTTAGGCTCACTTATTCAGTCGCGCTGAGGGGAGGTAGGGAGGGATGCTGCAAACAAATAACACTGGCATGTGCTCGCAGTGCCTCAGCCACACTGGGTGTGCCCCCCATTCACAGCGCATGTAGCCTCCCTGCCCACTCTGCTCAGGCTCTAGGTTGCTCCGCCAGGAGCCATCCGTGGCCAGCCCTGGGCTGCCTGCACTTCCAGGTCCAAGCCTTTCAGGTTCAGGCACTCGGGTAGTCCTCAGAGGCGCAGACTCTCGGTAGGGCCTGCATTTTGTGCCCTTCCGAAATCCCAGCAGCTCATGTGATGAGGTGTTTGGCGCGTGCGATTGCTGCGACTTATTGCCTCCCCGCCGCTCGGTTATCTAGGTGTGCACCGGCGCACCTTCTCAGGCAAATGTTGACTGTCCAGACCCCCAAGAAGTTTTAGTTAGCAAAGAAGCCTGCTTACGGTTTTATAGATAATGTCTCTCTGGGGCTGCGATTGTCCCCTTCCAGCTCTGGCTGCCTATCACTGGAGGGGGATGGGCTGCCGCCTGCTATCTCTGTTCAGTCCTTTGTTCCGTGCATGGGCCTGGCAGTGTCTTAGGTTAGGGCTGGCTTTTCGCGGTGTAGATATCCCACAGTCTGGTTTGCTAGCCCAAATTATTTCGCTCAGATAGTGCTCGGGGTCTTCAGGCCAGATCCTTGTGATGCAGTCTGTGCCATGCCTCCCTGCCCAGCCCCCACTTGCTAATGGCAGATGCAGGCCTCTGTGCTGCTTCTTCACTGGGGCAGTAACCGTAGGGCTCACAATGTGCGGGTTTTAATTGTTTATTTATTTTTCCTCCCTGTTATGTTGCCCTCTGTGCTTCCAAGGCTCGGCACAGATTCGGCAGTGAGAAGGTTTCCTGGTGTTTGGAAACTTCTCTCTTTTTAAGACTCCCTTCCCCGGATGGAAGTTCATCCATTCCTCTTTTGTCTCTTTCTTTGTCTTTTATATTTTTTCCTACCTCCTTTAGAAGACTTGGGTTGCTTTTCTAGGTGCCTAACATCCTCTGCCAGCATTCAGAAGATGTTTTGTGGAATTTACTCGTCGTTTAGATGTTCTTTTGATAAATTTGAGGGGGAGAAAGTGTTCTCCCCTTCCTATTCCTCCGCCATCTTAGCTCCTCCTCCTGCTTTAATCTTTTTGACTGACTCCTTTCCCACCTCAGATTTTTTTTTCACATGCTTGTTTAACTTTTGTACATCACTTTTTTCATTGAATTCCTAGTCATGCCAGTCAGCAGTGCTTATCTATATGCCCCTCCAACAGCTGCAACATGATTGCATGTGCTGCACATATTATAGCTAATATTTCAAAGCCATAAAGAATGTCAAAGCTAGCCTACCTTGAGAACTACTTTGACAAACCTTAACCTCACAGTGATTCTTATTCTATTCACAATGTAACAGAGCAGAGTGAGCACAGCCCTATGGAGCTAACCATTGATGTGCTTCATTTCAACCCACCCTGTTCCTAGGCAACAGGTGTAGCTCAGCCTTTCTTGGTGCCTCAGATGGCCCCTTCACAAGAAGCCAACTGTCAATGAGTGACCATTCGTTGTCCTGCTCAGCTATTGATCAGCATCACAGTGGGCCCTGCCCCCAGTTACGCTCAAGAAGGTAGTCTTGGGGAAGTGATTAAGTAAGGATGGTGTGGTGGTCATCAGCTGGAAAGTGAGAGAAGAGGCAGATTCAGGCATTCTTTTGGAGGGCCTGGAGATCACCCAGCCTTGGGCCAGTGGGTGAGCTGCAGGTTCCAGGGTAAATACTAGGGATGACATCCTGTAGTGTTCCAGAGCCCTCACTAAGGCCCTCTAGTAGCCTTGGCCGAGGCCTTGAGGAGCGGTGAACCTCTCCCCCATCCCTGTCTCTGCAACCTACTAGCAGTGGCCATCTTCCTGGGCCTCAGTCTCTGAGAACTGGTCTCCTAACTTGGACAGCCTGAGGAGTCAGGACCTGTTGGGTTGGGTGCTTGGCTCCATCAAGGATGAGAGCTGGGCATAGTGTGGGAACCTTGCCCTGAAGGAGCTGCCAAATGAGATCTGTTTCTGCTTATCCAAGATGGGACATTTCTAGGTGAAAGTTCTGCCTTGAGACTTTGCCCTCTCATGACAGGGCAAGAATGATAAAAAACAACATTCATCTGGTAGACATATATAGGAACATTATTACCTGACCATGACCTAACTTTAAGCACAAAGGATGTGACAGCAAGAATTCTGTAACAACTTACCAAAACTCTCTCTGAAATTTATTTTAAATGTACTTAACTGAAAACCTTCAGTAACTTTGAGTTCTTAGGGCAAGAGCCACGCATACCATTGTAAGAATCTGTAAAAAGCCTTTTCCTGTTCCAACTCTAACATTTCGTTTTGATGGGCCTCATTCTGCATCAAGCACATGGATTTGCAATTTTGATAACAACCATACGGTGGAAGGGCTGACTTGGCCTCTCTTAAACAACAGCAGAGACTGGCCAAGTGCTCACAGCCATCCATAACATTCCCACTGACTAGGCTTGGCTAAATTTTAGCCATGCTTCTCTCCTCTGAACTTCAGGTTTCCCCCACGCTAGAGCAAGCGCTAAGAGTCAGACATTTCTGACTCCTTTAACAGCTCCTTCTAAGAATCAGCTCACTACAGAAAGAAACACTTCTTGCCAAACTGCTCCATCATGCTGTCTGTTCATCCATCCCACATCTTTCCCATCTCACTCACACAGACACACACACACACACACACACACATATACACAAACTTACACACACACACATAGTTGCTGTGCACCCTCCTTATCTTCCATGTTAACAAAATATCTTTTTCTGTTCCATTTTAAGACACTTTAAGAACTTGAGCTCAAAGAATTCTCCCTATTGCAATCAGTGCATTTCAATTGTTCAGTTGTGTCCGACTGTGTGAAACCCCATGGACTACAGCACACCAGGATTCCTTGTCCATCACCAAATCCCAGAGCTTGCTGAAACTCAAGTCCATGGAACCCCCGATGCCATCCAAACATCTCATCCTCTCTCATCCCCTTCTCCTTGGCATTCATTTCTTCCTAGCATCAGGATCTTTCCCAATGAGACAGTTCTTTGCATCAGGTGGGCAAAGTACTGGAGTTGCAGCTTCATTGTCAGTCCTTCTAGTGAATAATCAGGACTGATACCACACGTCCATGGAGTGCTGGTTGCATGGGCACAGGAGGGACTCGAGGAGCTACTCCACGTTCAAGGTTAGGAGTGGTGGCAGTGAGGAGATATACCTCGTCCAAGGTAAGGAGGAGTGGCTGTGCTTTGCTGGAGCAGCCTTGAAGTGATACCCCATGTCCAAGGTAAGGGGAAACCCAAGTAAGATGGTAGGTGTTGCAAGACGGCATCAAAGGGCAGACACACTGAAACAAGAATCACAGAAATCTAGTAAATTGAATCACACTAGAGCCACAGCCTTATCTAACTCAATGAGACTAAGCCGGCCCTGTGGGGCCTCCCATGTTGGTTGGGTCATGGTGAAGAGGACTGACAGTATGTGGTCCACTGGGAAGGGAAGGGCAAACCACTTCAGTATTCCTGCCTTGAGATCCGTATGAGCAGTATGAAATGGCAAAATGATAGGATACTGAAAGAGGAGCTCCCCAGGTTAGTAGGTGCCCAATATGCTACTGGAGATCGGTGGAGAAATAACTCCAGAAAGAATGAAGGGATTGAGCCAAAGCAAAAACAATACTCATTTGTGGATCTGACTGGTGACAGAAGAAAGGTCCAGTGCTAGAAAGAGCAATACAGCATAGGAATATGGAAAGTTAAGTCCATGAATCAAGGCAAATTGGAAGTGGTCAAACAGGAGATGGCAAGAGTAAACGTCAACATTCTAGGAATCAATGAACTAAAATGGACTGGCATGGGTGAATTTAACTCAGATGACCATTATATCTACTACAGTGGGCAGAAATCCCTCAGAACAAATGGATTAGCCATCAGGTCAACAAAAGATTCCACAATGCAGTAGCTGGATGCAATCTCAAAAACTATAGAATGATCTCTGTTCGTTTCCAAGGCAAACATTCAATATCACAGTAATCCAAGTCTATGCCCCAACAAGTAATGATGAAGAACCTGAGGTTGAATGGTTCTATGAAGACCGACAAGACCTTTTAGAACTAACATCCAAAAAGGTGTCCTTTACGTTATAGTGGACTAGAATGCAAAAGTAGGAAGTCAAGAAACACATGGAGTAACAGGAAAATTTGGCTCTGGAGTATGGAATGAAGCAGGGCAAAGGCTAATAGAGTTTTGCAAAGAGCACACACTGGTCATAGCAAACACCCTCTTCCAAAAACACAAGAAAAGACTCTACACAAGGACATCACCAGATGGTCAACACTGAAATCAGATTGATTATATCGCTTGCAGCCAAAGATGGAGAAGGTCTATACTGTCAGCAAAACAAGACTGGAAGCTGAGTCTGGCACAAATCATGAGCTCCTTATTACCAAATTCAGATTTAAATTGAAGAAAGTAGTGAAAACCACTAGACCATTCAGGTATGATGTAAATCCAATTCCTTATGATTATACAGTGGAAGTGAGAAATAGATTTAAGGGATTAGACCTGACAGTGTGCCTGATGAACTATGGACGGAGCTTCGTGACATTGTACAGGAGACAGGAATCAAGACCATCCCCATGGAAAAGAAATGCCAAAAAGCAAAAGGGCTGTTTGGGGAGGCCTTACAAATAGTTGTGAAAAGAAGAGAAGCAGAAAGCACAGGAAAAAATGAAAGATATAAGCATCTGAATGCAGAGTTCCAAAAAATAGCAAGAAGAGATAAGAAAGCCTTCCTCAGTGATCAATGCAAAGAAGTAGAGGAAAACAACGGAATGGAAAAGACTAGATATCTATTCAAGAAAATTCCAGATACCAAGGGAACATTTCATGCAAAGATGGGCTCGATAAAGGACCGAAATGGCATGGACCTAACAGAAGCAGAAGATATTAAGAAGTGGTAAGAATACCGAGAAGAACTATAGAAAAAATAATCTTCATGACCCAGATAATCATGATGTGATCACACACCTATGCCCAGACATCCAGGAATGTGAAGTCCAGCGGGCCTTAGAAAGCATCACTACGAACAAAGCTAGTGGAGGTGATGGCATTCCAGTTGAGCTATTTCAAATCCTGAAAGAGGATGCAGTGAAAGTGCTGCACTCAATATGCCAGCTAATTTGGACAACTCAGCAGTGGCCACAAGACTGGAAAAGGTCAGGTTTCACTCCAATCCCCAAGAAAGGCACCGCCAAAGCATGCTCAAACTACCACACAATATCACTCATCTCACATGCCAGTCAAGTAATTCTTATAAATCTCCAAAAAAGGCTTCAGCAATATGTGAATCATGTACTTCCAGACGTTCAAGCTGCTTATAGAAAAGGCAGAGGAATCAGAGATCAAATTGCCAACATCCACTGGATCATGGAAAAAGCAAGAGGTTTTCATAAAAAATATCTATTTCTGTTTTATTGACTATGCCAAAGCCTTTGACTGTGTAGATCACAGAAACTGAAAAATTTTGAAAGAGATGGGAATACCAGACCACCTGACCTGCCTCTTGAGAAACCTCTATGCAGGTCAGGAAGCAACAGTTAGAACTGGACATGGAACAACAGACTGGTTCCAAGTAGGAAAAAGAGTACATCAAGGCTGTATATTGTCACTCTGCTTATTTAATTTATATGCAGAGTGCATAATGGAAACGCTGGGCTGGAGGAAGCACAAGCTGGGATCAAGATTGTCAGGAGAAATATCATTAAGCTCAAATATGCAGATGACACCACCGTTATGGAAGAAAGTGAAGAAGAACTGAAGAGCCTCTTGATGAAAGCAAAAGAAGAGAGTGAAAAAACTGGCTTAAAGCTCAACATTCAGAAAGCGAAGACCATGGCATCTGGTCCCATCACTTCATGGGAAGTATATGGGGAAATAGTGGAAACAGTGGCTGAGTTTATTTTTCTGGGCTCCAAAATCACTGCAGAATGGTGACTGCAGCCATGAAATTAAAGGGAGCTTACACCTTGGAAGTAGAGTTACGACTAACCTCGACAGCATATAAAAAAGCAATGACTGTGTGGGAGAGGGTGAGGTGATTAGGGAGAAGGGCATTGAAACATGAATAATATCATATATTAAACGAATCGCTAGTCCAGGTTCGATGCATAATACAGGATGCTTGGGGCTGGTGCACTAGGATGACCCAGAGGGATGGTATGGGGAGGGAGGTAGGAGGGGGGTACAGGATGGGGAACACATTTACACCTGAAGCAGGTTCATGTGGCTATATGGCAAAACCAATACCATATGTAAAGTAATTAACCTCCCATTAAAATAAATAAATTTATATTAAAAATAAAAAAATAAAAACCAGAGACATTACTTTGGCATCAAAGGTTTGTCTAGTCAAGGCTATGGTTTTTCCAGTGGTCAGGTATGGATTGAGAGTTGGACTACAAAAAAGCTGAGGGCCAAAGAATAGATGCTTTTGAACTGTGGTGTTGGAGAAGATTCTTGAGAGTGCCTAGGACTGCAAGGAGATCCAACCAGTCCATCCTAAAGGATATCAGTCCTGAGTGCTCTTTGGAAAGACTGATGTTGAAACTGAAACTCCAATATTTTGGCCACCTGATGCAAAGAGCTGACACATTGTTAAGACCCTGATGCTGGGAAATATTGAGGGCAGGAGGTGAAGGGGACGACAGAGGAAGAGATGGTTAGGTGGCATCACTAACTCAATGGACATGGGTTTGGGTGGACTCCGCGAATTGGTGATGGACAGGGAGGCCTGGTGTGCTGCGGTTCATGGTGTCGCAAAGAATCAGACACGACTGACAAACTGAACTGACTTCCTCTCAGTCTTTCAGTGGAGACCAGTATTTTGTCTTCCCATTTGTCTCTGCCTTTCTGAATTAAATGCATCAATTATCTATGATGGTCTTGAATGGGTGATCTTGTGGGGGAGCATCACTGTATAGTGTGTACCATAGTCACCCTGGGGTGAGGTGGGGGTGGGGCTGGATTTGATGGATTAAAAGTCACAACTTTCCTTAGGGTGTGCCAGTACCTATGGCTTGAAAGTTCAGTGGTACCACGTCTGAAGCCAGATGTACGGAAGAGACTTCCTTTTCCTCAGTGGCTTTCACTGTCTTATAGGGGGCAGGGTGGGATGCCAAGTTTCTGGAGCAGAAGCCCTGAATATCAGGCCAAATCTGCCTGTGTTACCTCAGGTATGCACGCTCCCCTCTCCCAGCACTGCAACCCTTGCCACAGAGGGACAAGAGGAGCATGTTCTGGTTAGAAAAATAACAAAAGGAGCAAATCTTCAGGCTCACTGCTTACAGAGATCCAGGCTACCTCCAACATGCCATCTGTGCCATAACCATCAGTAGCGTTTCCTGCCCTGCTTAAACATACCTTCTGGTCTGAGACCTCTTGGTTCCTCACAGCTGATCACTTCCCTCAGCTCCTGCTTTCCCTGCCCTGTTGAAGAGGGATGCTATTGGGCAGGTGAGGCCCTCTTGGGCTCTTGGCACCTACTGAATCATCTGCTGTGGCAGTTTGGCCTCTATCAGAGATCAGGACTTCTCCTAATACGCTGCCTATATAAGTGACCTTCAGGAGCATGACCCGAGCACTTCCAACGTCATGCTGCCCTGGGCCAGATGCACTTCTGTTTCCCACATCCCAGCTGTCTGCCTGGCCATGGCTGCCCCTGCTCCAGTGCAGATCGACCACACAAGTAAGCAGGGAGTGTTTAAGTGTGGGCAGTTGTTGGGAAAACAGGTAGCCACAAATGCGGTCTCAATCTGTCCTCTTCATTGTGGCTTGGGAGCAAGACCCTGAGCACATGATCCTGGAGGGGGAGTCCAGGCTTCCCACAGACCTCCTGTTAGTCCACATAGCCCTGCCACAATTTAAGGGTGTTTCACTTCCGTGTCTCAGACCCCATGACTTGTGTGTCCAATATATGGCTCGAAACACTCACACCCAGGGCATATCTCCAAACGTGTAATCTCCCTCATTTTCTGAGACCTCTCCCATGGATACACGTCAGGACTTGAATCATCCTTTTCTCTTCATACGCTATTCCCTGTGGATCTTTCTTTGAGAGTAAGTTTGGGAATCTTTCTGCATTTTCCAATCAGCTTTTGGAGCTAATTGTTCCACATTTTGATGGATTCTTTTTTTTTTTTTTTTCATTCCAGGGTATTTGAATTACCATGTTGTGTTTCAGGTGTCCAGCAAAGTGATTTGCCTTTACATATACATATATTTGGGCTTCCAACTTGGCTTAGTTGTTAAAGAATCATCTTGCAATGAAGGAGATTTGGGTTGAATGCCTGGGTAGGGAAGATATGCTCAGAGGGACATGACGAGCCTCTCCAGTATTGTTGCCTGGAGGATCTCATGGACAGAGAAGCCTAGCAGGCTACAGTCCATAGGGTCACAATGAGTAGGGAACATCTAAATCAACTGAGTTTGCACAGGCACACATCCATATATATATTCCTTTACAAATTATTTTTCCATTAATGTTGTTACAGAATTTCTAGCAGAGTTGCCTGTGGTTTTGTAATAGGTCCTTGTTGGTTATCTATTTTATATATAGTGGTGTCTATATATATGTTAATCCCCAACTCCCAATTCCTCCCCTCGCCCTAACTTGCCATTTGGTAAGCATCAGCTTACCTTCTATTTAGATGTGTTTTTGATGTTCTTTGGGGGAGGCAGTTTAATCGTTTGAAGTTGTCCTACTTTTCTATTTTTGCTTTTCTTGCCTATGATTTTGGTGTCACTTATATAACATCACTACTAAAACCAATGTTTACAACTTCTCCAGGATGTTTTCTTCTAGTTTATTTACAGGTTCAGATCTTGCATTTAAACCTTTAATCAAATCTGAGTTTGGTTTATTATTAGGTATAAGGTAAGGGTCCTCTTTCAATCTTTTGCATTCAGATTTCTAGTTACACATGGCAGGTAATTGAAGAGATGGTGAGGGGAAACTTAATCATGTTCATCTCAAGGCAGTAATGAGTGACAAGACTGTAGGAAAGGCACTGGAGTAAGGGACTTGGCCAGGAGCATGTAAAGTTTGGGGAATCCCACTTGATTCCCGCTGATCCGTGGATGTGATCCTGGGCACATACGTTCTGACCCTAGGCAATACATTCTGACCCTAGACAAATAGACTTAACCTTGACCTCTGCCAATCAAGAGAAGCCTCTGGGCCAGCAGGATTCTGCACTCATCATGAGTCCATGGGCACTGCTTTGGCTTTTGCATTTGGTGTCATGTAAATGGGTGGTCCTAATCCAAAGACATAGAGTTCCTCTTGACTACTGAAAAAATAAGCTTCTCATTTAAGTTCCTTTGACTTCTGATCCACTCTCTAGTTCATGGTTTTTACTATATTTTCAAACAGATTCTTGGACATACTTGGCAGAAGAGAGTGATTCTCTCCCTTACAGTCTTAGATAATCCAACTTCTGATAATATTTTATATCACAACACTGTTGATTTCTAATCCGTTTACCTCTCTAGCATGCATTTCTGAGAAGATACATACTCAAAAATCTATCCTACAAACTGCATGTAGTGAACTACAAGTGATTAGAGAACGTGAAAATATTAATGCACAAGAGAATGATTAAGAACATTTGCTTGGGAGGTGACTATTAGGCTAGCCTCAGATGGTTGCTAGTTTCTGAGTCACAGTAGATAGGATGGACACAGGCATAGAGGAAATTAGAAGGTCTTAGGGAAATCATTGTATCAATCAATAGAGGTTGTTATGGCCACAGATAGAGGGGTCAGTTGCAATCTCTTCATAACGAACCTGTATAAGTGGAAGTATAAAGAGTTTCTACTACACTTTGTGAGTGCTAATCAGCAAACCCCCAACCCGCATACAACACAGCGTTTGCAATAGGACTTGTCATGTTTGAATCACAATATACTGTCCTTTTCCAGGACAGCTACAGACTTCTGATATTGATTTATTGTTGTTGATCTAAATGGATATACCCTTTCTCAACTCATGACTTAATGTTTATGTTTTTCTCTTTCAACTCTAAGAGTTTTTGAATCCTTTTTAAACTTTATGCATCCTCAATTCTTTCTTCAAGGTGGCAGTATATCCACGAATATTAAAATATATACCAGCGCTACTTTAGGGAAACAAGGCCCTCTAACCTCCACTTTTGGTCCACCTCAGGATTTTCCTGATAGCTAAGTTGGGAAAGATTCTGCCTGCAAAGCTGTAGACATCAGTTCATTTCCTGGGTAGGGAAGCTCTGTTGGAGAAGGGATAAGCTACCCACCCTAGCATTCTTTGGCTTCCCTTGTGGTTCAGCTGGTGAAGAATCCTCCTTCACTGTGGGATGCCTGGGCTTTATCCCTGGTTTGGGAAGATCCCCTGGAGTAAGGAAAGGCTACCCACTCCAGTATTTTGGCCTGCAGAATTCTATGGATTGTAGAGTCCATGGGGTAACCAACCATCAGACGCGACTGAGTAACTTTCACTTTCAACTCTTCAGGCCTAGTAATCTGTTACCTTCCCCTAACAGCAATTATTTCAGTCAGTCCTACAACAGGGCATTAAAGTGTGATAGTGTTAAATGGTGACAATATATACAGATCTGGAATCACAGCACCCACCTATCAGGGCTCTCTGTCCATATCATCCTGATATCTGCTTACCTGACTAATCTTCACAGGCAGAGTTGATAGTTCTCCTACTTCCTTTGAAAGGACAACAAACCCAGGGTCTCCTTCACTCTTAATGATTTTAAATCACAATCTGTGACTGACTTTCAATCATCAACTGTGTCTCTCAGGAGTTAAAGTGCCAGAAAGATTTAACTAGGGAGCTGAAGTCCAGATAAAAGATACCATTGCATTTACTTAAAATCTGAACTCAGCTCTTTTGATGCTGATGGTGAATATCTTTTTTAATTGTTTCTAAAAAGTTTTCTGAAAACACACGGGCTTCCTCTGGTAGAGACTTGGCTTTATATATCTCCATATTTGATTGACTACTCCTTGAAACTATTCAAACACTTCAAAATTAAAGTGAACACCAAATTAAATATTTGAAACTCTTCTTTTTAAACCACGAAAACTTGCAGAAGTTGAACTAACAGAAGAGGTTATTGGGGAAGCATGTTTTATGACTGTAGTTATTTAGAAATACCAGGGCATGGTGATAAATAAAAGGCCAGCTTTTACACAGTCTTATATTAATATTTTATCAAAAGTCTCTGTCCTGACTTCTCTGGCTGTCCAGTGGTTTGGACTCCATGCTTTCAGTAGAAGCAGAACTTGTACAATCCCTGGTCAGGGAACTAAGATCCCACAAACTGCATGGTGCTCCTTACCCAAAAACATTATCTGTGTGTTGTGATCCTGTTAGTCATCTTCACTGGGATTTGGCCACCTCCACTGCCCTGCCCTTGGGATCATAGTGCTCCCCCAAATTTCTTAAGATTACAGTGGCCTAATTGATATTTGGTCTGATTCCTCCAAACATTATTTTAATCTTTGGGAGTGCAAAAGGTGGGTTTTAGTTGCATCAGCATTTTGTGCCTCCTGAGCATCTTTAGCTGACAGCATAGGTGAGTGATGCAACAAAGCCCATTAAGATGTAAATGGCCAGGAGGTGATGTCTGCCTGCCTAATTCAGGGGAAGTCTGACATTCACCATCCCCATGTGAAGCCCTCTTCTCATCTGGGTTGTGGCAATCTAGACCCTGATATCACTGCACACCCCAAACAATGGCAGTAACACTGCACCAAAACTCCTTGCCACTGAGATCAATGGTTAAGCAGGGTTATTCACCTTCAGTGCAGACTCCTGACCCAGTCGGACCTCTACTCTCTGGCTAACTGGGACCTGAGGGTCTGTTCCCGCAGCTCTTGGGACCCCATATCCCTCCCCATTCAGGTGCCCACCTCTTTTCTTCCTTCACTCCCTTCCCATCAGAAAATTCACACACACGCAAATATCTTTTCACCATTTGATGTGTATTTTAATCACAGCGTTCAGTTTACTATGTTAGTGTGCGAGTCAGTCTTTTCCTGGTTGGCCATTTCGAAGAAAGCAGACCTTGGAGACACAATTGTAAACTGTCTGACCTTTTCTATTCAGCTACTGTCTGCCCAGCTTATACTTCTCCAGGGTCTCTCATTCTGTGGTGGCTGAGCTTACCTTCTCTTTTGATTCTGCCTCCTTCTTTGACTCTGCCTCATATTTTGGTACCCTTTTCGGCTTTCATTCAGTTTCTTACGTGCACAGCAGCAGAAAAAACAGTTTGGTTTTCTTGTTTTCTTTACCTTCTTCGACTGAGTGGCATATGATCGGATTTTTTTTCTCAAGCTTCCTTATAGAGGTCTTTTGACCCTCAAGGTCATACTCCATGCCTTGAAAGACAAGATAAGGGTATTAATTTTGAGAAAGGGTATAACATCTGAGTTGGGAGGGAGACTTCATGAAAAGGGATGCGGGCTGATGAGGGCTTTTGGCAGGCAAGGGCAGTGTAGAGGTCTTGGGCAGCAAAGTCAATGGAAAACGTGGGGAGCATAGATGAAATAATCTTACCTTCCCATTGCCTCTGTATCTCTGTGAACAAAGGGTCTTCTTTCGTCCTTTCACCCTTGAAGCACACCGCATTGGAACTCTTCTTGGCTGCCGAGGCTTCCTGGTTACCTTATGATGACAGCAGGAAATGGCCTAACCCAGAATCTTTGCCTCTGACCTCCCTATATATACCTTCTCAGGACAATGAGGAGCCACACCCTTCAATCTGATTGGTCAGCTGGGCACTCCCCCAGCCAATGGTGGCTTTGGGGTCTTAGACATCACAATGTAACACTGTGCCCATCAACATGGGTTAGCGGGTGCTGATGGAGGCCATGATACAACTTTCTCACCCCTGACACCTCTGTGTGTCTGATTCTGGGGAGTGGTGTTTCAGGGGCATGGTGTTTCTTCTAATGACCCTCAGACTTTCCTTCAGTGCCCTTTATTTTTTGACTTATATGTGCCCCTTTAACACTCCTGCCTCCTCCATCCCTGTATGAACCTCTACCAAACACTTTTCATTCCAAATCTGTTCCCCAGAGTTGTCTTGTCATTTCCTCTTTCGCCCACTCTCTTCCTAGTGGGGGTTCTTGAGGGGCTTAAGGAACTTAAAACCAAGAACTTAACATGGATCAAGGTAGTTAATAGCAGCTTGGATGTTTCTGCTACTCCAATGAGCTGTAGAGACCCCAAGACTTGGTGAATCCTCAGTCTGTTGCCCCAGGGTCTATACACGATCTCCATAAAATTACACATCAGAGCCAAGAAAGTCATACATGTCTCCTCCACTAATATTTTTGGGGAAACTTTAGCTCTCATACTGAGTAGGGAAACTCAACTTGCCCCATCTACCAGAAATACATTCCCGATTAAAACAAACAAACAAAAAATAGTAATTTGTCCAAAGGTAAGGATCAGATGACCAATGCAGCACTGTCTCTTGACGGAATCATTTCCCCAGTGGTCCCTCATTGACAGTTATCATCAGGTAGGGCCCAATGTGGAGCTGAACAATAGCTGAGCAGGAGAAGTACCAGCAGGTATTTCACTGATACTTGGTTGATTATTGGCAGCGTCGAGCGATGCACTGTCCAATTGCTGGGCAATACCTGATGCTTAGTAACAGGATGTGGAGTAATACGGCAAAGCAATGGCTATCTGCTAATGGCTGTGCTCATGCTGCTCTGTTCCATAAGGATACGTTGGGTCTAGAGTGCTTTAATCTTTTTGACGGACTCCTTTCCCACTGCAGATTTTGATTTCACATGCTTGTTTAACTTTTGTACATCTTTCTTTTCATTGTATTCCCAGTCATGCACTGGGAATGCCAGTCAACATGGCAGTCAACAGTGCTTACCTATATGCACCTCCAACAGCTGCCACTTGATTGCATGTGCCGCATATATTTTAGCTAATATGTCAAAGCCAACAAGAATGTCAAAGCCAGCCCACCTTGAAAACTTCTTTAACATACCTTATCCTTACAGTGATTCTTACTCTATTCACAATGTAACAGAGCAGAGTGAGCACAGCCCTATGCCGTTAGCCATTGATGTGTTTCATTTCAACCCACCCTGTTCCTAGGCAACAGGTGTAGCTCAGCCTTGCTTGGTGCATCAGATGGCCCCATTCACAAGCAGCCAACTGTCAATGAGTCACCATTTGTTGTCCTGCTCAGCTATTGATCAGCACCACAGTGGGCCCTACCCCCCAGGTACTGTCAAGAATGGAGTACTGGGGAAGTGATTAAGGAAGGGTGATATGGTGGTAATCAGCTGGAAAGTGAGAGAAGAGGCAAATTCAGGCATTTCTTTGGAGGGCCTGGAGATCACCCAGCCTTGGGCCAGTGGGTGAGCTGGAGGTCCCAGGGAATTGACTGGGGAGGACATCCTGTAGTGCTCCAAAGCCCTCACTATTGCCCTCCATTAGCCTTGCCCCAGGCCTTGAGGAGTGGTGAACCTCTCCCCCATCCCTGACTCTGCAACCTACTAACAGTGGCCTTCTCCCTGGGCCTCAGCCTCTGAGAACTGGTCTCCTCACTTGGACAGCCTGAGGAGACAGGACCTATTGGGTTGGGTGCCTGGCTCCATCAAGGATGAGAGCTGGGCAGAATGTGGGAACCTTGCCCCTAAGGAGCTGCCAAATGAGATCTCTTTATGCTTATCCAGGATGAGACATTTCAAGTGAAAGTTGTGCCTTGAGACTTTTGCTCTCTCTTGACAGGGCAAGAATGACAGAAAATAACATTCATATGGTAGAGATACATAGGAACATTCTTACCTGACCATGACCTAACTTTGAGCACAAAGGATGTGACAATAAGAAGTCTGCAACAACTTACCACAACTCTCTCTGACATTTGCTTTTAAATATACTTAACTGAAAAATTTCATTTACTTTGAGTTCTTAGGGAAAGAGCCACACACATATTTGTATGAATCTGTAATAAACCTTTCACTGTTCCAAACTCTAACATTTAGTTCTGATGGGCCTCATTCTGCATCAAGCACATGAATTTGCAGTTTTGATAACAACCATACTGTCGAAGGGCTGACTTGGCCTATTTTAAACAACATCAGAGACTGGCCAAGTGCTCACAGTCATCCATAACATACCCACTGACTAGGCTTGGCTAAACAATAGCCATGCTTCTCTGCTCTGAACTTCAGCTTTCCCCCACGCTTGAGCAACCTCTAAGATTCAGGCAATTCTGACTCCTTTAACAGCTCATTCTAAAAATCAGCTCACTACAGAAAGAAACACTTCTTTTCAAACTGCTCCATCAGGCTGTCTGTTCATTCATCCCCACCTCTTTCCCCATCTCACACACATGCACACACACACACACACACACATAAACTTACACACACACACATCGTTGCTGTGCATGCTCCTTATCTATCATGTTAAGGAAATATCTTTTGCTGTTCCATTTTGAGACACGTTAAGAACTTGTGTTCAAAGCATTCTCCCTATAGCGTTCAGTTCATTTCATTTGTTCAGTTGTGTCCGACTGTGTGCAACCCCATGGACTGCAGCACACCAGGATTCCTTGTCCATCACCAACTCCCAGAGCATGCTGAAACTCAAGACCATTGAATCCCCGATGCCATCCAAACATCTCATCCTCTCTTATCCTCTACTCCTTGGCCTTCATTCCTTCCTAGCATCAGGATCTTTTCCAATGAGACAGTTCTTTGCATCAGGTGGACAAAGAAGTGGAGTTGCTGCTTCAGCGTCAGTCTTTCTAGTGAATAATCAGGCCTGATATCACACGTCCATGGAGTGGTGGCTGCATGGGCTCAGGAGGGACTAGAGAAGCTACTCCACGTTCAAGGTCAGGAGTGGTGTCAGTGAGGAGATACACCTCGTCCAAGGTAAGTTGCAGTGGCTGCGCTTTGATGGACCAGCCGTGAAGAGATACCCCACGTCCAAGTAAGAGAAACACACGTAAGACGGTAGGTGTTGCAAGACGACAACAGAGGGCAGACACACGGAAGCCATAATCACAGAAATCTAGTCAATCTAATCACATTAGAACCACAGCCTTGTCTAACTCAATGAAACTATGCCAGGCCCTGTGGGGCCTCTCAAATTGGGCGGGTAATGGTGGAGAGGTCTGAAAGAATGTGGTCCACTGGAGAAGGGAAGGGCAATCCACTTCAGTATTCTTGCCTTGAGATCCACAAAAACAGTATGAAAAGACAAAACAATGGGATACTGAAAGAGGAACTCCCCATGTCAGTTGGTGCCCGATATGCTCCTGGAGATTGATGGAGAAATAACTCCAGAAAGAATGAAGGGTTTGAGCCAAAGCAAAAACAATACCCAGTTGTGGATGTGACTGGTGACAGAAGAAAGGTCCAATGCTATAAGGAGCAATATAGCATAGGAACCTGGAATGTTAAGTCCATGAATCAAGGCAAATTGGAAGTGGTCAAACAGGAGATGGCGAGATTGAACGTCAACATTCTAAGAATCAGTGAGCTAAAATGGAATGGAATGGGTGAATTTAACTCAGATGACCATTATATCTAGTATGGCGGACAGAAATCCCTCAGAAGAAATGGAGTATCCATCATGGTCAACAAAAGAGTCCAAAATGCAGTAGCTGGATGCAATCTCAAAAACTATAGAATGATCTCTGTTCATTTCAAAGGCAAACCATTCAATATCACAGTAATCCAAGTCTATGTCCCAACAATCAATGGAAAAGAAGCTGAAGTTGAACGGTTCTATGAAGACTGAAAAGACCTTTTAGAACTAACACCCAAAAAAGATGTCCTTTGCATTATAGTGGACTGGAATGCAAAAGTAGGAAGTCAAGAAACACCCGGAGTAACAGGAAAATTTGGCTCTGGAGTATGGAATGAAGCAGGGCAAAGGCTAATAGAGTTTTGCAAAGATAACACCCTGGTCATAGCAAACACCGTCTTCCAACAATAGAAGAAAAGACTCGACCCATGGACATCACCAGATGATCAACACTGAAATCATATTGATCATATTGTTTGCAGCCAAAGATGGAGAAGCTCTATAAAGTCATCAAAACAAGACTGGGAGATGACTGTGGCTCAGATCATGAGCTCCTTATTGCCAAATTCAGATGTAAATTTAAGAAAGTAGGGAAAACCACTAGAATATTCAGGTATGACATAAATCCAGTCCTTTATGATTATACAGTGGAAGTGAGAAATAGATTTAAGGGATTAGACCGGACAAATAGAGTGCCTGATAAAGTATGGACGGAGGTTCATGACATTGTACAGGAGACAGGGATCAAGACCATCCCCATGGAAAAGAAATGCCAAAAGCAAAAGGGCTGTCTGGGGAGGCCTTACAAATAGTTGTGAAAAGAAAAGAAGTGAAAAGCACAGGAGACAAAGAAAAATATAAGCATGTGAATGCAGAGTTCCAAAAATAGCAAGAAGAGATAAGAAAGCCTTCCTCAGTGATCAATGCAAAGAAGTAGAGGAAAACAACGGAATGGGAAAGACTAGATATCTCTTCAAGAAAATTTGAGATAGCAAGGGGGCATTTCATGCAAAGATGGGCTCGATAAAGGACAGAAATGCTATGGACCTAACAGAAGCAGAAGATATTAAGAAGAGGTGCAAATAGTACCCAGAAGAACTGTACACACACAAAAAAAATCTTCATGACGCAGATAATCATGATTTTGTGATCACACACCTCGGGCCTGACATCCTGGATTGTGAAGTCAAGTGGGCCTTAGAAGCATGACTAGGAATAAAGCTAGTGGAGGTGATGACATTCCAATCGAGCTATTTCACAACCTGAAAGATGATACAGTGAAAGTGCTGCACTCAATATGCCAGCTAATTTGGAAAACTCAACAGTGGCCACAGGACTGGAAAAAGTCAATTTTTACTCCAATTCCTAAGAAAGACAATGCCAAAGAATGCTCAAACTACTGCACAATTGCACGCATCTCACATGCCAGTAGAGTAATTCTTAAAATTCTCCAAAGCAGGCTTCAGCAATATGTGAATCATGAACTTCCAGATGTTCAAGCTGGTTATAGAAAAGGCAGAGGAATCAGAGATCAAATTGCCAACATCCGCTGGATCATGGAAAAAGCAAGAGAGTTCCATAAAAAATATCTATGTCTGCTTTATTGACTATGCCAAAGCCTTTGACTGTGTGGATCACAGTAAACGGTGGAAAATTCTGAAAGAGATGGGAATACCAGACCATCTGTCCAGCCTCTTGAGAAACCTCTATGTGCGTCAGGAAGCAACAGCTAGAACTGGACAAGGAACAACAGACTGGTTCCAAGTAGGAAAAAGAGTACATCCAGGCTGTATATTGTCACTTTGCTTATTTAATTTATATGCAGAGTGCATCATGAGAAACGCTAGGCTGGAGGAAGCACAAGCTGGAATCAACATTGCCAGGAGAAGTATCAATAAGCTTAGATATGCAGAAGACACCACCGTTATGGCAGAAAGTGAAGAAGTAAAGAGCCTCTTGATGAAAGTGAAAGAAGAGAGTGGAAAAGTTGGCTTAAAGCTCAACATTCAAAAAGCGAAGATCATGGCATCTGGTCCCATCATTTCATGGGAAGAAGATGGGGAAACAGTGGAAACAGTGGCTGAGTTTATTTTTCTGGGCTCCAAAATCTCTGCAGATGGTGACTGCAGCCATGAAAGTAAAGGAAGCTTAGTCCGTGGAAGTTGAGTTATGAGCAGACAAACAGCATATTAAAAAGCAGAGAGTCTGTGGGAGAAGGTGGGGTGATTTGGGAGAATGGCGTTGAAACATGTACAATATCATATATGAAACAAATCGCCAGTCCAGGTTCGATGCATGATACAGGATGCTTGGTGCTGGTGCACTGGGATGACCCAGAGGGATGGTACGGGGAGGGAGCTTGGAGGCGGGTACAGGATGGTGAACACATGTACAACTGTGGCAGGTTCATGTTGAGGTATGGCAGAACTAATACCATATGTAAAGTAATTAACCTCCCATTAAATTAAATAAATTTATATTAAAAATAAAATTAAAAAAAAACCCAGAGACATTACTTTGGCAACAAAGGTCTGTCTAGTCAAGGCTATGGTATTTCCAGTGGTCAGGTATGGATTGAGAGTTGGAGTATAAAAAAGCTGAGTGCCAAAAATTGATCCTTTTGAACTGTGGTGTTGGAGAAGACTCTTGAGAGTTCCTTGGATTGAAAGGCGATCCAACCAATCCATCGTAAAAGATATCAGTCCTGAGTGTTCATTGGAAAGACTGATGTTGAAACTGATACTCCAATATTTTGGCCACCTGATGTGAAGAGCTGACTCATTGGTAAAGACCCTGATGCTGGGAAATATTGACGGAGGCAGAGAAGGGGACGACAGAGGAAGAGATGGTTAGATGGCATCACCAACTCAGTGGACATGGGTTTGGGTGGACTCCTCAAGTTGGTGATGGACAGGGAGGCCTGGGGTGCTGCGATTCATGGTGTTGCAAAGAATCAGACACGACTGACAAACTGAACTGACTTCCTCTCAGTCTTTCAGTGGAGACCAGTCCTTCTGTCTTCCCATTTTTCTCTGCCTCTCTGCATTTAAGTACATCAATTATCTATTATGGTCTTGAAGGGGTGATCTTGTGGGGGAGCATCACTGTACAGTCTGTACCATCATCAGAGGGAGGTGGGGGTGAGGATGGGGCTGGATTTGATGGACCACAAGTCACATCTTGCCTTAGGGTGTGCCAGCACCTATGGCTGGGAAGTTCAGTGGTATCACGTCTGAAGCCAGATGTGAGGCAGAGACTTCCTTTTCCTCATTGGCTTTCACTGTCCTATTGGGGGCAGGGTGGGATTCCAAGTTTCTGGAGCAGAAGCCCTGAATGTCAGACCAGATCTGGCTGTGTCTCCTCAAGTATGTACACTCCCCTCTCCCAGCACTGTAACCCTTGGCACAGAGGGCCAAGAGGAGCATGTTCTAGTTAGAAAAATAACAAAAGGAGCAAATCTCTAGGCTGGCTGCTTACAGAGATCCAGGCTACCTCCAACGTGCCACCTGTGCCATCACCATCAGTAGCGTCTCCTGCCCCGCTTAAACATACCTTCTGGTCTGAGACCTCTTGTTCCCTCACAGCTGGTCACTACCCTGCAAGTCCCCATAGGGGAGGGTACAGGCCGTGCCAGGGGAAAGGGGGCACTACAAGAAAGCCCCAAGAGGACCACCCACCCTGTGGGTGGTGGCCTGTGGGGGCCTCACAGTGTCCACCCCTCCTACCAGCACAGAAGGCCCAAGTCTGTGCCACAATCTACTCCCGAGTTGTCCCTCCATTTCTCTCACAGGGGCTCCAGGAACCAGCAGGCGAAAGCAGATGTCTGAGGCCCGAGTCCATGGGTCAGAGAGCTGAGGAGGTCCAGGCAGTGCCAAGAGTCAAGGTGAGTTGGTTACCCTGAGTGTGCACCAGGGACTCCAGATCCCAGAACAGTGGGGACGCCAAAAGGCCCTAATCCTCCCCACCATGTCAGCCCCACAACCTGAAGCTGTGCTGACTGCACACTGGTGAGCCACCTCATGTCCTCCTTCAGGTAGCCAGGGGTTAGGCCGCTTAGGAGGAGCTCCTCTATGAGGCCTGAGAGCACCCCTCAAGGGGAGACTTGTAAGTGGCCTGAATCAGACTGCCCGGGGTGGGTTTCTCACCTGAGGACGCTCACAACCACCCTCTCCCACAGGCCCAGGATCCCCATCCGTCCCCCTGCTTCACTCCTGTCTGCACCTCAACCCCGGTCATCATGCAAGGGATGCATGAGCTCTGCCAGCCTGAGAGAGTCTTTCAGGATCCAAGAAAAGAAGAGGGCCTGATGGAGGCACAGTTCATTTGGGGTGAGGAGAAGGAGGTGGAGGAGGAGGATGAAGAGGAGCAGAAAGTGGAGAAGGAGGAGGAGGACCATCAGCAGCAGCAGGTGGAGGGAGGAGGAGCAAGTAGAGAAAGGAGATGCAGCTACCTTCTCCTTCTCCTGGTCCGGGGTGCCCTGGAGGAAGTGGCTGCTGCTGCAACACCCAGTCTCCCCCAGAGCCCTCTGGGTGTCTGGCCCTCTCCCAATGCCATGGCTGCTACTCCGGGACCCAATATGAAGAGCATGGCCTCAGCAGGCAAGATGAAGTGCTAAGCACCTCATGTGACCAGGTAGATGCCAGATCCTGGCTCTGAGATGCACTGCGGGTGAAGAAGAATGAGCTGCTGCAATTCCTGCTCAGCAAGTGTCTTGCCAAGGAGCTGATCACAAAGGCAGAAGTGCTGAACAGTGTGCTCAAAGATTACCAGGACCATTTCCTGGTGGTCTTCGGTCAAGCCTCAGAGTATTTGCAGCTGGTCTTTGGCTTGGAGGTGAAGGAAGTGGACCCCAGTGAGCACACCTATATCCTGGTCCCCTCCCTGGGCCTCACCCTCAGTGAGATGCTGAGCGATGGGCAGAGGTTGCCCAAGGCCGGCCTCCTGGTGGTGATCCTGTGCCTGATCACTGTGGAGGACGGCCATGCCCCTGAGGAGGAGATCTGGGGAGCACTCAGCAGGATGAGGGTGTGTCTCGGTAAGAACACTTCATCTATGGGGAGCCCAGGGAGCTGCTCACCCAAGTGTGGGTGCGGGAGGGGTACCTGGTGTACCAGCAGGTGCCTGATGAAGACCCTGCTTGCTATGAGTTCCTGTGGGGTCCCCAGGGCTATGTGGAGACCAGCAAGTTTAAAGAGCTGGAATATCTGGACAAAGTTGGTTGAAGGGGTCCCAGCTCCTTCCAACCCCTCTGCAAAGGCTGCGAGGGAGGAGGAAAGAGGACTCTGAGCCAGAGCAGCAGCCAGGCTCCTTTCGGGCCCATGTCCAACAGCTTGTCCTAGGGGGCAGGAAAGGAGGCTGATTCTTCCCTTTATTATTGAAGAGGAAACAGTCAGCCTTCTCAGCAGTGAAGGTCCTGGCCCACTGGGGAACCCGGTGTGTGACATCTTTGTGTTCCTGTTCTCTACAATGACATGGAGGCTCATCTTTGTTTTCTTTAGGAATCTTTCAAATGTTATTCTTTTTTGTAGAAGACAATGCATTCCAGTATCTAACTATGTCAATGACGTTGATCATCACACTGTGTTTGTACTTATCCAGTTCAAGATGAAGAGTTTTCCTGTTCTGTGAGAGTAGGAACACTTCCATTTTATTCTGTGGTCCTGCACAAGATAACATGGAATTAGAATTAGAATGATTTTGGAAATGTGAATTTATTTAGCAGTGATATAGTTGGTGGAAAAATTAGAAAATAAAAAGTGATAGTAGTGAATTCTTGCTTCTTATACCTTGGGTGTGTTCATTTGGTACAGCTAAGGGATCTCAGTTTATGTGGATTTTCCTGGGTTATCAAAAGAAGTAGCAATTCATCTGAGTCAAACATCCCCCTCCTCACTGGCACATTTATTGAAAAGACCTTTATGGAGCCTCTGCTCCATGAAAGGCCCTGTGTTAGCAGTGGGGACACTGGGAGAAGCAGGACACTCCCATACCTAGAGCGATGGTCTAGGAGCCACAGTCACATGAGGTGCCTCATGGGAGGGAGGGGAAATGGGACATTGCTGTAAGGTGTCCTTTTGGCTCTTGAATAAAGCCCAGAGAGATCACTTTTTGGGGCAGCGTGGAAGAGGTCCTAGCTCTTGTCACTTTGCTGCTGACCACAAGGATGGCGCAGGTGTTTTCTACGCATTATCTGCTAGGAATCCTGAAGAACTCCCATCTCACTCCCTTGAAGTGATGCCCAGAAATCCACGGACTGACCCTCTCTTTCCTGGTCCTGGGGGCCTAGAACTCAAGGTGTTAACTAGCTTTCAATTATCTTCATTGTAATTGGGCATTGTAATCAAAGACTCAACATTTATTGGTGCTGCAATGACGGAAGGTAAGTGTTTGGATGAAAAACCACCTGGGACTCATGCAAAGAATGGTTCCTGCTTCTGTTTCCTGGAGCTGCTTGCATCCTGCTGGAACACTCCTCCACACCCAAATTTTACAGGTCCTCTAACTGGAAATGGGCCTTTCTGGATAGCCCATACAATGAAGAATCTGTTTGCATTGTGGGAGTCCTGGGTTCAATCCCTGGGTCAGGAAGATCCCCCTGGAGAAGGGCATGGCAACTCACTCCCCTATTCTTGTCTGGAGAATTCCATGGACAGAGGATCCAGGCAATCTATAGTCAATGGAGTTGTAGAATCAGATATGACTGAGCGACTAACACTATGGTCCACTACAGTCTAAGTGGAAAGTTTCTTAGTTTTATTTATGAAACATCCTGTTTGGCTAATTAGGAATTCCACATCCTATCGAGGTGCATATTCTCTAACCTTCCCTGGACCACAAAGTAGCCAACCCCATCTAGTGGACACTGGAGGATTTTCTGGGGGCAACAGTGTGAAAGATTCCTGCCCTGTTATCACAGGGTCAACTGTTGCCAGGCCCTGCGAGCTCTGTCTCATTCCTTATGTCCATCCTGCAACCCAATACACGGGGCTCCTCACACCCGCTCGCCTCCCACATGAAGAACTGAGGCCACGGGGCTTGGCCATCTTCCCAGGATCACGTGCTAGTGAGGGCCGCGGTGGGCTCAAATCCCTGTTCTCTATTCCTCTGGAGCCCCCACCTTTCCCGCCCACCCCAGGCCACGACCTGAGCTTGCGACTTCTCATACCTTCCTCTTCTCAGTGCTAAATGATGCGTCTGAGGTGACAAAAATCAGGCCTGTGGAAGGAAGGGGACAAGGAGAATCAGAAGCCCTGTGGGGCTGCTCTGTGCCTTGCTGAGAACTGACTCTGCTCAGGGCCGGCATCTCTGTCCAGTCCCAGCGCCTCCAGCCTGAGGGTGGCGCCCTGTCCCTGCTGCTGCCATGGGGCCTCCTGCCCAACTGAACCTGCCAGGCTGACCAGCTCATCACTGAGCAGGAGGGAGGGAAAGCCTGACTGTATGGTCCCAGTTCCCACTGGGATAAGATCCTACAGGAGGCTCCTCCGATATGGGAGGGAAGGGAACACAGGTGGATCCCTGAGGCTCCAGGTCTCCCAAGCTGCAGTGAGGGAGGGGAGGAGTTGGAGGGCCTTTGCGCTGGGGAAACCAGGGGGTGGACACTAAGCACAGGGGCAGGAGAGTGAGGCAGAGAAAGGCAGGCCTTGGAAGTCAGGAGAGCTTGTGTGTGCACAACACAAGTGTCCCGAGCCACGGCTGACAAAGACCCCCTTGGTGACACACAAACACACTGCCAGGGCCTGCTTGCTTCCTGGAGGAGGGGGACCAGAAAAGGCAGCTCCCTCAGGACCCAGGGGGTGAGGAGGGGAACAAAGCGTGGGAGGGAGCAAAAAAGACCAGCTAGTCAGGATGCCCACAGATACCAGGACCTTCTGTCGCCTTCAGAGGAGCCACCAGGACCCCCCACCAACGTTTATAGCCTCCAGAGACATGTCCCAGTCAGATGAAATGGCTGGAAGCAAAGCTTTGTCAACCTGCTTTTAAGCAGAAAGGCCATGAAGAAGCCCAAGTCGAAGCCTGAATCTCATCCATGCCGCCAGTCATTAGGCAGAAAGGCCTCTGGGAGAGCTTCTTCCACACCCTCTTAGCTCTCCCCTTTCAGATAACAGGCTGTGGCCTCACACAGGGAAAATGACCCTGCTACTGGCAGAACTGGGAGACAATGCCCTAGGGTCTTCAAATACGGGCCTTTCCAAGGTCCCAGTCTGTTTCCTACACAGTGATTTTCAAGAACAGTGGCCCACAAATACCAGAGAACATGCATCTTCAAACCCACTGCTCTACTGCTCACATGTGGTAAAGACCGGTGACTCACTCAGGTTTCATCCAGTCCCACATCCAGATTCTCATACTTTTTCAAATACAGGTTGATGAGGGCTTCCTTTGGTCACATCTAGCTCAACAAGTTAGACATGTTCCTTGGAGTGAGTGTGTAAAGGAGGGCCCTTGAAAAGCACCTAACCCATAAAATCATTCGATGGGCCTGCCATCTGGGTAACAGAGAACAGGTCCACAGTGGTGGTGGGGACAGGGGCAGGGGTGGGGAAGATCAGAGCTGGCCTTGGAGAGGACCAGTGAAGTGGCTGTTTTCAACAGAACTGGCTGTACCTTGAGCCCCCGATCAAGTCCTTCAAAGGGAAGGTACCCAAAGTGACCCAAATTGGACATGGATTGCCAAGACCAGGGGTAGCAGAAGCCCAACCACCCCACTGAGGAAAGGAAACAGGGCTTTTGAAACAGCCTGCAGGGAGGCTGAATCTGAGGCTCTGGGAAGGGGAGGGGGAAAGCACATAGAGGTGTTCCCAAAGAGAATACTCTAGGGCCACCAGAGTGGTGTTTATGGGAAAAATTGGAAACTGAAGACAACAGTCTATCATCTGCAGTGGGATGATACCTGTGGGTGGGCAGAGGTCAGGAGGCTGTGAGCTCAGCGGAGCACCTAGCTTTGCCCTCCCACACGACATCCTGGGGAATCTGTGTCTCCGGTGCTTGGGAACAGTCAAGTGGAATATGAGGTCGCTCCAGTGTGCTCAAGGCCAGCCCTACTATAGGGAGAGCTCGACCTGGGGGGTGGTGGGGGCAGGACAACAGGACTCTGACTTTGGGGCCAACTGAGCGGCACCAACCAACCGGCAGCACCAGCCAGAAGACAACAAAGCTAGAAGAGGGGGAAGGATGGGGGAGCCACCAACTCAGGTAAGGGAAATCAGCCTGCTACGGATCCCATCTTCTGGGAGGGACAGTCACCAGTGGCCCGTCTGACTCCTGGGATCTCTCTTGGTGGTAGCAGACCTAGGACTCGCTAGGGACTGGCCCTTCAGCAGAAGTCAACCACAGGCCTGTATGTTGTTAGTGAGGGGAGTGAAGTTAGGGACACATTTGTCAACCCAGCCAGGGCCTGGCCCCTGAAACAATGTGCCTGGCAGCAGAAGGGAGCCCTTGTAGGCAACCTGAAAAATACTTTTTCTGTACTGTCAGACAACAGCCAAGCTGGGGATCCCATCTCCATCCCCAGACCCCCTCCCTGACACAGGTCTAGGGCTGCCTCTCCACATAACCTCTGTTATATCATGAAACAGTTAAGGAAGCTGACCACTTAATTGGCTGCCTTTCCCAAGACCCAGATTCTAGAATCTCCAGAGAGTATTTATGGGGCACCCCGACCATGGTCTGAGGCCCGTTTTCCCTGAGCACTCGCTGCTTGGATAGATAATGCTCCTTAGCTAGACTGGCTCCATGGCTAGTCAGAGTTCCCATGAGTCACGGGCAGCCCTGCTGATCCTATCAACTGACGGGGAGCCTGCAGCAGGGGACACCCGTGATTCCTCCCCAGATCCAAACCTGGATTCAGGGTAGGCTTTGGAGAAGAAGGGTGACCAGCCCAAGAGCCCAGATCCAGGCCTCCATGACAATCCGCACCCACAGGGCCCGAACCCAGAAATGGCCAAAGAGGAAGAGAACAACGCCATCCTCGGGCTGTCCTTCCCCAGGAAGCTCTGGAGGATTGTGGAGGATGCAGCCTTCACCTCTGTGCACTGGAACGATGAGGGAGATTCAGTGGTCATCGAGGCAGATATCTTCCAGGTGGAGGTATTCCAGCACAGAGGCACGGACCAGATCTTCGAGACAGACAGCATCAAGAGCTTCATCCGTGAACTGAACCAGTACGGGTTCAGGAAAGTCCGCCCTTCGAGTCACACTGCAGGGAAGAAGCTCCTGGTAACGTAGAAAGCCCTTTTGGGGAGACTAGACTAGATGAGCTGAGGGCTGGACGGGTTTCATTTCCCAGGAGAATGTTGTTCTCATGAGAGGGTGGTTAAGGAAAGAAGAGAAAGCAGGATCTGTTGTGTTCCACCACCCCTCTTAGACAGGATCCATGGGGGTGACTCCAGACACTGAGGGGCCACTTGATGTCAGGGAGGGCCAGTAACACCTCAAGTGAAGACGGCCCTGGGCGAGCTCTAGTGAGCGACATGCTAGGGCCTCATAAGCTGCCAGGAATGAAGAGATCTTGTCTTCATACTTAGGCATGGCCCGGACTGTTGTGGGGAGGAGGGTGGTGAGGAAGGGCTCTTCTCCCCTCTCATGCCTAAAGTGATTCATTTCCTTTCAGATCTATCGAAACTCCAATTTTCAGAGAGACAAGCCTCTGCTTCTGCAGAACATCCAGAGGAGAGGCAACCCCAGAACAACTTCTCAGCCTGCCACTGGCACAACAACAACTCCAAAGAGAAAGAAGCGAGTGGTGGCAACCAGACACTCTCCTCAATTCCACCACAACGAGTTCACCCAAAAGGCTGGCAACAAAGTCCAGAAGGGGATGCCAACTGCTCGCAGAACCCCCAGCCAGTGCTCATTTGTGTTTTCTGACCTTTGGTCTGTGGGCAGTGTAGCCAAGTGGGCTGGGGGAAACCATCTCTCCATTGAGCAGGGCGGCCCCAGCAGGGCAGCTGGAGAGGGCACATCCAGCAATGCCGTATCTGTGCCCTCAGCTGCTGCTGAAAGGGACAGCCCAGGGAAACTGCCCGAGAGCCCCCCAGTGTACCCAGATTACAAATCGGTGATGACTTTGTACAACACCTGTTACTCCATCCTGATGGCGGGCCTTTTAATCATGGCACCAGATGAGGCCCGTGAGGCGGAGGATGAGCAGGGAGAATCCTCAGATTATAAGTGTGCCCTCTGTGAGCAGCTCAAGAAGAAGCCTAATCCCTGAGCTGCCAGATCACTAGGGACACTCAAAAGCACTCTCTTATAATTAAAAATAGATTTCTGGCTCTAATAAAGTCAAGCAAAACTCCTTTGGAGTAAATAAACAATCAAACGAGAACTACGAGTCTGTTTTCTTTTTATCTGTCCATTGTATTCACACATGGAACAGGGTGAGCTCGAAGAGGCTGGAAGCCCATGCCCCAGGCAATCTTCAGTCTTGTCCCCATGGTCCATTTTCATCTGAAACAGCAGCATTTCACAGGCTCATCCAAGGGTCTGACCCATGAGCCGAGTGCTGAGGGGAACCCAGGATGGACTGGTCCCTGGGCCTTGCCTGCTGCTCAGCAGATGGCTCAGCTGGGCTCCTGACCTTGGGTGTGTCACCTTCCATGAGTCATACACCCTGCAGCAGAAGAGGCTCCTCAAGAATTCCCCAGTGATGCCACAAGTTTCTGATCAGCAGCTGAGCATCCCAGCTCCCTATCCAGGGGCCTCCTCAAGAGGCTCACTGGAAAGCAGGGTCACCCCAGCCACTAAGTGCCTTGCAAACACATTACCCCAAAGCCAAAGACAAGTACAAGGTTTCCACAAGGTGAACACCAACCCTTGTCACTCTGCCCTCACGGCTGTATTTAGAAGCCTATCTTTACTGGATGCTTGGGGCTGGTGCACTGGAACGACCCAGAGGGATGGTATGGTGAGGGAGGAGGGTTCAGGATGGGGAACACATGTATACCTGTGGCGGATTCATTTTGATATTTGGCAAAACTAATACAATTACGTAAATTTTAATAATAAAATAAAATTAAAAAAAAAATAGAAGCCTATCTTTGGATGTGAGGCGGCCAGGCACTGCGTCCAACAAACATAATTTGAGAGCCAAGGAACACTTTATAGTAGGACAAGTGTCACATGCAAGGACAAACCATGGCCTGTTTCTGGGCCTGCAGGCCTCTCTGCCTGCTTATGCTCAGCCCCGCCCCCGGCCTTCCCCTATCATCCCCTGGACACTGTTCCAACATTAGGAATTTGCACCAGAACAGAGAGGGAAAAACACTAATCAGTTTCCTAACAACACATTTCTCTCAACCACCCAGGCTCAGCAGGGCCAAAATGAGTGGCAACACCATCAATTCGTAGAGCTCAGAGTCCTGGAGTCTCTCACTGAGTCCAGAGCAGCATCACGCAAGGGGAGACCCTGCCCCCAGCCCCGCACCAACTGGGCACTGCAGTGCAGGGCCAATTCAGACACAACCAGATGGGCAAGTCCAGAGCGTGGTGCTGACTGCATGGTATTACCCTGTGCTGGTCTCTTGGTCATTTTCCTCTCGAAAGCCCAGTCTGGACAGGCCTCCTGCCCAAAGGGGATCAGGTGCTGGGCGATGTCCACCTGAGAGATGTCCTTCCTGCTTCTCCCAGGGACGGGCTGCAGCAGCCAGCGGGGGATGGCCAGCGCAGTCATGTACTTCTGTCCCAGGTTGGGTAGCAGGGCTTGATTCTCCAGCTCCTGCACCTGGTTGGGACCTAGGTTTTCTAGGCACACCAAAGTGCCCCCAATGACCACAAGACCTGCATGCAAAGACAGGACACAGAATGAGAACAAGTCATTCAAAGTAGCACCTTCTTGAGACTAAGACTGTATCATGGAGGGAACCTGAGTTGAACTGGGTTCTCTGGCTGAGGGCTCACCTCGGCAAAGGGAACTCGGGGCGAGGCCAAGCGAGGAAGGGAGTGAAATGAAACAGAGAGGCCTGGTGCTCCAGGAACCCACCAGGACATGAGCAGCTCCCAGTCTTCCCACTGCAGGCCACAGGGGCAGAGCATGAGGGCCCCAGCAGGGGCCAGCAGACATCAGGTCCCCAAGGGATTTACCAGCAGACAGGTGTTGCTGTGGGGCCTCACCCCTGGGGAGTCAAGGGACTTGCTCAGGCCCAGCTTCAGGCAATGTGGGGATGGAACCCAGGCTGGGTGCTTTACTGCTTCTCATGGTCTCTGCCAGGCACACAGACACGCATGTGGGGACACACACATACACACAGACAAGTGCCATGTGCAGTCCTGGATGCGACTCTGCCTCAAGCACAAACGGGGACTGAGGCCCAGAGTGGTGATCAGGCACCTTGTGCCACCAGTTCCCAGCCCATGGACCCTTGCTGTCCCTCTGAAGAAACCTCTGCCCCCACGCCCAACCCTACCAACTAGTTCAACAGAAAACAAAAAAGTACAAAGCAGCTGAGATCCAGGGCAGTGCCAGGGCCCATATGGGCAGCAGGGGGCAGGGTGTCACTTACCCACGATCACTCCATGGCCGAACTTTTCCCCGGCAAGGCCTGGATCTGGGTGGGGCTCATTCTGATCCTCCACTCCAGCAGCTCCCACTAGGCCGAGTCTTTCCAGTCCTGGTACACCATGGGGATGGCCAGGGTACAGTGCCGGTGACCATGTAGCACGGGCCACCATGGCATCTCCAGGTTCTTGACACTGTTTAAAAAGAAACCCGCATAAGGCTTTTGGAAGAACAGATAGCAGAACTTCATGTCCCAGGGCTCCTAGGGCTCCCAGGGCCTCATGTGGCTGCGGAAACACAAAACCACAAAGGTCAGGAGTGTGATTCAGTGGCCTACAAGCTCACAGCCCTGGGCTGGACCTCAGCCCCACGAGCCCGAGCATCCTCCAAATCTGCTGACACAGAATGCAGGGGTCAGAGAGAGCTGGCTCATTCCATTCGTCTCCACACAGTCCACTGATAGGGGGGTGGTGACCCAGAGGACCCATCCATTACATGCAGTCTGTGGGGAGGTCAACAAGGAGGGTGGGACAGTGGGAGAGAGGCAAAAGGTGAGTTCCAAGACAGAGAGCCCTGAAACCCTTCGAGCACTGAAGAGGGAGGGCAAGCCCCCTGGTTTCACAGCCCAGAGGGCTCTGGTCCTCTCCCAGCACAGACAGGCATTGTCCTGGGCTTGGCTTCCCCCACTCCCTGCCACCACCCCACCCTTCAGCTCCACAATCCCATCACTGCCCATGCTCTGCAGGTCCCCCATCTTAGCCTAGGGATGCTAAGGGCATATCCATGCTAACCAATCTGGACTCGGCCCTGGGGCACCCTGGACCTCAGATGGCCCTGCCAGGTGTCTTCCCCATGCCTTTGGGAGCCACCTTCCTCCTAGCCCTTCCCATACCACTGCCTCCACTGTCAGCAGATGCCCCGGCCCCTGCCCAGAGCCTCGAGAAAAAAACAAAGGAGAACTGAAACTAATGGGATGGGTGCACTCCATGTCATTACCAGGGCCTGGGACGGCACCATTCAGGTATCACAGAATTCAGACCTCAAATAATACACTAGGTTACCATCACCTCATTCAATGGCTGAGGTGGCACTGAGGCATAGACTGCAGGGGACCTGAACACACACATCTCCATTTGCACTTCTTTCCCTGTACCTGGATGGGGGTCCCCGTTCACTGGAGGGAGCTGGAGGCAGAGGAGCAGAGCCATGAGCCTGAACCTCAGCAGGGTCTCAGCACCTCGCAAGGGGCCTCGATTTCCACATGGCTATGAGGACAGGAACAAGGTCCCAGGGGCAGCCAACCCAGGGCCTTTTGGGCCTTTCCTTCATTTGGCACAGCAGAGCCACAGTTCTCACAGGCCCACAAGGTCCCACATGATCTGGCTCCTACCCTACTGGCCTGCTCTCCTCGCCCCTGGATTCACCTCCGGTAGCCATGAAGGCCATCCTTCCATCCTTGGAACATTCCAGTGTGTTCCTACCTCAGACCATTTGCAGGGTGTGAGGACTCACATCGCACCTCAGTGTGACCATACAGACAAAGGAAAGGTCTTCACAGAGCTGATGGGGGTCAAGTGAGCTCATTAGGATGGACCCTCCTCTAACAGGATGGCTGTCCCCATACAAAGGACATATTTAGAGACAGACAGGATCACGGGGAAACTGGGGTGAAGAGGAAGGCGGAGCTCTCCAAGCCCAGACACACCCACCAAGGCCAGCAAGGCCCTGAAAGTGAGGGGGGAGACATAGGACAGACTCCACAGCCCTCATGAGAGCCAACGTCAGCTGACATCTTGACCTCGGCTGCCGAGCCTCCTGAACCAACACGGTTCTAGTATGAGCCACCCGGTGCAATCCTGATGTGACTGCTGGCAAATGAAGCCAGAGGGTCAGGTCTGTCGGGACATCTCTCCACAGGGGTAAGGGGGGAGTGGGGGATGGCTTCTCCACTCCCGGCACCTCGAGCACACTCCTCCACGTCTGCAAAATTCATGTGTCTGTTTTCACCCTTACACGGTGTCTGTTTACACCTCCCATTGTCGGGGGTCCCAGAATTTACTGATGCTTCCCTCCTGATGGAAGGGAAGGGAAAACTCATTCTGCCAATATAGTAACTCCATGTGACCACACACTCACTGAAGAACCATGCAGGAGGCGCCCCAGTGCACATGGCACACACCCGAGGTGCTGACACATGCCAGCAAACGGCCTTCCACAAAGGCTTCCCCTGTTTCCACTCCACCAACCACAGGCAAGGGGGTCATGTCCTCCTGCACTGCCTGGTCCCAAGCATCATCATTCGGTTGAACATTTGCCCATGTGCTGGGTGACAAAGGGTTACACTGTTCATTGGGTCTGGCTTGGTTACAAGGATGGCCCTTGGGACTTTGCCATTGCTATGTCTTCTACTAGGGTATGTGACTGGATTCCATGCTTGCCCAGTTTGTGCCATTCAGTATCTCAGCCAACCCAACCCCTTCCTCCTGAGAGCCTTTGAATCTCACCTGTGTGGGTGGAATCCCTGAGCAAGAAGTGGCTGTAAGCACTCCTATGGCCTGAAGCAGAATGTGCCTGCTTGGTGGCCAGAGGAGAAAACACTCTTCTGCTTTCTTGACTGGGCATCTTCACCTGCACGAGGACCAGAGGAACAGGGAGAAAGTCACCAGTGACAATACAGCAATCTTGGACAACAAGTCACCACCGTCTTCTCCTCACCAGGGGCCTCAGACAACGGGGTCCCAGGAGGGCCCAACTCATGAGAAACACACGTGCAGGTTCCCTCAGGGTGGGTTCTGCTCATCACAGCAGCTGGCTTGTCCTCACCGGGCTGGGACAGGGACCCCACGATGTCTCTGTCTGCAGCACATAAACCCATACCCCAAGAGTGATTGTGATTTACAGCCCAGGAGACCCCGCAAAGAACAAGAGAAAATGACTCCTTCCCTCACACTGCCAGTCTGGAAGGATCTGGGAGCCACTACAGTCAGTGGGCCGCCCTCCATGGACTCCTGGTTGGGCCCCACCAGGAGGGGAATTGTGGACAAGCAGCTGAGCCCTGCAGGGTCGTGTAGAGGGGGGCGACTTCCAGCGGGAGGGTGGGGCTAGCATTAGGTCATAGTCCAGGGGCGGGGTAAGAGGTTGGATGGCAGGTCTGGGGCATCTTCCCATGTGTCCCAGGGCATTGCTGGGATGAACATGTTTAAAGAAAGCAGTGGTGGGGGGGGTACTGTGGCTGTGGAGGGGGACAGAAAGTCCCACTTGGCCTCCTGGCAGGCACTCTTGGTCCCAGAACCTGGAAACCCCTGCCTGGAGGTACCATCTACGCACGAGGCAGGTCCTGCCTTCCTGCAAGCAGAGCAAGTCGTGGGCACTTAGGGATGGTTGGGCTGCGGCCACCAGGCAGGACAGTGGTCCGCCACTAGGACCGAGACAGCTGACAGCACTGGCTGGCTTCAGTTTCATCGTGCCCACAAACACTGACACTTGTCATTTCTGGTGTGTATGGCTGCCCTTACTCACGTAGGCACGCAGTTACATAGATACACAAGTACGAACAAAGGTGCATTCCCTCACTGGCCCTGTCCGCTAGGAGACAAACTAATATCCGTCACGCTCTGAGGCACCTGGAAGGTCAGGCTGCGAGGAGCCTCGAGACCAGCAGCCTGAAGCAGGACCCAGAGGAGGACCAGGAAGTGAGCGGCCTGGTGGAAGAGAGGCGGAGGAGGTGGGAGGAGCAGTGTGGGAGGAAGAGTGTGGGAAAGACGGAGCTGAGGTGGAGATTCTGGAGAAGGACTCAACTCAGGGCTGGGGCAGGGCGGGACTGGGACAGAAAGGGTCTAGGCTGGGGCTGGGGCGGGGTTTGGGCATGGCTCTGGGTGGGGAGGAGCCACCAGAGGCAGGGCGTGGCTGACAAGGATGGAGCTGTGGGCCCAGGAAACCCACGGAGAGTGAGCCTGTCCAGCTTCATGGCAGAGGCCAGACTGTGCCCATTTGAGTCCTTGCCATAGGCGTCCAGTCCGTGAGAATCGGCGAGAGTCAAAGTGACCGTGACCCAGTGTCTTCAGTGACTGCATCTGAGCTTCAGAGTGGACCCCAGGGGCCAGGGAAGCAGAGAGAGGCATGACCTCTGGGTAGAGTTCCCCATCTCTGGGCTGAAAGCCCAGGCTGTCTCCCCTCCAAGCCACCCTGGGACTGTTGGCCCAGTGCTGAGCAACAGTCTATCTGTTTTTTTGCAGATGCGGAAGAAAATCCTCCCTGTGTTACCTGCTGCCCCTGGGACCTGAGATGTCTCAGAGAAAGGCAGCTTTGCCTTCAAAACTGTTTCCTGAACTCTTCCTCTTGTCTGGGGGCTCAGCCCACCCAGGGCAACCACCTGATTCTGCTCCTGACCGCCGCCCTGGCTGCTGTGTCCCTGCCTCCCAAGTGCCTGATCACAGTAAATGCTCCTCTTCCTGTCCCCACTGCTACTAGTTCAGCTCAGGCCTCATGGCCTGGGGCCAGTGCTGTCAGCCTAGGCTGCCCCCACCAGCTTGGACCCCTCTTGTCTCCTCTTCCACCCAGTGTTGCACACTCTATAGATTCTGTCGCTGTGTGTCACACCACGCACACATCTTTCCTCAACCCTGGATGGGAAGTACAGCTGAGCCCAAGCCCCAACCCATCCATGGTGCCCTGGGAGGCTTCCTGTGGTCCCAGGTCTCCTTCCTCATTTCCCAGCACTCTGGATGGCTGTGCTGGCCCTGGGCTCTGTGCAGAGTACATCTGGGACCCCACACTTCAGATAGTGCAGATCCTGCCCCTGGACTGCTGGCTCCTCTTGTCCTGACAACCTACTGTCCTCCTTACAAGCACAGTTGTAACATCCCTTTTCCGTCTGCCCGAGTGTCACGTGCTTTCATCTGGTAGTTCTGGGGCACCCTGCATCTTCCTGTTGAAGCCATTGCCCTGTTCTTCCATCCAGACTGTGGCTGCTGTGCACAAGTCTGGACTGCCAAGGGTCACCAAGTCCCAAAAAGGCAGGGTGGATGTCTCACTGGTTCCCATTAGCCAGGCACCCATGCGACTGCTGCCCTGGGAATGTTATTCCGAGCAGTACTTTCCCTTCTAGCATGCTCTCTCCTTGCAGAACTCTCCCGGCTATGAATTGAGGGGCAGAGGCTGCCTCCTGGATTTGAGGCCTCAGTGCTGCAGGGACCCGAGCGAATACCACACCCAACTCCCTCATGCTGGTGCCCCGATCCTTGCTCCAAGAGTGGTTATCAGCTACCTCCATACACCCCAGAACCTCCTGGTAGTGGTCTCAGATCTTGAGGGAGCATCCTGTGAACGGTAGGTAAGCTGCTGCTGTTCTTTCTGCATCCTGGTTATGAACTAGACCTCGCCCAGTGAACTGGACACCTATGATGTGTGGCTGCTGATGGAGGCAGCTGTGAGGCCCTGCTCTGTGGCATTTCTCCACACCAGTCCCATCCCTGCTGCTGGCACCAGTTCTCCTCACTTGCCCAGATGTGTAGACTGATCCACAGGGGGTGCTGCCTCCTTCCCCACCTGGGTCTCTGAGGCTTGGTGAGGGTTCTACTTTGCTCCTGTTGTGCGTTTGCAGACAGCGCTGACCTGGAAGGGCTTGACACAGATTCTTGGTTTCCCTCATGTCCTCCTTGGCCAATGTGGTTTCCTCTCTGAAATGCCTGTTGCCCATATCTCCACTGAGCTGTGTGTCCTTTCTGTGCTGAGTTATGGGCACTTCTTTTGGGGTCTGGGCACTCATCCCGCCCTGTTGTTTGTATTGCAGATTCGTTCTCTTCTGTTTTCAGGCTAGCAATGGACTCAGAATTTGCCTGATGTCTCAGAGCTGTAAATGCCCTGCAGGTCACCATGTGTCTGTCAGGTCCTTCCACTGGGGGTTGCCATCCACCCCCAGGCTTGGCACCTGGGGCAAGCAGTCCTCAAGGAGATGCTGCCCTGGTGTCCAGCACTCTGCCCATGAGAGAGGGCTCCTTCACCTCCATGTCAGTTCCTCGGTCCCTGCCTAGCTTTGGTTCTGGTCCTTGGACTCCCACACGCGGGACAAACCCAGGGGCAGCTGTGTAGCTCCAGGAGGTCAACCAGACCTACTTCCCCTCTGTCCCCAGGGGAGCTCCCTTTGACCACACCTCTTTGCATACAGCCCAGATGGAGGGGCCAGCCTGAGAACCGGATGAGTTTCTGATTTCATCTCAGTTCTGCTGCAGTTCTTTGAGAGGACATGGCACACCTATGACCTGTGGACACGGATGGCCACTCTGCTGCTGCTGCTCAGGGTACTGATTGCCTAGGTGATGGGGCACCACCCAGGGGGACCGGGGAAGCTTCTGTGAGCCTTTGTTGCTGCCCTGCTCTCATTCACATCACAGGCCTTTACATCATGTTTGACACGGAAGTGGGAGATGCTGGTTTTCATGTGTCCATCACTCCCAAGCTCTGGGGTCTATGTGCTCTTCACTGTCCTCCATCTGGGCAGGATGGCCATCAACCAGGTGCCACGCCCACCAGCACTGGAGGGGACCTCCAGACACCAGGCTGCGGCTCACAGAATGGATCCAGCTGTTTAGTTTGCAAGGACAAGGAACAGGGAGGGCGGACTGGAGTGTGCATTTTCATCCCATACCCATGGTGAGAGGACTTCAGTGAGGGGACTCTCGTGCTGTGGGAGGGAGACCTGTCCAGCTATCCTTTGAGTACTAGTGTGCCCACCATGGTGACTTGGCCAAGCACAGAGTGGGTGTGAGGGGTCAGGAGCAGAGGATGCCCATGAGTTGCCCCCAGAGGTGAGCAGGTTCTTCAGTTCATGAGCGGGGCGTGTATCCCCTCTCTTTTTCTGCGCATTTCTCTTTTACTTATTGTAGTTCATGCAGGGTTTCCGTTCAGCCTTACCATCTTTTCCTTACATCACACGTTCCCCCAGATTCTGAAGGAGTCCTCAACAGACGTCTCACTAAGCCCTGGACCTGGCTTTGGGGGATATTGCATTCCATGCCTCCAGGCCCTCGCAGCTCAAGACAGACTGATTAATCCTGGGGACTGGCCCTGTGTCCCTTGACCATTGAGCCCCTGTGCCCAGAAATCCCAGCCCAGGGGGTCGTCGCAAAGGGTTCACAGAGTCAGAGTTAACTGTGTCTCTCAAGTTGGTGTCAAGTTGACCCTGTGTCTGGCAACCTCCACTCCTCTGGTGGTCCCACCTCCCTGTGTGGGTTCACCATCTCAGTGCCCGAGGTCCCTTTGGGAGGGGCTAGGGTTGCTCCCATGTCTGTTTGCTGTGATGCTGCAGTGTCCTTCTCACAGGGACCTTCCCCATCCCTGTTCCTCAGTTGCAGACCTGAGAACTGGCTCAGGGGCCCAACCTGGGCGAGGGATCTTGACCTGGTTACTGGGGTGGCTGTCTTCGGCCTCAGTGTCATTTTGGACTGTACCTTGGTTGGTTGCCCACCTATCAAAGCTCTGGGAGGCTGCGTTGTATGGACCACCTTCCCTCCTCTGTGCGTCCCGCGTCCTGGGAGGTGGCAGCCCTCATCATGATCCCTGGCTCCAGGCAGCTCAGTGCAACCCCAAGGCCTCTGCTGCCATCCCTGGGCAGCAGGGATGGATGGAGGGGTGTGTCGTCCATCTTCCTCCATCACCAGGCTGGGTAAGCCCGACCTGTGTTGTACAGTGACTTCACTCTGCTTGGTGGCCGGGCAGTAGGTGACCAGCTCTTCCCATGCTTCCTTGGTTCTCATCACGGCAGTACCGTGTGTCCTGCCACAGATCAGGGCAGCCAGCTCCCCTGCTTCCTGGGATGGAGGGCACCTGTGAGGGAGGCCTCTGGTCCAGTTTGCTCCCTTGAGGGTGGGGGCACCAACTCTTTATGGGGTGGGAGAGGTGGGCTGCTGTTGCAGGCTCCGAAGTTCAGAGACGTCTTGGATGTCCCAGTCTTCTGGGGCCTGCCTCCCAGTCTCTCTGGCCTTCATGTCAGTGATGCATGTTTTCCCGAGAGGACATCCAATGCCAGTGGGTCAATCCTGCCTTGGTGGAACGTTCAGTGTCTTTGAGGTTCAGCCACACCTGTTGAATCCACGAGCCTCTGCCCATAGTTCATCAGGCACTCTGTCTATCAGATCTAGTCCCTTAAATCTATTTCTCACTTCCACTGTATAATCATAAGGGATTTGATTTAGGTCATAACTGCATGGTCTAGTGGTTTTCCCTACTTTCTTCAATTTAAGTCTGGATTTGGCAATAAGGAGTTCATGATCTGAGCCACAGTCAACTCCCAGTCTTGTTTTTGCTGACTGTATAGCGCTTCTCTGCCGGGAGCTAGCGTGAGGAACTCCGCCTGTGGCAAAGGTCATGAGGAAGGAGGTTTGACATACGCCAAGGTGGGATCGAGCCTCAGGAGTCCCCCTGGAAATTCTCGAGCATCTACCCCCAAATCTAGTGTCTGCCTACTTTACTACCTTGTGCTCTCACCTACACCTCTGACTTTATGGGGGGCTGTCCCCCACCACCTCTTTCAGAGAAGGAGTTAACTTAAGAGCTCCAGTTAATAATAATTCCTGGGCGTGATAGGAGTGTTTCAACCTACAAACTCCTCTGAAGGTTCTCTAGCCTGCCTGACAGGCTTGTCCGGCCACATGTGATTGTTCACGGCCTCTCAACCATGAGAGGCATGAGATGCTTTAAACCTTCTAAAGACAGGTTCTTTAGAGAAGTTAGAAAACTATTAGTATAGTATAGTGGGCTGATTAGAAATTGTATCGGTGAAGGGTTTTTCATTTGTTGAGCCAATGTTTGCTGCTAAGTCTCCACATCCCCTGCCCTTATACACATTAATGAATATATAGAAGAAATAAGTATTAACCTTTGATATTAATCATGTCAGACCTTAGGCTAAGCAAATTCTTTCCTTAATTAAAACCCACTGCACCCTCACCCTATAGGAATGTAACTTTATCTGGTACCTTCGGAAGGTGGCATCTGTTTTAAGAATAATCACCCCTGGAGAAATAAGTGTTCTGGTTGACTGACCACTGTCACAAGGAGAGGGTCATAAATTGTCAGCAGGCCCCCTAGCCAGAAGATGATGTAACACCCCTAAGACCTCTGTATACATCTGTGTGAAGCACCTGACTTTAATAAAAGCCAGGACTTCTGACCCCGTGTGAATTTTGTATAACATCTCAGTGTATAATAACAGACCCTGGAAAAATAAAAAAATGGGGTCAGCTCCTCGAAAGACTGGTCTCCCCATGTCATTCTTTCTCTCACCTTCTGGCTGAATCCCCATCTGGAACGTGGAGGCTCGTCAAGCCTACTAATTATGCCTGGGCTTCTATGATCTGACCGGGGAGGCCTTAGTGTCTCCTCTCCTTCAGGAGAATGGGAGGACGCCTGTGGCCTATGTAGGTGACATAAATTCCTTATTTTGGAATTTTATTAGCTTTCCACATAAACCAAGTTATTCAGCCTCTTTTCTCCACTGAATTTTCCTACTGAGCTATCCTTATTCTATTACTCTTTATACCTCTAATTAATATTTAATTAAAGCTATTGTATCCAGTTCACCAAAGCTGTCTCCCCTCTGAATTTCCCTGGATCCACCGGGACTGGACCCCGGCACTTTTCCATCTTTGGCTGCAAAGAATATAATCAATCTGATTTCAGTGTTGACCATCTGGTGATGTTCATGTGTAGAGTCTTCTCTTGTCTTGTTGGAAGAGGGTGTTTGCTATAACCAGTGAGTTCTCTTGGCAAAACTTGTTTAGCCTTTGCTTTGCTTCATTCTGTATTTCATGGCCAAATTTATTGACTATGCCAAAGCCTTTGACTGTGTGGATCACAATAAATTGTGGAAAATTCTGAAAGAGATGGGCATACCAGACCACCTGACCTGCCTCTTGAGAAATCTGTATGCAGGTCAGGGAGCAACAGTTAGAACTGGACATGGGACAACAGACTGGTTCCAAATAGGAAAAGGAGTGAGTACATCAAGGCTGTATATTGTCGCCCTGCTTATTTAACCTATATGCAGAGTATATCATGAGAAACACTGGGCTGGAATAAGCACAAGCTGGAATCAAGAGTGCCGGGAGAAATATCAATAACCTCAGATATGCAGATGACACCACCCTGATGGCAGAAAGTGAAGAGGAACTAAAAAACTTCTTAATGAAAGTGAAAGAGGAGAGTGAAAAAGTTGGATTGAAGCTCAACCTTGAGAAAACTAAGATCATGGCATCTGGTCTCATCACTTCATGGGAAATAGATGGGGAAACAGTGGAAACAGTGTCAGAATTTATTTTGGGGGGGGCTCCAAAATCACTGCAGATGGTGATTGCAGCCATAAAATTAAAAGACACTTACACCTTGGAAGGAAATTTATGGCCAACCTAGATAGCATATTAAAAAGCAGAGACATTACTTTGCCAACAAAGGTCTGTCTAGTCAAGGTATGGTTTTTCCAGTGGTCATGTATGGATGTGAGAGGTGGATGGTGAATAAAGCTGAGCACCGAAGAATTGATGCTTTTTTAAAAAATTATAAATTTATTTATTTTACTTGGAGGCTAATTACTTTACAGTATTGTATTGGTTTTGCCATACATCAACATGAGTCCACCACAGGCATACATGTTCTTTGAACTGTGGTGTTGGAGCAGACTCTTTTTTTTTTTTTTTTTCTGCATGACAGATTTACGTTTATGGCCTCATCTCTCTACTCCTCCATCCCCAACACACACAGTCTACCTTCCAGCAACAGCAGTTATTTATAGTTACTTTTGTTTTTTTTGTTTTTATTTATTTATTTATTTATTTTTTTTTTTTAATTTTATTTTATTTTTAAACTTTACATAACTGTATTAGATTTGCCAAATATCAAAATGAATCTGCCACAGGTATACATGTGTTCCCCATCCTGAACCCTCCTCCCTCCTCCCTCCCCATTCCATCCCTCTGGGTCGTCCCAGTGCACCAGCCCCAAGCATCCAGTATCGTGCATCGAACCTGGACTGGCAACTCATTTCATACATGATATTTTACATGTTTCAATGCCATTCTCCCAAATCTTCCCACCCTCTCCCTCTCCCACAGAGTCCATAAGACTGTTCTATACATCAGTGTCTCTTTTGCTGTCTCGTACACAGGGTTATTGTTACCATCTTTCTAAATTACAAAAGAAGAATGGAACTGGAGGAATCAACCTACCTGACTTCAGGCTCTACTACAAAGCCACAGTTATCAAGACAGTATGGTACTGGCACAAAGACAGAAATATAGATCAATGGAACAAAATAGAAAGCCCAGAGATAAATCCACGCACATATGGACACCTTATCTTCGACAAAGGAGGCAAGAATATACAATGGATTAAAGACAATCTCTTTAACAAGTGGTGCTGGGAACTCTGGTCAACCACTTGTAAAAGAAAGAAACTAGAACACTTTCTAACACCATACACAAAAATAAACTCAAAATGGATTAAAGATCTAAACGTAAGACCAGAAACTATAAAACTCCTAGAGGAGAACATAGGCAAAACACTCTTTGACATACATCACAGCAGGATCCTCTATGACCCACCTCCCAGAATATTGGAAATAAAAGCAAAAATAAACAAATGGGACCTAATTAACCTTAAAAGCTTCTGCACATCAAAGGAAACTATTAGCAAGGTGAAAAGACAGCCTTCAGAATGGGAGAAGATAATAGCAAATGAAGCACCTGACAAACAACTAATCTCGAGAATATACAAGCAACTCCTACAGCTCAACTCCAGAAAAATAAATGACCCAATCAAAAAATGGGCCAAAGAACTAAATAGACATTTCTCCAAAGAAGACATCCAGATGGCTAACAAACACATGAAAAGATGCTCAACATCACTCATTATCAGAGAAATGCAAATCAAAACCACTATGAGGTACCATTTCACACCAGTCAGAATGGCTGCAATCCAAAAGTCTACAAGTAATAAATGCTGGAGAGGGTGTGGAGAAAAGGGAACCCTCTTACACTGTTGGTGGGAATGCAAACTAGTACGGCCACTATGGAGAACAGTGTGGAGATTCCTTAAAAAACTGGAAATAGACATGCCTTATGATCCAGCAATCCCACTGCTGGGCATACACACTGAGAAAACCAGAAGGGAAAGAGACACGAGTACCCCAATGTTCATCACAGCACTGTTTATAATAGCCAGGACATGGAAGCAACCTAGATGTCCATCAGCAGATGAATGGATAAGAAAGCTGTGGTACATATACACAATGGAGCAGACTCTTAAGAGTCCCTTGGACTGCAAGGAGATCCAACCAGTCCATCCTAAAGGAGATCAGTCCTGGGTGTTCATTGGAAGGATTGATGCTGAAACTGAAACTCCAATACTTTGGCCACCTCATGTGAAGTGTTAACTCATTGGAAAAGACCCTGATGCTGGGAGGGATTGGGGCAAGGAGGAGAAGGGGACAACAGAGGATGAGATGGTTGGATGGCATCACCGACTTGATGGACATGAGTTTGGGTAAACTCCGGGAGTTGATAATGGACAGGGAGGCCTGGTGTCCTGCGCTTCATGGGGTCGCAAAGAGTTGGACACGACTGAGTGACTGAACTGAACTGAGCCCACTTGGTATTAACAGTCACATGGTTCACTGCTGCCATGTCAGCCTTTGCCACCCCCTGCCGGGGTGTTGATGATCTTTGTGTCCCTGTCAATGATTTCTAAATCTGTAAATTCTCATGGCCCCCAAGCCTTTTGGACAAAGCATTAGGAACAAGTGATCCTAGTCCCTTAAGAGTGAACACTTTCAGAGGATGGCCAGAGGCCCAGGGGTAGAGGATGTGTTACCTTCCTCCAGCCTTCAGCCTAGAGGGATGCCCTTCTTGGGACAGGCAGGACCGAGGACCAGCCCCAGGTCAACCTGGATAACTACACACCCCACCGTCTGCCAAACAGCCTCAGGATGTGGTGTCTTTTGGTACCAACCATGGTCTTCTGTGGTAGAAATGGGTGGAACCTAGAGCTAAAAAGAAGAAGGACCCTTGGGAAGCACGTGTATTCACTAATTTGTAATTCTGGAAACCTGTCCACCATCTTGTTTCAGGACATCTGGAGCCCTGTGCAGTCTCCCAATACAGCCCCAGAAAACCTTGTTCGACCCACATAATTCTGGAATGTTAATGTGATTCAGGAGTCTCTGGTTTTGAGATACAGGCAATGCCACCAGAAGCTCAGCAGCATTAGTCTCACATGGTTGACTTGCTTTCATAGCACATTTCTCAAGGACCAATAGGAAATGCAGGTAGAGGAGATGAGCAGAAAGGGCTTTGTGCTGCTGCCGGTGCTTCTTGCCCTGCTGGGCAGCCTCCTCTGTCTCTGAGAAACCTGTGCATTAACTTTGGACAGGATGGAAAGCTGCCTTTAGGAAGTGGCAGTGGGGGCTCACTTGCTCCATGCTTGGTATCTCATCAGTTTCTTAGGATTAACCTGGGCCCTAAATTACAAAGGCCAGGTTTTCCCTGAGCAAAATTGTGGTTTCTGGTCAGCCCATGATCTGGAAACTGTCTCTTGCTTGCCCACCCCAGCCGGCTTATGTGCCCCAGTGACCCTTGAGGTGCGCCAGTGACCCTTGAGATACCCCAGTTATCCATGAGGGTATATGGCCATCAGCCTCACAGTGCAGATCTGAGCAGTCCAGATAAGTGTCCTTGCCTGAGTTTGTCTTTAGCATTGTGGCATCGTGACTCAGAAGCCAGGGTTTTAGATCTTGAGCCAGTGATGACCCTTTTCATCAGGCTGACCCTTTTCAGCCTCAGGTTTCACATCTGTATGTTCAGTGTAGTAACAGTGCACAGTCACTAGGCAAGCAGGGAGGGTTCCGTGAGTTGAAAGGCTGGGATAAACTTGGTGCACAACGATGTTATGGGGAAGGCGACCAGGAAAATTATGCTGGGGTCTTTCATCTGCTTTTGGGACCTACCCTTGGCTGACAAGGGCAGAAGAAAGTGCTTCATTGTCACCGGCCTGCTATCATGTCCCTCTGGGGTTCTGGGGACTGTTTTTAAGCAGTTTGCTATTGGCATAGCAACATTGCTGGGAGAAATATCAATTACCTCAGATAGGCAGATGACACAAACCTTATGACAGAAAACAAAGAGGAGCTGAGGAGCATCTTGGTGAAAGTAAAAGAGGAGGGTAAAAAAGCTGGCTAAAAACTCCACATTCAAAAAAGTAAGATCATGGCATCCGGGCCCATCTCTTCATGGCAAATAGATGGGGAAACAATGGAACCAGTGAGAGATTTTATTTTCTTGGACTCCAAAAATCACTTCAGATGGTGACTGCAGCCATGAAATCAAAAGACACTTGCTCCTCAGAAGAAAAGCTATGACCAATCTAAACCACATAGTAAAAAGCAGAGACATTTTTTGCTGACATAGGTCTGTCTAGTCATAGTTATGATTTTGCCAGTAGTCATGTATGGATGTAAGAATTGGATCATAAAGAAGGCTGAAGGCTGAAGAACTGATACTTTTAAACTGTGGAGTTGGAGAAGACTCTTGAAAGTCCCTTAGACTGCAAGGAGATCCAACCAATCAATCCTGAAGGAAATCAGTCCTAAATTCATTGTAAGGACTGATGTTGAAGCTGAAACTCCAGTACTATGTCACCTGATACAAAGAAGTGACTCTTTGGAAAACAAAAACAAAAACAAAACCCTGATGATAGGAAACACTGAAGGCAGGAGAAGGGGGTGACAGAGGATGAGATGTTTGGATGGCATCACTGAGTCGATGGACATGAGTTTGACCAAGCCCTGGGAGTTGGTGATGGGCAGGGAAGCCTGGTGTACTGCAGTCTATGGGGTCACAAAGAGTTGGACAGGACTGAGCAACTTAACTCAACTGATGGGTCCAGATGCTATGCTAAGCAAATTACACATAATGAGTGGTTGCTATATATTTGAGTATACTAGTACACCCACTTAACAGATGAGGAAGCTAAGGTAACAGGTAGTAAAATTGTAGTGACAAGATTTATGCACAGAACCTGTTGACCTTTTTAGTCCTCTGACTGACCATGAGACTCAGCCAAGTGACAGTGTCCCTGCTGCTCCAGGGCCCTGGCAGGCAACCTGAAGTGAGGTCAGCGGGTGCAAACCACAGGGAGTGAGGGGGCTAGAACACACGGAGAGGGCATGATCTAGCCCAGGAGGAGCTGCCACTCACAATAGGAGGGTGTGCAGTCCAGGTGCCAGGCCTTTTGATTTGTCCAGAATGGCCAAAAAAGCTGAAGTTCAGTAAGAGATCTCCTGGTTTTTGAATGTTAGCTCCTTATTTTATAAAGGCACTCTCTATGCCAACCGACTACCTTTGCCACTCACTCAGAGCCTACAGGTGGCCCTTTCCTTTCTCCACAGCACTGGCTCCACACAGTGTGCCCCTAGCCAGAAGTTTGCTCTCAGACGCTGATCCTCTGTCTGCCAGTGCTCCCTCCTGGGCTCAATGTGTCTGCTCAGCTTCATGAACTCATGCTGTTAAAGAATGGAGACAGACTCAGGGAACACACCTGCTTCCATGTCTCCGCTTGTGGTTTACTCAGCTCAGTTTGGACTGCATCTCCGAGCTTTCCCACATCCTCTCTGTAGCAATCAGTGTCCTCTTGGCCAAAGTTCTCCCGAGGCATTGCACTGTGTCTGGCTATATCCTTTCTTCCTTTCACTTGGTCCATTTTTCCTCTCTCCCAGTTACACAGTCAGCCCCTTGGGACAAATCCAGTTCAGTTCAGTTCAGTCACAAATCCAGTTCAGTTCAGTTGTGCCCGAATTTTTGTGACCCCATGGACCGCAGAATGCCAGGCTTTCCTGTCCACCACCAACTCCCACAGTTTACCCAAAATCATGTCCACTGAGTCGGTGATGCCATCCAACCATCTCATCCTCTGTCTTCCCTTTCTCCTTCTGCCTTCAATCTTTCCCATCATCAGGGTCTTTTCAAATGAGTCAACCCTTTGCATCATGTGGCCAAAGTATTGGAGTTTCAGCTTCAACATCAGTCCTTTTAATGAACATTCAGGACTGATCTCCTTTAGGATGGACTGGTTGGACCTCCTTGCAGTCCAAGGGACTCTCAACAATCTTATCCAACACCACAGTTCAAAAACATCAATTCTTCTGTGCTCCACTTTCTTTATAGTCCAACTCTCACATCCATACATGACTACTGGGAAAACCATAGCATTAACTAGACGGACCTTTGTCTGTGAAGTAATGTCTCTACTTTTTAATATGCTGTCTAGGTTTGTCATAACTTTTCTTCCAGCGAGTAAGTTTTTTTTTTTTTTTTTTTTTTTTTTAATTTCATGGCTGGGGTCACCATCTGCAGTGATTTTGGAGTCCCCAAAAATAAAGTCAGCCACTGTTTCCACTGTTTACCCATCTATTTGCCATGAAGTGATAAGACCGGATGCCATGATCTTAGTTTTCTGAATGTTGAGCTTTAAACCAACTTTTCCACTCTCCTCTTTCACTTTCATCAAGAGGCTCTTTAGTTCTTCTTCACTTTCTGCCATAAGGTTGGTGTCATCTGCATATCTGAGGTTATTGATATTTCTCCTGGCAATCTTGATTCCAGCTTGTGCTTCTTCCAGCCCAGCATTATCATGATGCATTCTGTATATAAGTTAAATAAGCAGGGTGACAATATGCAGCCTTGACATATGATCTTCCTATTTGGAACCAGTCTGTTGTTCCATGTCCAGTTCTAACTGTTGCTTCCTGACTTGCATACAGGTTTCTCAAGAGGCAGGTCAGGTAGTCTGGTATTCCCATCTCTTTCAGAATTTTCCACAGTTTATTCTGATCCACACAGTCAAAGGCTTTAGCATAGTCAATAAAGCAGAAATAGATGTTTTTTTTCTGGAACTCTCTTTCTTTTTTGATGATCCAGCAGATGTTGGCAAATTGGTCTCTGGTTTCTCTCTCTTTTCTGAAACCAGCTTGAACATCTGGAAGTTCACAGTTCACGTACTGCTGAAGACTGGCTCAGAGGCTTTGGGGCATTACTTTAATAGCCTGTGAAAGGAGTGCAATTGAGCGGGAGTTTGAGCATTCTTTGGCATTCGCATTTTGGGACAAGTCCAAAGTCTTGCTAATTACCTCACTCTTCCCATCTTCTCCCAAGTGTGATCTCAGTGCTTAATAGGTTTACCTTTCTTATATTTGCTGAATTAAACATAAAAATTCACAGGAGACTTGTCCATAGACCAAGACTCTGACTCCCTGTGTTCACTGAGGATGCCAGGCGAGGGGGTTAATTTGACAGGCTGGCCCAGGGTCCTCAGGAGTCCCAGTAGGTATGAAGTTGTATTCTGTGGGACCCTCCCTCTGGGGTGACTGGATCCTCTTGTTCCCACTGGAGGGGGCCTCCATGACCCTTTAGAGAAGGCTGCAGTCCCAAAACAGCCTGAAGGCACAGATGCTTCTTGGGGGGCTACAGCATCCATGACAGTGGGGGACACAGGGAACCACACATCTTCTCATGTGGGCCCCTCAACAGGCACCAGATTTCAGAAACTTTTTGTGGAAAAGATGTTTTAGCTGAAGAGGGTTAACAGCAGCAGGTATCTGTCCATAACCAACGGCCAGTTTATTCAAACTCGTCCATTGAGTTGGTGATGCCATCCAACCATCTCATCCTCTGTTGTCCCCTTCTCCTTCCACCTTCAATCTTTCATAGGATCAGGGTCTTTCCAAATGAGTCAGCTCTTCTCATCAGGTGGCCAAAATTTTGTAGTTTCAGCTTCAACATCAGTTCTTCCAATGAATATTCAGGACTGATTTCCTTTAGGATGGACTGGTTGAATCTCCTTGCACTCCAAGGGACTCTCAAGAGTCTTCTCCAACACCACAGTTCAAAAGCATCCATTCTTCAGCACTCAGGTTTCTTTATATTCCAACTCTCACATCCATACATGACTACTAGAAAAATCATACCCTTAACTAGACAGATCATTGTTGGCAAAGTAATGTTTCTGCTTTTAAATATGCTGTCCAGGTTGGTCATAACTTTCCTTCCAAGGAGTAAGCGTCTTTTTGTTTCATGGCTGCAGTCACCATCTGCAGTGATTTTGGAGGTCCCAAAAGTAAATCCTGCCACTGGCACTGTTTCTCCGTCTATTTGCCATGAAGTGATGGGACCACATGCCATGATCTTTGTTTTCTGAATGTTGAGCTTTAAGCCAACTTTTTCACTTTCCTCTTTCACTTTCATCAAGAGTCTCTTTAGTTCTTCTATGCTCTGGTGTCACAAAGAATCAGACATGACTGACAATCTGAACTGACTTCCTTTCAGTCTTTCAGTGGAGACCAGTCCTTCTGTCTTCCCATTTTTTATGCTTCTCTGAATTTAAGTGCATCAATTATCTATTATGGTCTTGAAGGGGTCATCTTGTCAGGGAGCATCACTGTAGAGTCTGTACCATAGTCAGCTGGGGGTGGGGGTGGGGTGGAGCTGGATTTGATGGACCACAAGTCACATCTTTCCTTAGGGTCTGCCAGCACCTATGCCTGGGAGTTCAGTGGTACCACGTCTGAAGCCAGATGTGAGGCAGAGACTTCCTTTTCCTCAGTGTCTTTCACTGTCCTATTGGGGGCAGGGTGGGATCCCCAGTTTCTGGAGCAGAAGCCCTGAATGTCAGGTCAGATCTGGCTGTGTTACCTCAGGTATATACGCTCCCCTCTCCCAGCACTGCAACCCTTGCCACAGAGGACCAAGAGGAGCGTGTTCTGGTTAGAAAAATAACAAAAGGAGCAAATCCCCAGGCTGGCTGCTTACAGAGATCCAGGCTACCTCCAACGTGCCATCACCATTAGTAACGTCTCCTGCCCTGCTTAAACATACCTTCTGGTCTGAGACCTCTTGGTCCCTCAAGACTGATCACTTCCCCCAGCTTCTGCTCTCCCTGCCCGATTGAAGAGGGGTGCTATTGGGCAGGTGAGGCCCTCATGTGCTCTGGACACATACTGGGTCATCTGCTGTGGCAGTCTGGCCTCCATCAGAGACCAGGACTTCTCCTGATATGCTGCCTATGTAAGTGCCCTCCATGAGCATGACCCCGGCTCTTCCACCCACATGCTGCCCTGGGCCAGATGCACCTCTCTTTCCCACATTCCAGCTGTCTGTCTGGTCATGGCAACGCCTGCTCCAGTGCAGATCGGACACACGAACTAAGCAGGGCATGTGTAAGGGTGGGCAGTTGATGGGAAAACAGGCATCCACAAATTCGGTCTCAATCTGTCCTCTTCAATGTGGTTTGGGAGCAAGCCCCTGAGCACATGCTCCTGGAGGGGGGAGTCTGTCTTCTCACAGCCTTCCTGTTAGTCCACATAGCCCTGCAACCATCTAAGGATGTTTCTCTTCCCTGTGTCAGACCCAGGACTTATGTGTCCAATATATGGCTCCAACCACTCACACCCAGGGCATATCTTTAACCATGTAAACTCCCTTATATTCTGAGTCCTCTCCCATGGGCACACGTCAGGACTTGGGTCATCTTTTTCCCTTCATACCTTGTTCCCTGTGGATCTTTCTTTGAGAGTACGTTTGGGAATGTTTATGCATTTTCCAATTAGTTTTTTGAGCTAATTATTCTACATGTTGATGGATTCTTTTTATTTATTTTTTTTTCATTCGAGTATATTTGATTTACCATATTGTGTTTCAGGTATACATCAAAATGATTCAGCTTTACATATACATGTGTTTGGGCTTCCCACTTGGCTCAGTTGTTAAAGAATCACCCTAAAATGGAGATTTGGGTTCAATCCCTGGGTTGTGAAGATATGCTCAGCGGGACATGCCGAGCCTTTCCAGTATTCTTTCCTGAAGAATTTTATTTACAGAGGAGCCTATCAGGCTACAGCCCATAGAGGCACAAAGAGTAGGGCACATCTGAATCAACTGAGCTTGCACAGGCACACATACATATATCTATTTCTTTACAAATCCTTTCTTCCTTTATGTTGTTACAGAATTTCTAGCAGAGTTGCCTGTGGTTTTGTAGTAGGTCTTTGTTGGTTATCTATGTTATATAAAGTGGTATCTATATATATATATATGTTCTTCCCCAACTCCCAATTCCTTCCCCTGCCCCATCTTTCCATTTGGTAACCATCAGCTTGGCTTCTATGTAGATGTGTTTTTGATGTTCTTTGGGGGAGGCAGTTTAATTGTTTGAAGTCGTCCTGCTTTTCTATTTTTGCTTTTGTTGCCTATGCTTTCAGTGTCACATACATAAAATCTCTTCTAAGACCAATGTTTACACCTTCTCCAGGATGTTTTCTTCTAGTTGATTTATAGTTTCAGATTTTGCATTTAAATTTTTAATCAACTTTGAGTTTAGATTTTGATGTGTTTTAAGGTAAGGATCCTATTTCAATCTTTTGCATTTAGATTTCTAGTTGCCCATGGCAGGTAATTGAAGAGATGGTGAGGTGAAACTTAATCATGATCATCTCAAGGCAGTAATGACTGACAAGCCTGTAGCAAAGGCACTGGAGTGAGGGACTTGGCCAGGAGCATGTAAAGTTTGGGGACTCCCACTTGATTCCCGCTGATAGGTGGATGTGATCCTGGGCAGATGCATTCTGACCCTAGGCACATAGACTTGCTCTTGACGTCTGCCAATCAAGAGAAGCCTCTGGGCCAGCAGGATTGTGCACTCATCATGAGTCCATGGGCACTGCTTTGGATTTTGCATTAGGTGACATGCAAAAGGGTTTTCTTAATACAAGGACATAGAGCTCCTCTTGACTACTGATACAATAAGCTTCTCATTTAAGTTCTTTGACTTCTGATCCACTCTCTAGTTTATGGTTTTTAGTATATTTTCAAACAGATTCTTGGACATACTTGGCAGAAGAGAGAGATTCTCTCCCTTACAGTTTTAGATAAACCAACTTTTAATAATATTTTATATCACCACCCTTTTGATTTCTAATCCGTTTCCCTCTATGGCATGCATTTCTGATAAGATACATACTTCAAAACCTATCCGACAAACTGCATGTAATGAACTGCAAGTGATTAGAGAATGTGAAAATATTAATATACAAGAGAATGATTAAGAACATTTCCTTGGGAGGTGACCATTCGGCTGGCCTCAGATAGTTGCTAGTTTCTGAGTCACAGATGATAGGATGGACACAGGCATAGAGGAAAGGAGAAGGTCTTAGGGAAATCATTGTGTCAGGCAATAGAGGTTGTTATGGACACAGCTAGATGGGTCAGTTGGAAATTATTCATAGCGAACCTGTATAAGTGGAAGTATAAAGAGTTTCTACTACTCTTTGTGACTGCTAATGAGCAAACCCCCCCACCCCCATACAACACAGCGTTTGCAATAGGACTTGTCATGTTTGAATCACAATATACTGTCCATTTCCAGGAGAGCTACAGACATCTGATATTGATTTATTCTTGTTGATCTAAACGGATATACTCTTTCTCAACCCATGGCTTAGTGTTTATGTTTTTCTCTTTTAACCCTAAGAGTCTTTGGATCCTTTTTAAACTCTATGCATCCTCAAGTCTTTCTGCAAAGTGGCAGTATATCCACGGATATTAAAATATATACCAGTGCTACTTTACGGAAACAAGGTCCTCTAACCTCCACTTTTGGTCCACCTCAGGACTTTCCTTATAGCTCAGTTGGGAAATATTCTGCCTGCAAAGCTGTAGACATCAGTTCAATTCCTGGGTAGGGAAGCTCTGCTGGAGAAGGGATAAGCTACCCACTACAGCATTCTTTGGCTTCCCTTGTGGATCAGCTGGAGAAGAATTTGCCTTTATGTGGGATGCCTGGGCTTGATCCCTGGGTTGGGAAAATCCCATGGACTAAGGAAAGGTTACCCACTCCAGTATTCTGGCCTGGAGAATTCCATGGACTATACAGTCCATGGGGTCACCATCCATTGGATACAACTGAGGAACTTTTACTTTCAGCTCATCAGGCCTAGTAATCTGTTACCTTCCCCTAACAGCAAGTATTTCAGTCAGTCCTACAACGGGGCATTAAAGTGATAGTGTTAAACGGTGATAATGTATTCAGATCTGGAATCACAGCACCCACCTATCCGGGCTCTCTGTCCATATCATCCTGTTAGGTGCTTAGCTGACTAATTTTCAGAGGCAGATTTGATAGTTCTCCCACTTGCTTTGAAAGGACAACAAACCCAGGGTCTCCTTCACTCTTAATGATTTTAAATCACATTCAGTGACTGACTTTGAATCATCAACTGTGTCTCTCAGGAGTTAAAGTGCCAGAAAGATTTAACTAGGGAGCTGCAGACCAGATAAAAGATACCGTATCATTGACTTAAAATCTGAACTCAACTTTTTGGATGCTGATAGTGAAACTATGTTTTAATTGTTTCTAAAATGCTTTCTGAAAACACACGGGATTCCGCTTGTAGAGATTCTGCTTTATATATCTCCATATTTGATTGACTACTCCTTAAAACTCTTCAAACACTTCAAAACTAAAGTTAATAGCAAATTAAATATTCGATACTCTTCTTTTTAAACCACGAAAATTGTAGAACTTGGACTAACAAAAGAGTTTATTGGGGAGGGATGTTTTACGACTGTAGTTATTTTGAAATAGTAGAGTATGGTGATAAATATAAGACCAGCTTTTATACAGTCTTATATTAATACTTTTGTCAAAAATCTCTGTCCTGAGTTTTCTGTCTGTCCAGTGGTTAGGACTCCATGCTTTCACTAGAAGGGGAACCGGTTCAAGGCCTGGTCAGGGAACTAAGATCCCACAAACTGCATGGTGCCCCCCGCCCAAAAACATTATCTGTGTATCGTGATCCTGTTAGTCATCTGCACCGGGATTGGACCACATCCACTGCCCTGCCTTTGGGAACACACTGCTCCCACAAATTTCTTAGGATAACAGTTTCCTAATTGATATTTGGTCTGATCCCTCCAAACATTATTTTAATCTTTGGGAGTGCTAATTTTGGGTTTTAGTTGTTTCAACATTTTGTGCCTCCTGAGCACCTTTAGCTGACAGAATAGGTGAATGATGCAACAAAGCCTGTTATGTCGTAAGTGGCCAGGAGGTGATTTCTGCCGGCCTCAATCAGGGGAAGTATGGCATTCACCATCCCCTTGTGAAGCCCTCTTCCCATCTGGATTCTGGCAATCTAGACCCTAATGTCACTCCACTCCCCAAACAATGGCAGTAACACCGCACCACTACTCCTTGCCGCTGAGATCAATTGTTAAGCAGGGTTATTCACATTCAGTGCTGACTCCTGACCCAGTCGAGACCTCTACTTTCTGGCTACTTGGGGACCTGAGGGTCTGCTCCCTCAGCTCTTGGGACCCCACAGTACTCCCCACTCAGGTGCCCACATGTTTTCTTCCTTTCCTCCTTTCACATTAGAAAATTAACCCACACAAAAATATCATCTTTTCAACATTTGATGTGTATTTTAATCGCAGCCATCAGTTTCCCATGTTAGTGTGAGAGTAGTCTTTTCCTGGTTGGCCATTTCTAAGAAAGCAGACATCTGGAGACACAATTCTAAATGTTTGACCTTCTATTCAGTTACTGGCTGCCCAGCTTGTACCTCTCCAGGGTCTCTCATTCTGGGATGGCTGAGCTTACCTTCTCTTTTGATTCTGCCTCCTTCTTTGATTCTGCCTCATATTTTGGCACCCTTTTCGGCTTTGATTCAGTTTCTTAAGTGCACATGAACAGAAAAAAAAAGTTTGGACTTCTTGTTTTCTTTATCTTCTTCGACTGAGTGGCATATGATCGGATTTTCATTCTCAAGGTTCTTTTTGAGGTCTTCTGACCCTCATGGTCATATTCCGTGCCTTGAAAGACAAGAGAAGGGTATTAGATTTGATGAAAGGGTATAACATCTGAGTTTGAAAGGAGATTTCATGAAAAGGGATGCGGGCTGATGAGGGCTTTTGTGGCAGGCAAGGGCAGTGTAGAAGTCTTGGGCAGCAAAGTCAATGGAGAAAGTGGGGAGCATATAGGGCATCATCTTATGTTCACACTGCCTCTGTATCTCTGTGGACAAAGGGTCTTCTTTCGTCCTTTCACCCTTGTAAGATACCACATTGGAACTCTTCTTGACTGTCGTGGCTTCCTGGTTACCTTAAGATGATAGCATGAAATGGCATAACCCAGAATCTCTGCCTCTGACCTCCCTATATATACCTTCTCAGAACAATGAGGAGCCACACCCTTCAATCTGATTGGTTAGCTACGCACTCCCCGTCTAATGGTGGCTTTGGGGTCTTAAACATCACAATGAACCAGTGTGCCCATCAACATTGGTTAGTGGGTGCTGAGGCAGGCCATGATACAACTTTCTCACCCCTGACACCTCTGTTTGTCTGATTCTGGGGAGCGGTGATTCAGGGGAATGGTGTTTTCTCATGACCCTCAGACTTTCCTTCAGTGCCCTTTATTCTTTGATGTATATGTCCCCATCAACACTCCTGCCTCCTTCATCCCTGTATGAACCTCTACCAAACACTTTTCACTCCAAATCTGTTCCTCAGAGTCATCTAGTCATTTCATCTTTTGACAACCCTCTTCCCAGTGGGGGTTCTTGAGGGTCTTAAGGAACTTAAGAACAAGCACTTAACATGGAAAAGGGTAATTAAGAACAGGTTGTATGTTTTTGCTACTCCAATGAGCTTTAGAGACCCCAAGACTTGGTGAATCCTCAGTCTGTTGCCCCAAGGTGTATACACTGTCTCCATAAAATTACCCATTAGAGCCAAGAAAGTCATAAATGTCTCCTCCACTAATATTTTTGGGGACACATCAACTCTCATATTGAGTAGGGAAACTCAACTTGCCGCATCTACCAGAAATACATTCCCAATAAAAAAAAAATGTAAAGTGCCCAAAGGCAAGAGTCAGATGACCAATGCAGCACTGTCTCTTGACTGAATCACTTCCCCAGTGGTCCCTCATTGACAGTTATCATCAGGTAGGGCCCAATGCGGAGCTGAGCAATAGCTGAGCAGGAGAAGTACCAATAGGTATCTTACTGATAGTTTGTTGCTTATTGGCAAGGCCGAGCAATGCACTGTCTATAATTGCTGGGCAAGACCTGTTGCTTAGAAACAGGATGTGGAGTACTATGGCAAAGCGATGGCTACCTGCTAATGGCTGTGCTCATGCTGCTCTGTTCCATAAGGATACATTGGGTCCAGTGTGTTTTAATCTTTTTGACTAACTCTTTTCTCACTGCAAATTTTAATTTCACATGCTTGTTTAGCTTTTGTACATCATTCTTTTCATTGTGTTGCCATGCATGCCAGTCGGCAGTGCTTATCTATATGCCCCTCCAACAGCTGTCACATGATTGCATGTGCGGCATATATTATAGCTAAAATTTTAAAGCCATCAAGAATGTCAAAGCCAGCCCAGCTTGAGAACTACTTTGACAAACCTTTACCTCACAGTGATTCTTATTCTATTCACAATGTAACAGAGCAGAGTGAGCACAGCCCTATGCAGTTAGCAATTGATGTACTGCATTTCAACCCACCCTGTTCCTAGGCAACAGGTGTAGCTCAGCCTTGCTTGGTGCCTCAGATGGCCCCATTCACAAGAGCCAACTGTCAATGAATGACCATTCGTTGTCCTGCTCAGCTATTGATCAGCACCACAGTGGGCCCTGCCCCTCAGTTACTCTCAAGAATGGAGTACTGGGGAAGTGATTAAGTAAGGGTGGTGTGATGGTCATCAGCTGGAACGTGAGAGAAGAGACAGATTCAGGCATTCTTTTGCAGGGCTTGAAGAATTACTTGACTGGGATGTGAGATGAGTGGAATAGTGTTGTACTTTGAGCATTCTTTAGCGCTGCTTTTCTCGTGGATTGGAGTGAAAACTGAAATTTTCCAGTCCTGTGGCCACTGCTGAGTTTTCCAAATTAGCTGGCATATTGAGTGCAGCACTTTCACTACATCATCTTTCAGGATTTGAAATAGCTCAACTGGAATTCCATCACCTCCAATAGCTTTGTTTGTTGTGATGCTTTCTAAGGCCCACTTGACTTCACATTCCAGGATGTCTGGTCCTATGTGTGTGATCAGACTATCATGATTATCTGGGTCATGAAGATTTTATTTTTGTAAAGTTTTTCTGGGTATTATTACCACTTCTTCTTAATATCTTCTGCTTCTTTTAAGTCCATAATATTTCTGTCCTTTATCGAGCCCATCTTTTCATGAAATGTCCCCTTTTTATCTTGAATTTCCTTGAGGAGATGTCTAGTTTTTCCCATTCTGTTGTTTTCCTCTATTTCTTTGCATTGATCACTGAGGAATGCTTTCTTATCTCTTCTTGCTATTATTTAGAACTCTGCATTCAGATGCTTATATCTTTCCTTTTCTCCTGTGCTTTTGGCTTCTCTTCTTTTCACAATTATTTGTAAGGCCTACCTAGACAGCCCTTTTGCTTTTTGGCATTTCTTTTCCATGGTGATGGTCTTTATCACGGTCTCCTGTACAATGTCACGAACCTCCGTCCATAGTTCATCAGGCACTCTATCTGTCAGGTCTACTCCCTTAAATCTATTTCTCATTTCCACCGTATAATCATAAGGAATTGGATTTATGTCATACCTGAATAGTCTAGTGGTTTTCCCTACTTTCTTCAATTTAAATCTTAATTTGGCAATAAGGAGCTCATGACCTGAGGCACAGTCAGCTCCAAGGCTTGTTTTGCTGACTATTTAGTGATTGTCCATCTTTGGCTGCAAACGATATAATCAATCTGATTTCAGTGTTGACCATCTGATGATGTCCATGTGTAGAGTCTTTTCTTGTGTTGTTGGAAGATGGTGTTTGCTATTACCAGTGAGTTCTATTTGCAGAACTCTATAAGCCTTTGCCCTGCTTCATTCCATACTTCAGGGACAAATTTTCCTGTTACTCCAGGTGTTTCTTGACTTCCTACTTTTGCATTCCTGTTCACTATCACATAAAGGACATCTTTTTTGGGTGTTAGTTCTAAAAGGTCTTGTCGGTCTTCATAGAAGCATTCAACTTAAGCTTTTTCATCATTACTTGTTGGGGCATAGACTTGGATTACTGTGATATTGAATGGTTTGCCTTGGAAACAAACAGAGATCATTCTATAGTTTTTGAGATTGCATCCAGCTACTGCACTTTGGACTCTTTTGTTGTCCATGATGGATACTCCAATTCTTCTGAGGGATTCCTGCACGCCGTAGTAGATATAATGGTCATCTGAGTTAAATTCACCCATTCCAGCCCATTTTAGTTCACTGATTCCTAGAATGTTGACATTCACTCTTGCCATCTCCTGTTTGACCACTTCCAATTTGCCTTGATTCATGGAGTTAAAATTCCAGGTTCCTATGCTATATTGGTCTTTATAGCATTAGACCTTTCTTCTGTTACCAGTCACATGCACAACTGGGTGTTGCTTTTGCTTTGGCTCAATCCTTTCATTCTTTCTGAAATTATTTCTCCACCGATCTCCAGTAGCATATTGGGCACCTACTGACCTGGGCATTTCCTCTTTCAGTATCCTATCATTTTATATTTTCATACTGTTCATGAGGATCTCAAGGCAAGAATACTGAAGTGGATTGCCCTTCCCTTCTGCAGTGGAACAGATTCTGTCAGACCTCTCCATCATGACCCGCCCAACTTTGGAGGCCCCACAGGGCCTGGCTTAGTTTAATTGAGTTAGACAAGGCTGTGGTTCTAGTGTGATTAGATTGACTAGATTTCTCTGATTATGGTTTCAGTGTGTCTGCCCTCTGATGTCGTCTTGAAACACCTACCATCTTATGTGGGTTTCTCTTACCTGGATCTTTGGTAGCTCTTCACGGTTGTTCCAGCAAAGCGCAGTCAATTCTCCTTACCTTGGACGAATTATATCTCGTCACTGACATCACTCCTTACCTTGAACTCCTCTAGTCCCTCCTGTGCCCATGCAGGCATCATTTCATGCATGTGTGGTATCAGTCCTGATTATTCACTAGAAGGACTGACGCTGAAGCTACAACTCCAGTACTTTGTCCACCTGATGCAAAGAACTGTCTCATTGGAAAAGATCCTGATGCTAGGAAAGAATGAAGGTCAAGGAGAAGGGGATAAGAGAGGATGAGATCGAGAATTCAATGGACTTGAGTTTCAGCAAGTTCTGGGAGTTGGTGATGGACAAGGAATCATGGTGTGCTGCAGTCCATGGGGTTGCACACAGTCGGAGACAACCGAACAAATGAAATGAACTAATTGCCATAGGGCAAATGCTTTGAACACATCTTCTTAACGTGTCTCAAAATGGAACAGAAAAAGATATTTCATTAAGGGTGTGTAGCAACTATGTGTGTGTGTAAGTTTGTGTGTGTGTGTGTGATGGGGAAAGAGGTGGGGATGGATGAACAGACAGCATGATGGTGCAGTTTGACAGAAATTGTTTCTTTCTGTAGTGCACTTATTAGTAGAATGAGCTGTTAAAGGAATCAGAAATGTCTGACTCTTAGCGCTTGTTCAAGCGTCAGGGAAAGCTGAAGTTCAGAGGAGAGAAGCATGGCTAAACTTTAGCCAAGCCTAGTAGTGGGTATGTTATGGATGACTGTGAGCAGTTGGCCAGTCTCTGCTGTTGTTTAAGAAAGGCCAAGTCTGACCTTCGACAGTATGGTTGTTATCAAAATTGCAAATCCATGTGCTTGGGGCAGAATGAGGCCCATCAAAACTAAATGTTAGAGTTTGGAAAAGGGAAAGGTTTATTACAGATTCATCCAAAGATGTGGGTGGCTCTTGCCCTAAGAACCCAAAGGTACTGAACGTTTTCAGTTAAGGACATTTAAAAGCAAATGATAGAGAGTGTTGTGGTAAGATGATACACACTTCTTGGTGTCTCATACTTTGTGCTTAAAGTTGGGACATTGTCCGGTAATAATATTCCTATATATCTCTACCAAATGAATGTTATTTTCTGTAATTCTTGTCCTGTCAAGAGAGGGCAAAGTCTCAAGGCACAACTTTCACCTTGAAATGTCCCATCCTGTATAAGCAGAAACAGATCTCATATGGCAGCTCCATCAGGGCAAGACTCCCACAATCTGCTCACGTCTCATCCTTGATGGAGCCAGGCACCCAACCCAAAAGGTCCTGTCTCCTCAGGCTGTCCAAGTGAGGAGACCAGTTCTGAGACTGAGGCCCAGGAAGATGGCCACTGCTAGTAGGTTGCAGAGACAGGGATGGTGGAGAGGTTCACCACTCCTCAAGGCCTATGCCAAGGCTACTGGAGGGCCTTAGTGAGGGCTCTGGAGCACTACAGGATGTCGTCCCCAGTCTATTACCTTGGACGTCCAGCTCAACCTATTGCCCAAGGCTGGGTGATCTCCAGGCCCTCCAAAAGAATGCCTGAAATCTGCCACTTCTCTCACTTTCCAGCTGATGACCACCACACCACCCTTCCTTAATCATTTCCGAATAATCCCTTCTTAGACAGTAACTGGGGGGCAGGACCCACTGTGGTGCTGATCAATAGCTGAGCAGGACAATGAATGGTCACTCATTGAGAGTTTTCTGCTTGTGAATGGGGCCATCTGAGGCACTAAGCAAGGCTGAGCTACACCTGTTGCCTAGGAACAGGGTGGGTTGAAGTGAAGCACATCAATGGCAAACTGCATAGGGCTGTAATCACTCTGCTCTGCTACCTTGTGAATAGAATAAGAATCACTGTGAGGTTAAGGTTTGTCAAAGTAGTTCTCAAGGTAGTCTGGCTTTGACATTCTTGTTGGCTTTGAAATATTAGGTATAATATATGTGGAACATGGAATCATGTGACAGCTGTTGGAGGGGCATATAGATAAGCACTGCTGACTGGCATGCCTGTGAATACAATGAAAATAATAATGTACAAAAGTTAAACAATCATGTGAAATCAAAATCTGCGGTGGGAAAGGAGTCAGTCAAATAGATTAAAATACACTGGACCCAACATATTCTTATGGAATAGAGCAGCATGAGCACAGCCATTAGCAGGTAGCCATTGCTTTGCCTTATTACTCCACATCCTGTTCCTATGGAACAGGTCTTGCTCAGCAATTGGACCGTGCATCATTCGGCCCTGCCAATAAGCAACCAACTATTAGTGAGATAACTACTGGTACTTCTCCTTCTCAGCTATTCGTCAGCTCCACATTGGGCCCTACCTGATGATAACTGTCAATGAGGGACCACTGGGAAAGTGATTCAGTCAAGAGATAGTGGTGCATTCGTCATCTGACTCTTGCCTTTGGGCACCTTAATTTTTTTTTTTTTTAATCAGAAGTGTATTTCTGGTAGATGGGGCAAGTTGAGTTTCCCTACTCAATATGAGAGTTGAAGTGTCCCCAAAAATATTCGTGGACGAGACATTTATGACTTTCTTGGCTCTGATGTGTAATTATATGGAGATGTGTATAGACCTTGGGGCAAAAGATAGAGGATTCACCAAGGCTTGGGGTCTTTAAAGGTCATTGGAGTAGCAAAAATATGCAACCTGTTCTTAATTACCTTTTTCCATGTTAAGTGCTTGCTCTTAAGTTCCTTAAGCCCCTCAAAAACCCCCAGTAAGAAAAGGGTAGTAGAAAGATGAAATGACTAGACGACTCTGAGGAACAGATTTGGAGTGAAAAGTGTTTGGTAGAGGTTCATGGAGGGGGCAGGAGTGTTGAAGGGGGACATATAAATCAAAGAATAAAGGGCACTGAAAGAAAGTCAGATGGTCATGAGAAGAAACACCATGCCCCTGAAACACCACTCGCCAGAATCAGACACACAGAGGTGTCAGGGGTGAGAAAGTTGTATCATGGCCTCCCTCATCACCTATTAACCCATGTTGATGGGCACAGTGGTACATTGTGATGTCTAAGACCACAAAGCCACCATTGGCTGGGGGAGTGCCTAGCTGACCAATCAGATTGAAGGGTGTGGCTCCTCATTGTTCTCAGAAGGTATATATACAGAGGTCAGAGGCAGAGATTCTGGGTTAGGCCATTTCCTGCTATCATGATAAGGTAACCAGGAAGCCACGGCAGCCAAGAAGAGTTCCAATGCGGTGTGCTTCAAGGGTGAAAGGACGAAAGAGGACTCTTTGTACACAGAGATACAGGAGCAGTGTGAATGTAAGATGATTCAGTCTATGCTACCCGCGTTTCCATTGATTTTGCCGCCCAAGACCTCTACACTGCCCTTTCCTGCCACAAAAGCCCTCATCAGCCCCTATCCCTTTTCATGATATATCCCTTCCAACTCAGATGTGATACCCTTTCCCCAAAACTAATACCCTTCTCTTGTCTTTCAAGGCACGGAATATGACCATGAGGGTCAGAGGACGTATAAAAGGAACCTTGAGAAAGATAATCCGATTATATGGCACTCAGTCGAAGAAGGTGAAAAAAAAAAAAAAAAAAAAAAAAAAACAGGAAAACCAACCTATTTTTTCTGTTCCTGTGCACGTAAGAAATTGAATCACAGCCTAAAAGGGTGCCAAAACATGAGGCAGAGTCAAAGAAAGAGGCAGAATCAAAAGAGAAAGTAAGCTCAGCCACCCCAGAATGAGAGACCCTGGAGAAGTACAACCTGGGCAGCCAGGAACTGAATAGAAAAGGTCAGACAGTTTAGAATTGTGTCTCCAGAGGTCTGCTTTCTTAGAAATGGCCAACCAGGAAAAGACTGACATTCACACTAACATAGTAAACTGATGGCTGCAATTAAAGTACATGTCAAATGGTGGAAAGTTGATATGTGTGTGTGTGTGTGAATTTTTTGATGGGAAGGGAGGGAAGGAAGCAAAGTGATGGGCACCTGAGTGGGGAGAGATGTGGGGTCCCAAGAGCTGAGGGAACAGAACCACAGGCCCTCAATTAGCCAGAGAATAGAGGTCTCGACTGGGTCAGGAGTCTGCACTGAAGGTGAATAACCCTGCTTAAAAATGGATCTCAGCGGCAAGGAGTAGTGATGCGGTGTTACTGCCATTGTTTGGGGTGTGAAGTCACATTAGGGTCTAGATTGCAAGAACCCAGATGGGAAGAGGGCTTCACTTGAGGATGGTGAATGTCATACTTCCCCTGAGAGAGGCAGGCAGAAATCACCTCCTGGCCCCTTATGTCATAATGGGCTTTGTGGCATCACTCACTTATGCTGTCAGCTAAAGGTGCTCAGGAGGCACATAATGCTGATACAACTAAAACCCACAATTAGCACTGCCAAAGATGAAAATAATGTTTGGGGGTATCAGACCGATTATCATTTAGGCCACTGTTATCCTAAGAAATTTGTGGGCACAGTGTGTTCGCAAGGGCAGGGCAGTGGAGGTGACCCAACCCTGGTGCAGATGACTAACAGGATCACGGTACACAGATAATGTTTTTGGGTGGGGGGCACCATGCAGTTTTTGGGATCTTAGTTCCCTGACCAGGGATTGAACCAGTTCCCCTTCTAGTGAAAGCATGGAGTCCTAACCACTGGACAGCCAGAGATGTCAGGACAGAGACTTTTGATAAAAGTATTATGATTAGAATGTAAAACTGGCCTTATATTTATCACCATCATCTAGTATTTCTAAATAACTACAGTCGTAAAATATTCTTCTCCAATAAACTCTTTTGTTAGTTCAAGTTCTACAAGTTTTCATGGTTTCAAAAGAAGAGTATCGAATATTTAAATTGGTGTTTAACTTAATTTTGAAGTTTTTGAAGAGTCTCAAGCAGTAGTCAATCAAATACGGAGATATATAAGGCAGAGTCTCTACTAGAGGAATCCCGTGTGTTTTCAGAAAACATTTTAGAAACAATTAAAACAGAGTTTCACCATCAGCATCAAAAGAGCTGAGATCAGATTTTAAGTCAATGCTAAAGTATTTTTCATCTGGACTGCAGCTCCCTAGTTAAATCTTTCTGGCACTTTAACTCCTGAGAGACACAGTTGATGATTCAAAGTCAGTCACTGAATGTGATTTAAAATCATTAAGATTGAAGGAGACCTTGAGTTTGTTGTCCTTTCAAAGAAAGTGCGAGAACTATCAGCTCTGCCTGTGAAAATTAGTCAGTTAAGCAGCTACCAGGATGATATGGACAGAGAGCCCTGAAAGGTGGGTGCTGTGATTCCAGATCTATACATATTATCACCATTTAACACTCTCACACTTTAATGCCCCGTTGCAGGACTGACTGAAATACTTGCTGTTAGGGGAATTAAAAGATTACTAGGCCTGAAGAACTGAAAGTTAAAGTTGCTCCGTCTTGTCTGAAGTTTGGTGAACCATGGACTATACAGTCCATGGAATTCTCCAGGCTAGAATACTAGACTAGGTAGACTTTCCTTACTCCAGGGGATCTTCCCAAACCAGGGATCAAGCCCAGGCATCTCACATTGAAGGTGGATTCTTCACCAGCTGAGCCACAAGGGAAGCCAAAGAATGCTTGAGTGGGTAGCTTATCCTTTCTCCACCAAAGGTTCCCTGCCCAGGAATTGAGCTGATGTCTACATCTTTGCAGGCAGAATCTTTCCCAAGTGAGCTATCAGGAAAGTCCTGAGATGGACCAAAAGTGGAGGTTAGAGGGCCTTGTTTCCCTAAAGTCGTGCTGGTATATATTTTAATATCCATGGATATACTGCCACCTTGCAGAAAGAATTGAGGATGCATAGAGTTTAAAAAGTATCCAAAGACTCTTAGGGTTAAAAGAGAAAAACTCTAAGTCATGAGTTGAGAAAGGGTATATCCATTTAGATCAACAACAATAAATAAATATCAGACGCCTGCAGCTGTCCTGGAAAAGGAAAGTATATTGTGATTTAAACATGACAAGTTCTATTGCAAATGCTGTGTTCTATGGGGGTGGAGGGTTTGCTCATTAGCACTCACAAAGACTAGTAGAAACTCTTTATACTTCCACTTATACCCGTTCGCTATGAATAGATTCCAACTGACCCCTGTAGCTGTGGCCATTCAATCTCTATTGATTGATACAATGATTTCCCTAAGACCTTCTACTTTCCTCTATGCCTGTGTCGATCCTATTTTCTGTGACTCAAACTAGCAACCACCTGAGGCCAGCCTAATGGTCACCTCCCAAGGAATGTTCTTAATCATTCTCTTGTGTATTAATATGTTCACGTTCTCTAATCACATGCAGATGATTACATGCAGTTTGCAGGATAGATTTTTGATTATGTATCTTCTCAGAAATGCATGCCAGAGATGTAAATGGATTAGAAATCAGCAGTGTGGTGATATAAAATATTATCAGAAGTTGGATTATCTAAGACTGTAAGGGAGAGAATCACTCTCTTCTGCCAAGTATGTCCAAGAATCTGTTTGAAAATATAGTAAAAACCATAAACTAGAGAGTGGATCAGAAGTTAAAGAAACGTAAATGAGAAGCTTATTTTATCAGTAGTCAAGAGGAGCTCTATGTCTTTGTATTAAGAAAACCCATTTGCATGACACCCAATGCAAAAGCCAAAGCAGTGCCCATAGACTCATGATGAGTGCACAATCCCGCTGGCCCAGAGGCTTCTCTTGATTGGCAGAGGTCACGAGCAAGTCTTTGTGCCTAGGGTCAGAACTCATCTGCCCAGGATCACATCAACGTATCAGCGGGAATAAAGTGGGAATCCCCAAACTTTACATGCTCTTGGCCAAGTCCCTCACACCAGTCCCTTTCCTACAGGCTTGTCACTTTTTACTGCCTTGACATGATCATGATTAAGTTTCACCTCACCATCTCTTCAATTAACTGCCGTGGGCAATAGAAATCTGAACGCCAAAGATTGCAATAGGACCCTTACCTAAAACCACATAAAAAACTAAACTCAGAGTTTATTAAAGATTTAAATGCAAGATCCGAAACTATAAATGAACTAGAAGAAAACATCCTGGAGATGTTCTAAATATTGGTCTTAGAAGTAATTTTATGTATATGACACCGAAAGCATAGGCAACAAATGCAACAATAGAAAAGTAGGACAACTTAAAACGATTAAACTGCCTCCCCTAAAGAACATCAAAAACACATCTACATAGAAGCCATGCTGATGGTAATCAAATGGCAAGTTGGGGAGGGGCGATGAATTAGGAGTTGGGGATTAACATATATATAGACACCAATATATATAAAATAGATAACCAAAAATGACCTACTACAAAACCACAGGAAACTCTGCTAGAAATTCTGTAACAACATAAATGGAGAATGAATTTGTAGAGGAATAGATATATGTATGTGTGCCTATGCAAGCTCAGTTGATTTAGATGTGCCCTACTCTTTGTGACCCTATGGATTGTAGCCTGCTAGGCTCCTCTGTCCATGAGATTCCCCAGGCAAGAATACTGGGGAGGCTCGTCATGTCCCTCTGAGCATATCTTTCCAACCCAGGGATTGAACCAAAATCTCCTTCATTGCAGGTTGATTCTTTACCAACTTAGCCAAGTGGGAAGCCCAAGTAAATATATATGTAAAGCTGAATCACTTTGCTGTACACCTGAAACCCAACATGGTAAATCAAATATATTCGAATGAAAGAAAAAAAAAATAGAATTATCGATCAACATGTAGAACGATTAGATCAATAAACTAATTGGAAAATGCAGAAAGATTCCCAAGCCTACTCTCAGAGAAAGATCCACAGGGAACTGGGTATGAAGGGAAAAGGATGATTCAAGTCCTGACGTGTGCCCATGGGAGAGGACTCAGAATATAACGGAGATTACATGGCTGGAGATATGCCATGGGTGAGTGGTTCGAGCCATATATTGGACACAAAAGTCTTGGTGTCTGACACAGGGAAGACAAACACCCTTAGATGGTTGTAGGGCTATGTGGACTAACAGGAGGTCTGTGGGAAGGCCGGACTCCCTCATCCAGGAGCATGTTCTCAGGGGCTTGCTCCTAAGCCACAATGAAGAGGACAGATTGAGACCGCATTTGTGTATGCCTGTTTGCCCAACAACTGCCCTCCCTTGCACACGCCCTGCTTACACTGTGTGGCCGATCTGCACTTGAGTAGGGACTACCATGACCAGGCAGACAGCTGGGATGTGGGAAACAGAGGTGCATCTGGCCCAGGGCAGCATGAGGGTGGAAGAGCCAGGGTGATGCTCATGGAGGGCACTTATATAGGCAGCATATCAGGAGAAATCCTGATCTCTGATGGAGGCCGGTTTGCCAAAGCAGATGACCCAGTATGTGCCCAGAGCCCATGAGGGCCTCATCTGCCCAATAGCACCACTCTTCCAAAGGGCAGGGATAGCAGAAGCCTGGGGAAGTGAACAGCTCTGAGGGACCAAGCGATCTCAGACCAGAAGGTATGCTTAAGCAGGTCAGGAGATGCTACTGATGGTGATGGCACACATGGCACGTTGGAGGTAGCCTGGATCTCTGTAAGCAGCCAGCATGGAGATTTGCTCCTTTTGTTATTTTTCCAACCAGAACATGCTCCGCTTGGCCCTCTGTGGCAAGGGTTGCAGTCCTGGGAAAGGGGAGTGTACATCCTTGAGGGAACCCAGCCAGATCTGGCCTGACATTCAGGGCTTCTGCTCAAGAAACTTGGCATCCCACCCTGCCCCCAATAGGACAGTGAAAGCCAATTAGGAAAAGGAAGTTTCTGCCTCACATCTGGCTTCAGACCTGGTACTACAGAACTTTCCAGCCATAGGTGCTGGTACACCCTAAGGCAAGATGTGACTTGTGGTCCATCAAATCCAGCCCCACCCCACCACCACCCCCTGCTGACTATGGTACAGACTGTACAGTGATGCTCCCCCACAAGATCACCCCTTCAAGACCATAATAGATAATTGATGCACTTAAATTTGGAGAGGCAGAGAAAAATGGGAAGACAGAACAACTGGTCTCCACTGAAAGACCGAGAGAAAGTCAGTTCAGTTTGTCAGTCATGTCTGATTCTTTGTGACACCATGAATCGCAGCACACCAGGCCTCCCTGTCCATCACCAACTCGCGAAGTCCACCCAAACCCATGTCCATTGAGTTGGTGATGCTATCTAACCATCTCTTGCTCTGTCGTCCCCATCTCCTCCTGCCCTCAATATTTCCCAGCATCAGGGTCTTTACCAATGAGTCAGCTCTTCACATCAGATGGCCAAAATATTGGAATTTCAGTTTCAACATCAGTCTTTCCAATGAACACTCAGGACTGATATCCTTTAGGATGGACTGGTTGGATCTCCTTGCAGTCCAAGGGACTCTCAAGAATCTTCCCCAACACCACAGTTCAAAAGTATCAATTCTTTGGCGCTCAGCTTTTTTATAGTCCAACTCTCAATCCATACCTGGCCACTGGAAAAACCATAGCCTTGACTAGACAGATCTTTGTTGCCAAAGTTGTGTCTCTGCTGTTTATTTTTTATTTTAGTATAAATTTATTTATTTTAATAGGAGGTTAATTACTTTACATATTGTATTGGTTTTACCATTCCTCCACAGGAACCTGCCACAGGTGTACATATGTTCCCCATCCTGTACCCACCTCCCACCTCCCTCCCTGTGCCATCCCTCTGGGTCATCCCAGTGCACCAGCCCCAAGCATCCTATGTCGTGCACTGAACCTGGACTGGTGATTCATTTCATATATGGTATTATACATGTTTCAATGCCATTCTCCCAAATCACCCCACCCTCTCCCACAGAGTCTCTGCTTTTTAATATGCTGTCTAGCTTAGTCATAACTCTAGTTCCAAGGAGTAAGCTTCCTTTAATTTCATGGCTGCAGTCACCATCTGCAGTGATTTTGGAGCCCAGAAATATAAACTCAGCCATTGTTTCTCCATCTAATTCCCATGAAGTGATGGGACCAGATGCCATGGTCTTTGCTTTCTGAATGTTGATCTTTAAGCCAACTTTTCACTGTCATCTTTCACTTTCATCAAGAGGCTCTTTAGTTCTTCTTCACTTTCTGCCATAACTGTGAGTGTCATCTGCATATCTGAGCTTATTGATATTTTTCCTGGCAATCTTGATTCCAGCTTGTGCTTCCTCCAGTCCAGCGTTTCTCATGATGCACTCTGCATATAATTTAAATAAGCAGAGTGACAATATACAGCCTTGATGTTCTCTTTTTCCTACTTGGAACCAGTCTGTTGTTCCATGTCCAGTTCTAACTGTTGCTTCCTGACCTGCATAGAGCTTTCCCAAGAGGCAGGTTAGGTGGTCTGGTATTCACATCTCTTTCTGAATTTTCCACAGTTTACTGTGATCCACATAGTCAAAGGCTTTGGCATAGTCAATAAAGCAAAAATAAATATTTTTATGGAACTCTCTTGCTTTTTCCATGATCCAGCGGATGTTGGCAATTTGATCTCTGATTCCTCTGCCTTTTCTATAAGCAGCTTGAACGTCTGGAAGTTCATGATTCATATATTGTTGAAGCCTGCTTTGCAGAATTTTAAGAATTACTTGACTGGCATGTGAGATGAGTGCAATTGTGCGGTAGTTTGAGCATTCTTTGGCGTTGCCTTTCTTGGGGACTGGAGTGAAAACTGACATTTTCCAGTCCCTAGGCCACTGCTGAGTTTTCAAAATTAGCTGGCATATTGAGTGCAGCGCTTTCACGGCATCATCTTTCAGGATTTGAAATAGCTCAACGGGAATTCCATCACCTCCACTAGCTTTGTTCGTAGTTGTGCTTTCTAAGGCCCACTTGACTTCACATTCCAGGATGTCTGGCCCTAGGTGAGTGATCGCACCATCATGAGTAGCTGGGTCATGAATATTTTTTTTTGTACAGTGCTTCTGGGTATTCTTACAAACTCTTCTTAATATCTTCTGCTTCTATTAGGTCCCTACAATTTCTGTCCTTTATCGAGCCCATCTTTGCATGAAATATTCCCTTGCTATCTCCAATTTTCTTGAAAAGATGTCTAGTTTTTCCCATTTCATTGTTTTCTTCTATTTCTTTGCATTGATAACTGAGGAAGGTTTTCTTATCTCTTCTTGCTATTCTTTGGAACTCTGCATTCAGATGCTTATATCTTTCCTTTTTTCCTGTGCTTTCTGCTTCTCTTCTTTTCACAACTATTTGTAAGCCCTCCCTAAACAGCCCTTTTGTTTTTTGGCCTTTCTATTCCATGGAGAAGGTCGTTATCCCTGTCCCCTGTACAATGTCATGAAACCCCATCCATAGTTAATCAGGCACTATATCTATCAGGTCTAGTCCCTTAAATCTATTTCTCACTTCCACTGTATAATCATAAGGGATAGGATTTACATCATCCCTGAATGGTGTAGTGGTTTTCCCTACTTTCTTCAATTTAAATCTGAGTTTTGCAATAAGGAGATCATGATCTGAGCCACAGTCAGCTCCCAGTCTTGTTTTGCTGACTGTATAGACCTTCTCCTTCTTTGGCTGCAAACGATATAATCAATCTGATTTCAGTGTTGACCATCTGGTGATGGCCATGTGTAGAGACTTTTCTTGTGTTCTTGGAAGAGGGTGTTTGCTATGACCAGTGTGTTCTCTTTGCAAAACTCTATTAGCCTTTGCCCTGCTTCATTCCATACTCCAGAGCCAAATTTTCCTGTTACTCCAGGCGTTTCTTGACTTCCTACTTTTGCATTTTAGTCCACTATAAAGTAAAGAACATCTTTTTGTGTGTTAGTTCTAAAAGGTCTTGGTGGTCTTCATAGATCCGTTCAACTTCAGCTTTTTCATCATTACTTGTGGTGGCACACACTTGGATTACTGTGATATTGAATGGTTTGCCTTGGAAACAAACAGAGATCATTCTACAGTTTTTGAGATTGCATCCAGCTACTGCATTTTGGACTCTTTTGTTGACCATGATGGCTAATCCATTTCTTCTGAGGGATGTCTGCCCGCCGTAGTAGAAATAATGGTCATCTGAGTTAAATTCACCCATTCCAGTCCATTTTAGTTCACTGTTTCCTAGAATGTTGACTTTCTTTCTTGCCATCTCCTGTTTGACCACTTCCAATTTGCCTTGATTCATGGACTTAACCTTCCAGGTTCTTATGCTATATTGCTCTTTATAGCATTGGACCTTTCTTCTGTCACCAGTCACATCCACAACTGGGTATTATTTTTGCTTTGTTTCAATCCCTTCATTATTTCTGGAGTTATTTCTCCTCTGATCTCCAGTAGCATATTGGGTACCTACTGACCTGGTCAGTTCCTCTTTCAGTATCCTATCATTTTGCCTTTTCATACTGTTCATGCAGATCTCAAGGCAAGAATACTGAAGTGGATTGCCCTTCCCTTCTCCAGTGGACCATATTCTGTCAGACCTCGCCACCATGACCCGCCCAACTTGGGAGGCCCCACAGGTCGGTGCTTAGTTTCATTGAGTTAGACAAGGCTGTGGTTCTAATGTGATTAGATTGACTAGATACCTGTGATTCTGGTTTCAGTGTGTCTGCCCTCTGATGCCGTCTTGCAACACCTACCGTCTTATGTGGGTTTCTCTTACCTTGGACGTTGGGTATCTCTTCACGGCTGCTCCAACAAAGCGCAGCCACTGCTATTTACCTTGGACGAGGTATATCTCCTCACTGCCACCACTCCTGACCTTGAATGTGGACTAGTTCCTCTAGCCCCTCCTGTGCCCATGCAGCCTCCACTGCATGAATGTGTGGTATCAGTCCCGATTATTCACTACAAGGACTGATGCTGAAGCAGCAACTCCAGTACTTTTTCCACATGATGAAAATAACTCTCTCATTGGAAAAGATCCTGATGCTAGGAAGGAATGAAAGCCAATGACAAGGGGATGAGAGAGGATGAGATGGTTGGATTGCATCGGGGATTCGATGGACTTGAATTTCAGCAAGCTCTGGGAGTTGGTGATGGACAAGGAATCCTGGTGTGCTGCAGTCCATGGGGATTCACGCAGTCGGACACAACTGAACAAATGAAATGAACTGATTGCCATAGGGAGAATGCTTTGAATACAAGTTGTTAACGTGTCTCAAAATGAAAAAGAAAAAGATCTTTCATTAACATGGAAGATAAGGAGGGTGCACAATAACTATGTGTTTGTGTAAATTTGTGTGTGTGTGTGTGTGTGAGAGAGAGAGAGAGAGAGATGGAGAAAGAGGTGGAGATGGATGAACAGACAGCATGATGGAGCAGTTTCACAAGAAGTATTTCTGTCTGTAGTGAGCTGATTCTTAGAATGACCTATTAAAGGAGTCAGAAATACCTGACTCTTAGCGTTAGCTCAAGCCTGGGGGAAAGCTAAAGTTCAGAGGAGAGAAGCATGGCTAAAGTTTAGCCAAGCCTAGTCAGTGGGTATGTTATGGATGACTGTGAGCACGTGGCCAGTCTCTGCTGTTGTTTAAGAGAGGCCAAGTCAGCTCTTCGATAGTATTGTTATTATGGGAATTGCAAATCCATGTGCTTGATGCAGAATGAGGCCCATCAAAACTAAATGTTAGAGTTTGGCACAGGGAAAGATTTTTACAGATTCATACAACGATGTGGGTGTTCCTTGCCCTAAAAACTCAAAGTAACTGAACACTTTCAGTTAAGTATATTTAAAAACAAATGTCAGAGAGAGTTTTGGTAAGTTGTTACAGACTTCGTGTTGTCATATCCTTTGTGCTTAAAGTTAGGTCATGGTCAGGGAATAATGTTCCTATCTATCTCTACCAGATGAACGTTATTTTCTGTCATTCTTGCCTTGTCAAGAGAGGGCAAAGTCTCAAGGCACAACTTTCACCTTGAAATGTCCCATCCTGGATGAGCAGAAAGAGATCTCATTTGGCAGCTCCTTCAGGGCAAGGTTCCCACATTCTACCCAGCTCTCATCCTTGATGGTGCCAGGCACCCAATCCAATAGGTCCTGTTTCCTCAGGCTGTGCAAGTGTGGAGACCAGTTCTTAGAGTCTGAGGCCCAGGAAGATGGCCACTGTTAGAAGGTTACAGAGACAGGGATGGGGGAGTGGTTCAACACTTCTCAAGGCCTGGGCCAAGACTACTGGAGGGCCTTAGTGAGGGCTCTTGAGCACTAAAGGATTTTGTCCCCAGTCTATTCACTGGGACCAACAGGTCACCCTCTGGACCAAGGCTGGGTGATCTCCAGGCCCTCCAAAAGAATGCCTGAATCTGCTTCTTCTGTCACTTTCCAGGTGATGAACACAACACCACCCTACCTTAATGACTTCTCCAATACTCCCTTCTTGACATTAACTGGGGATCAGGGCCCACTGTGGTGCTGATCAGTAGCTGAGCAGGACAACGAATGGTCACTCATTGACAGTTGGCTGCTTGTGAGTGGGGCCATCTGAGGCACCAAGCAAGGCGAAGCTACACCTGTTGCCTAGGACAGGGTGGGTTGAAATGAAGCACATCAATTGCTAACTGCACAGGGCTGTGCTCACTCTGCTCTGTTACATTGTGAATAGAATACGAATCACTGTGAGGTTAAGGTTTGTCAAAGAAGTTCTCAAGGTGGGCTGGCTTTGACATTCTAGTTGGCTTTGAAATATTAGCTATAATGTATGTGGAACATGCAATCATGTGGCAATTGTTGGAGGGGAATATAGATAAGCACTGCTGACTGGCATGCCTGGGAATACAGTGAAAAGAATGATGTACAAAAGTTAAACAAGCCTTTGAAATAAAAATCTGAGGTGGGAAAGGAATCAGTCAAAAATATTAAAGCACACTGCACCCAACGTATCCTTATGGAACAGAGCAGCATGAGCACAGCAACTAGCAGGGACCATTGCTTTGCCATATTACTCCACATCCTATTACTAAGCAACAGGTTTTGCCCAGCTATTGGACAGTGCATAGCTCGGCCCTACCAATAAGCAACCAACTATCAGTGAGATACCTACTGATACTTCTCCTGCTCAGCTATTGGTCAGCTCCACATTGGGTACTACCTGATGATAACGGTCAATGAGGGACCACTGGGGAATTGATTCAGTCAAGAGACAGTGGTGCATTGGTCATCTGACTCTTGCCTTTGGGCAACATACTTTTTTTTTTTTTTTTTTAATCGGGAATGTATTTCTGGTAGATGGGGCAAGTTGAGTTTCCCTACTCAATATGAGAGTTGAAGTGTCCCCAACAATATTCGTGGAGGAGACATTTATGACTTTCTAGGCTCTGATGTGTAATTTTATGGAGACAGTGTATAGACCTTGGCGTAACAGACCGAGGATTCACCAAGTCTTGGGGTCTCTAAAGCTTATTGGAGTAGCAAAAACATCCAACCTGTTATTATTTACCTTTTTCCATGTTAAGTGCTTGCTCTAAAGTTCCTTAAGCCCCTAAGAACCCCCACTAGGAAGAGGGTGGTCGAAAGATGAAATGACTAGATGACTCTGTGGAACAGATTTGGAGTGAAAAGTGTTTGGTAGAAGTTCATACAGGGATGGAGGAGGCAGGAGTGTTGAAGGGGTGACATATAAGTCAAAGAATACAAGGAACTGAAGGAAAGTCTGAGGGTCATGAGAAGATACACCATGCCCCTGATTCACCACATCCCAGAATCAGACACACAGAGGTGTCAGGGGTGAGAAGGTTGTATCATGGCCTCCCTCAGCATCCACTAACCCATGTTGATGGGCACAGTGGTACATTGTGATGTCTAAGACCCCAAAGCCACCATTGGCGGGGTGAGTGCCTAGCTGATCAATCAGATTGAAGGGTGTGGCTCCTCATTGTCCTGAGAAGGTATATATAGGGAGGTCAGAGGTAGAGATTCTGGGTTAGGCCATGTCCTGCTCTCATCATAAGGTAACCAGGAAGCCACGACAAACAAGAAGAGTTCCAATGCGGTGTGCTTCAAGGGTGATAGGAAGAAAGAAGACCCTTTGTCCAAAGAGATACAGAGACAGTGTCAACGTAAGATGATTCCATCTATGACCTCTACGTGCTCCATTGACTTGGCTGCCCAAGGCCTCTACACTGCCCTTTCCTGCCATAAAAACCCTCATCAGCCCACATCCCTTTTCATGAGATCTCCCTTCCAAATCAGATTTTATACCCTTTCCTCAATTCTAATACCCTTCTTTTGTCTTTCAAGGCATGGAATATGACCAGGAGGGTCAGAAGACCTATAAAAGGAACCTTGAGACAGAAAATCCAATCATATGACACTCAGTCGAAGAATGTGAAGAAAACAAGAAAACCAAACTGTATTTTCTGTTCCTGTGCAAGTAACAAACTGAATCAAAGACGAAAAGGGACAAAAAATATGAGGCAGAGTCAAAGAAGGAGGCAGAATCAAAAGAGAAGGTAAACTCAGCTAACCTAGAATGAGAGACCCTGGAGAAGCACAAGCTGGGCAGACAGTAACTGAATAGAAAAGGTGAGACACTTTAAAATTGTGTCTCCAGAGGTCTGCTTTCTTAGAAATGGCCAACCAGGAAAAGACTGACTCTCAGACTAACATAGTAAACTGATAGCTGCGATAAAATACACATCAAATGGTGAAAATATGATATTTGTGTCTGTGTGAGTTTCTGATGGGAAGGGAGGGAAGGAATCAAAGATGTGGGCACCTGAGTGAAGAGGGATGTGAGGTCCCAAGAGCTGAGCGAACAGACCCTCAGGTCCCCAGTTAGCCAAAGTGTAGAAGTGTCGACTGGGTCAGGAGTCTGCACTGAAGGTGAATAACCCTACTTAACATTTGATCTCAGCGGCAAGGAGTAATGGTGCGGTGTTACTGCCATTGTTTGGGGTTTGGAGTGACATTAGGGTCTAGACTGCCAGAACCCAGATGGGAAGGGGGCTTCACCTGGGGATGGTGAATGTCATACTTCCCCTGAGTGGGGCAGGCAGAAATCACCTCCTGGCCACTTACGACATTAAGGGGCTTTGTTGCATCACTCACCTATGCTGTCAGCTAAAGGTGCTCTGGAGGCACAAAATGCTGATACAACTAAAATCCACAATGAGCACTCCCAAAGATTAACATAATGTTTGGATAAATCAGACCAAATATCAATTAGGCCACTGTTATCCTAAGAAATTTGTGGGAGCTGTGTGTTCCCAGGGGCAGGGCAGTGGAGGTGGCCCAATCCTGGTGCAGATGACTAACAGGATCACGACACACAGATAATGTTTTTTGGTGGGGGGCACCATGCAGTTTTTGGGATCTTAGTTTCCTGACCAGGGATTGAACTGGTACCCCTTCTAATGAAAGCATGGGGTCCTATCCACTGGAAAGCCGGAGAAGTCAGGAGAGAGACTTTTGAAAAAAGGATTAATATAAGACAGTGTAAAAGCTGGTCTTATATTTATCACCATCCCCAAGTATTTGTAAATAACTATAGTCGTAAAACATTCTTCCCCAATAAACTCGTTTGTTAGTCCAAGTTCTAAAAGTTTTCGTGGTTTAAAAAGAAGAGTATCGAATATTGAATTTGGGGTTAAATTTAGTTTTGAAGAGTTTGAATAGTTTCAAGGTGTAGTCAATCAAATATGGAGATATATATGGCAGAGTTTCTACCAGAGGAATCCCGTTTGTTTTCAGAAAGAGTTTTAAAAATTATTAAAACAGAGTTTCACCATCAGCATCAAAATAGTTGAGTTCAGATTTTAAGTCAATGCTAGGGTATATTTTATCTGGACTGCAGCTCCCTAGTTAAATCTCTCTTTTTTTTTTTTAATTTTATTTTATTTTTAAACTTTACAATATTTTATTAGTTTTGCCAAATATCAAAATGAATCCGCCACAGGTATACATTTGTTCCCCATCCTGAACCTCCTCCCTCCTCCCTCCCCATACCCTCCCTCTGGGTTGTCCCAGTGCACCAGCCCCAAGCATCCAGTTTCGTGCATCGAACCTGGACTGGCAACTCATTTCATACATGATATTTTACATGTTTCAATGCCATTCTCCCAAATCTCCCCACCCTCTCCCTCTCACACAGAGTCCATAAGCCTGATCTATACATCAGAGTCTCTTTTACTGTCTTGTACACAGGGTTATTGTTACCATCTTTCTAAATTCCATATATATGCGTTAGTATACTGTATTGGTGTTTTTCTTTCTGGCTTGCTTCACTCTGTATAATAGGTTCCAGTTTCATCCACCTCATTAGAACTGATTCAAATGTATTCTTTTTAATGGCTGAGTAATTCTCCATTGTGTTTATGTACCACAGCTTTCTTATCCATTCATCGGCTGATGGGCATCTAGGTTGCTTCCATGTTCTGGCTATTATAAACAGTGCTGTGATGAATATTGGGGTACACGTGTCTCTTTCCCTTCTGGTTTCCTCAGTGTGTATGCCCAGCAGTGGGATTGCTGGACCATAAGGCAGTTCTATTTCCAGTTTTTTAAGGAATCTCCACACTGTTCTCCATAGCGGCTGTGCTAGTTTGCATTCCCAACAACAGTGTAAGAGGGTTCCCTTTTCTCCACACCCTCTCCAGCATTTATTGCTTGTAGACTTAGATCACAGCCATTCTGACTGGCGTGAAATGCTACCTCATAGTGGTTTTGATTTGCATATCTCTGATAATGAGTGATGTTGAGCATCTTTTCATGTGTTTGTTAGCCATCTGTATGTCTTCTTTGGAGAAATGTCTATTTAGTTCTTTGGCCCAGTTTTTCATTGGGTCCTGTATTTTTCTGGAATTGAGCTGTATGAGTAGCTTGTATATTTTTGAGATTAGTTGTTTGCAGGTTGCTTCATTTTCTATTATTTTCTCCCATTCTGAAGACAGCCTTTTCACCTTGCTAATAGTTTCCTTTGTTGTGCAGAAGCTTTTATGTTTAATTAGGTCCTATTTGCTTATTTTTGCTTTTATTTCCAATTTTCTGGGAGGTGGGTCATAGAGGATCCTGCTGTGATGTATGTCGGAGAGTGTTTTGCCTATGTTCTCCTCTAGGACTTTTATAGTTTCTGGTCTTACATTTAGATCTTTAATCCATTTTGAGTTTATTTTTGTGTATGGTGTTAGAAAGTGTTCTAGTTTCATTCTTTTACAAGTGGTTGACCAGTTTTCCCAGCACCACTTGTTAAAGAGATTGTCTTTATTTTATTTTTTTTTTCTACAGCTCAACTCCAGAAAAATAAATGACCCAATCAAAAAATGGGCCAAAGAACTAAATAGACATTTCTCCAAAGAACACATACAGATGGCTAACAAACACATGAAAAGATGCTCAACATCACTCATTATCAGAGAAATGCAAATCAAAACCACTATGAGGTACCATTTCACACCAGTCAGAATGGCTGCTATCCAAAAGTCTACAAGTAATAAATGCTGGAGAGGGTGTGGAGAAAAGGGAACCCTCTTACACTGTTGGTGGGAATGCAAACTAGTACAGCCACTATGGAGAACAGTGTGGAGATTCCTTAAAAAACTGGAAATAGACCTGCCTTATGATCCAGCAATCCCACTGCTGGGCATACACACTGAGGAAACCAGAAGGGAAAGAGACACGTGTACCCCAATGTTCATCACAGCACTGTTTATAATAGCCAGGACGTGGAAGCAACCTAGATGTCCATCAGCAGATGAATGGATAAGAAAGCTGTGGTACATATACACAATGGAGTATTATTCAGCCATTAAAAAGAATACATTTGAATCAGTTCTAATGAGGTGGATGAACCTGGAGCCTATTATACAGAGTGAAGTAAGCCAGAAAGAAAAACACCAATACAGTATACTATTGCATATATATGGAATTTAGAAAGATGGTAACAATAACCCTGTATACGAGACAGCAAAAGAGACACTGATGTATAGAACAGTCTTATGGACTCTGTGGGAGAGGGAGAGGGTGGGAAGATTTGGGAGAATGGCATTGAAACATGTAAAATATCATGTATGAAATGAGTTGCCAGTCCAGGTTCGATGCACGATACTGGATGCTTGGGGCTGGTGCACTGGGACGACCCAGAGGGATGGAATGGGGAGGGAGGAGGGAGGAGGGTTCAGGATGGGGAACACATGTATACCTGTGGCGGATTCATTTTGATATTTGGCAAAACTAATACAGTTATGTAAAGTTTAAAAATAAAATAAAATTAAAAAAAAAAGAGATTGTCTTTAATCCATTGTATATTCTTACCTCCTTTGTCAAAGATAAGGTGTCCACATGTGCGTGGATTTATCTCTGGGACTTTCTATTTTGTTCCATTGATCAGTATCTGTCTTTGTGCCAGTACCATACTGTCTTGATAACTGTGGCTTTGTAATAGTGCCTGAAGTCAGGTAGGTTGATTCCTCCAGTTCCATTCTTCTTTCTCAAGATAGATTTGGCTATTCAAGGTTTTTTGTATTTCAATACAAATTGTGAAATTATTTGTTCTAGCTCTGTGAAGAATACCGTTGGTAGCTTGATGGGGATTGCATTGAATCTATAAATTGCTTTGGGTAGTGTACTCATTTTCACTATATTGATTCTTCCAATCTATGAACATGGCATATATCTCCATCTATTAGTGTCCTCTTTGATTTCTTTCACCAGTGTTTTATAGTTTTCTATATATAGGTCTTTAGTTTCATTAGGTAGGTATATTCCTAAGTATTTTATTCTTTCCGTTGCAATGCTGAATGGAATTGTTTCCTTAATTTCTCTTTCTGTTTTCTCGTTATTAGCGTATAGGAATGCAAGGGATTTCTGTGTGTTGATTTTATATCCTGCAACTTTACTACAGTCATTGATTAGTTCTAGTAATATTCTGGTGGAGTCTTTAGGGTTTTCTATGTAGAGGATCATGTCATCTGCAAATAGTGAGAGTTTTATTTCTTCTTTTCCAATTTGGATTCCTTTTATTTATTTTTCTGCTCTGATTGCTGTGGCCAAAACTTCCAAATCTATGTTGAATAGTAATGGTGAAAGTGGGCACCCTTGTCTTGTTCCTGACTTTACAGGAAATGCTTTCAATTGTTCACCATTGAGGATAATGTTTGCTGTGGGTTTGTCATATATAGCTTTTATTATGTTGAGGTATGTTCCTTCTATTCCTGATTTCTGGAGAGTTTTTATCATAAATGGATGTTGAATTTTGTCAAAAGCTTTCTATGCATCTATTGAGATAATCTTATGGTTTTTAATTTCAGTTTGTTAATGTGGTGTATTACATTGATTGATTTGCGGATATTGAAGAATCTTTGCATCCCTGGGATAAAGCCCACTTAGTCCTGGTGTATGATCTTTTTAATGTGTTGTTGGATTCTGATTGCTAGAATTTTGTTAAGGATTTTTGCATCTATGTTCATCAGTGATATTGGCCTGTAGTTTTCTTCTTTTGTGGGATTTTTGTCAGGTTTTGGTATTAGGGTGATGGTGGCCTCATAGAATGAGTTTGGAAGTTTACCTTCCTCTGCAATTTTCTGGAAGAGTTTGAGCAGGATAGGTGTTAGCTCTTCTCTAAATTTTTGGTAGAATTCAGCTGTGAAGCCGTCTGGACCTGGGCTTTTGTTTGCTGGAAGATTTTTGATTACAGTTTCAATTTGCGTGCTTGTGATGGGTCTGTTAAGATTTTCTATTTCTTCCTGGTCGAGTTTTGGAAAGTTGTACTTTTGTAAGTATTTGTCCATTTCTTCCACGTTGTCCATTTTATTGGCATATAATTGTTGATAGTAGTCTCTTATGATCCTTTGTATTTCTGTGTTGTCTGTTGTGATCACTCCATTTTAATTTCTAATTTTATTGATTTGATTTTTCTCCCTTTGTTTCTTGATGCGTCTCCTAATAGTTTGTCAATTTTACTTATCCTTTCAGAGAACCAGCTTTTGTTGATTTGCTATGGTCTCTTCTGTTTCTTTTGCATTTATTTCTGCCCTAATTTTTAAGATTTATTTCCTTCTACTAACCCTGGGGTTCTTCATTTCTTCTTTTTCTAGTTGCTTTAGGTGTAGGGTTAGGTTATTTGTTTACCTTTTTTCTTGTTTCTTGAGGTATGCCTGTATTGCTATGAACTTTCCCCTTAGGACTGCTTTTAAAGTGTTCCATAGGTTTTGGGTTGTTTTGTTTTCATTTTCATTAGTTTCTATGCAAATTTTCATTTCTTTTTTGATTTTTTCTGTGATGTGCTGGTTATTCAGCAGCGTGTTGTTCAGCCTCCATATGTTGGAATTTTTAGTAGTTTGTCTTCTGTAATTGAGATCTAATCTTCCTGCATTGTGGTCAGAAAAGATGCTTGGAATGACTTCTATTTTTTTGAATTGACCAAGTCTAGATTTACGGCCCAGGATGTGATCTATCCTGGAGAAGTTTACATGTGCTCTTGAGAAAATGGTGAAATTCATTGTTTTGGGATGAAATGTCCTGTAGATATCAGTTAGGTCTAAGTGGTCTATTGTATCATTTAAAGTTTGTGTTTCCTTGTTAATATTCTGTTTAGTCGATCTATCAATAGGTGTGAGTGGGGTATTAAAGTCTACCACTATTATTGTGTTATTGTTAATTTCTCCTTTCTTACTTGTTAACATTTGTCTTACATATTGTGGCAGTCCCGTTTCCAGTGCATATATATTTATAATTGTTATACCTTCTTCTTGGATTGATCCTTTGATCATTATGTAGTGACCATCTTTGTCTCTTTTCACAGCCTTTGTTTTAAAGTCCATTTTATCTGATATAGTATTGCTACTCCTGCTTTCTTTTGGTCCCTATTTGCATGGAAAATATTTCTCCAGCCCTTCACTTTCGGTCTGTATGTGTCCCCTGTTTTATTGTGGGTCTCTTGTAGACAACATATGTAGGGGTCTTGTTTTTGTATCCATTCAGCCAGTCTTTGTCTTTTGGTTGGGGCATTCAGCCCATTTATGTTTAAGGTAATTACTGATAAGTATGATCCCTCTGCCATTTACTTTATTGTTTTGGGTTTGATTTTATACACCATTTTTGTGTTTCCTGTCTAGGGAATATTCTTTAGTATTTGTTGGAGAGCTGGTTTGGTGGTGCTGAATTCGCTCAGCTTTTTCTTCTCTGAAAAGAGTTTGATTCCTCCTTCATATTTGAATGAGATCCTTGCTGAGTACAATAATCTGGGCTGTAGGTTATTTTCTGTCATCACTTTAACTATGTCTTGCCATTCCCTCCTGGCTTGAAGAGTTTCTATTCAAAGATCATCTGTTCTCCTTATGGGAATTCCCTTGTGTGTTATTTGTTGTTTTTCCCTTGCTGCTTTTAATATTTCTTTGTGTTTGATCTTTGTTAATTTGATTAATATGTGTCTTGGGGTGTTTCACCTTGGGTTTATCCTGTTTGGTATTTTCTGGGTTTCTTGGACTTGGGTGATTATTTTCTTCCCCATTTTAGGGAAGTTTTCAACATTTAGCTCTTCAAGTATTTTCTCATGATCTTTCTTTTTGTCTTCTTCTTCTGAGCCCCTATGAGTCAAATGTTGTAGTGTTTACTATTGTCCTGGAGGTCTTTGAGATTATCCTCATTTCTTTTAATTCGTTTTTCTATTATCCTCTCGGATTATTTTATTTCTACCATTCTATCTTCTAATTCACTAATCCTATCTTCTGCCTCTGTTATTCTACTATTTGTTGCCTCCAGAGTGTTTTTAATTTCACTTATTGCATTTTCATTATATATTGACTCTCTCTCTTTTTTTTTCTTCTAGGTCCTTGTTAAACCTTTCTTGCATCTTCTCAATCTTTGTCTCCAGGCTATTTATCTGTGATTCCATTTTGATTTCAAGATATTGGATCAATTTCACTATCATTATTCGAAATTCTTTACCAGGTAGATTCCCTATCTCTTCCTCTTTCGTTTGGTTTGATGGGCATTTATCCTGTTCCTTTATCAGCTGCGTATTCCTCTGTGTCTTCATCTTGTTTAAATTGCTGAGTTTGGGGTGCCCTTTCTGTATTCTGGCAGTTTGTGGATTTCTCTTTATTGTGTTGTTTCCTCGCTCTGTGTGGGTTTGTACAGGTGGCTTGTCAAGGTTTCCTGGTTAGGGAAGCTTGTGTCGGAGTTCTGGTGGAGGGAGCTGTATTTCTTCTCTCTGTAGTGCAATGAAATGTCCAGTAATGAGTTATGGGATGTCTATGGTTTTGGAGTGACTTTGGGCTGCCTGTATCTTGGAGCTCAGGGCTGTGTTCCTTGTTGCTGGAGAATTTGCTCGGTATGTCTTGCCCTGAAGCTTGTTGGTCCTTGTGTGTTGCTTGGTTTCAGTGCAGGTATGGAGGCATTTGATCAGCTCCTGTCAATTAATGTCCCTTGGAGTCAGGAGCTCCCTGGAGTCAGGGTTTGGACTTAAACCTCCTGCTTCCAGTTATCAGTTTTATTTTTACAGTAGTTTCATAGCTTCTCCTTCTATACAGCACCATTGATAAAACATCTACGTTAAAGATGAAAAGTTTCTCTCCCGTGACGGTCACCCAGAGAGGTTCACAGCACTATATGGAGAAAAGAAGAGGGAGGAGGGAGTTAGAGGTGACCCGAATCAGATGAGGTGGAATCAGTAAGGAGAGAGTGGGCTTTCCAGTAACCTCTTCCTTATGTGCACTCCACAACTGGACCACTCAGAGTTTTTCACGGAGTTATACAAAAAAGAGAAGAAGGAGGAAGTTGACAGAGGTGGCCAGGAGGATAAAAGAGGGGAGTGAAAAGGAGGGAGACAGATCCAGCCAGTAATCAGTTCCTTAAGTGTTCTCCACCGTCTGGAACACACAGAAATTCACAGAGTTGGGTAGAGTAGAGAGGGGTTAGGGAGGAGACACAGGCGACCTGGTGGAGGAAAAGGAGAGTCCAAAGGGGGAGAGAGCAGATAAGCCAGTAATCTCGGTCCCTAGTGATAAATGGGTACTGAAGATTGGGTTCTTAAAGGTACAAAATTGGTAACAAATACATAAAAGCAAAAATTAAAAATCTAGAGTAGAGTTTGGAAATTCAAAAATACGATGTTAAAGAAAAGAAGAAGGAAAAGAAAGAGAGAAAAAACGAACAAACAAAAACAAACAAGGTCGTGAAAATTATAAATAAAATATAGGTACAAAATTGATAACTAATATCAAACAGCAAAAGTTAAAAATCCAGAGTAGAGTTTGGAATTTCTAAAACACAATGCTAAAAAAAGAAGAAGAAAAATAGAGAGAGAGAAAAAACAAACAAGAACAAACACAGTCGCATAAATTATAAAGAAAATACAGGTACAAAATTCATAACAAATACCAAAAAGCATAAATTAAAAATCTAGAGTAGAGTTTGGAATTTCAGATATACAATGATACTTAAAAGAAGATGAAAAAAAAAAAAAAACAGAGAAAAAGAAAAAGAGAAAATAAAAATGGGTCAGAGAAATTATAAAAAAAAACTATAGGTACAAAATTGATAACAAATACCAAAAAGCTAAAATTAAAAATCTACACTAGAGTTTGGAATTTCAAAAATACAATGTTAAAGAAAAGAAGGAAAAAAAAAAAACCCCAAGGTCAAAATATATATATATGAAATTTGCTTTAAAAAAAAAAAAAAGGTGTCTTCTTTTTTTTTTTTTTTTTTTTTAACAAGGTAATCAGGTATAAAAGTGAAAATTAAAGGAATAATAGAGGCCTTAATTTTTTTTTAATTAATAAAAAATTAAAAAAAATAAAGAATGAATGATTGTAAAAATAGTAAAAATATATCTAGGACTTTCTCTGTTTTTGTTGTAAGTATTGCGGGTTCAGTTAATTTTGGGCTAGTTCCTTGGCCTGACTTATATTTCTCAAGATCTATAGGCCCCTTCCTATGTAGTTGGTACTAAGCACAGGGTTTTAATCTATTGCCTGTAGCTTCCAAGGCGGTTCCCTCTGTTATAGCTTTTTCTGTTTGCTGGTCTCTTCAGTGTCTGGTTTCTGCCCTGATACAAAGGGGACGGTGGAGGACACTTCTTTTTTTTTTTTTTTTTTTTTTTAGGCTCACTTATTCAGTCGCGCTGAGGGGAGGTAGGGAGGGATGCTGCAAACAAATATCACTGGCATGTGCTCGCAGTGCCTCAGCCACACTGGGTCTGACTCCGGTCCATGGCGCGTATAGCCTCCCTGCCCACGCTGCTCAGGCTCTAGGTTGCTCCGCCGGGAACCATCCGTGGCCAGCCCTGCACTTCCAGGTCCAAGCCGCTCAGGTTCAGGCACTCGGGTAGTCCTCAGAGGTGCAGACTCTCGGTTCGGCCTGTGTTTTGTGCCCTTCCCAAATCCCAGCAGCTCAGGTCATGAGGTGTTTGGTGCATGCGATTGCTGTGACTTATCCCCTGCCCGCTGCTCGGTTATCTAGGTGTGCACCGGCGCACCTTCTCAGGCAGATGTTGACCGTCCAGACCCCCAAGAAGTTTTAGTTAGCAAAGACGCCTGCTTACAGTTTTATAGATAATGTCTTTCTGGGGCTGTGATTGTCCCCTTCCAGCTCTGGCTGCCTATCACTGGAGAGGGATGGTCTTCCGCAGGCTATCTCTGTTCAGTCCTTTGTTCCATGCGTGGGCCTGGCGGTGTCTTAGGTTGGAGCTGGCTTTTCTCGTGTTAGATATACCACAGTCTGGTTTGCTAGCCCAAATTATTTCTCTCAGATAGCGCTTGGGGTATTCAGGCCAGATCCTTGCAATGCAGCCCCCACCGTCCCTCCCTGTCCATGCTGCGCCTCCTCGACCAGCCCCCACTTGCTAATGGCGGATGCAGGCGTCTGTGCTGCTTCTCTGCTGGGGGAGTTACCATAGGGCTCGCAATGTGTGGGTTTTAATTGTATATTTATTTTTCCTCCCTGTTATGTTGCCCTCTGTGCTTCCAAGGCTCGGCACAGATTTGGCAGTGAGAAGGTTTTCTGGTGTTTGGAAACTTCTCTCTTTTTAAGACTCCCTTCCCGGGATGGAACTCCGTTCCTCCCTCATTTGTCTCTTTCTTTGTCTTTTATATTTTTTCCTACTTCCTTTTGAAGACTTGGGTTGCTTTTCTGGGTGCCTGACGTCCTCTGCTGGCATTCAGAAGTTGTTTTGTGGAATTTACTTGGCGTTTAAATGTTCTTTCGATGAATTTGTGGGGGAGAAAGTGTTCTCCCCTTCCTACTCCTCCATCATCTTAGCTCCTCCTACTGCTTTAATCTTTTTGACTGACTCCTTTCCCACCTCAGATTTTGATTTCACATGCTTGTTTACCTTTTGTACATCATTCTTTTCATTGAATTCCCAGGCATGCCAGTCAGCAGTGCTTATCTATATGCCCCTCCCCTGCAACATGATTGCATGTGCCACATATATTACAGCTAATATTTCAAAGCCAACAAGAATGTCAAAGCCAGCCCACCTTGAGAACTACTTTGACAAACCTTAACCTCACAGTGATTCTTATTCTATTCACAATGTAACAGAGCAGGGTGAGCACAGCCCTATGCAGTTAGCCATTGATGTGCTTCATTTCAACCCACCCTGTTCCTAGGCAACAGGTGTAGCTCAGCCTTACTTGGTGCCTCAGATGGCCCCATTCACAAGCAGCCAACTGTCAATGAGTGACCATTCGTTGTCCTGCTCAGCTATTGATCAGCATCACAGTGGGCCCTGCCCCCAGTTACTGTCAAGAAGGTAGTTTTGGGGAAATGATTAAGTAAGGATGGTGTGGTGGTCATCAGCTGGAAAGTGAGAGAAGGGGCAGATTCAGGCATTCTTTTGGGGGGCCTGGAGATCACCCAGCCTTGGGCCAGTGGGTGAGCTGCAAGTCCCAGGGAATAGACTGTGGACGACATCCTGTAGTGCACCAGAGCCCTAACTAAGGCCCTCCAGTAGCCTTGGACCAGGCCTTGAGGAGTGGTGAAACTCTCCCCCATCCCTGTCTCTGAAACCTACTAGCAGTGACCATTTTCCTGGGCCTCAGCCTCTGAGAATTGGTCTCCTCACTTGGACAGCCTGAGGAGACAGGACCTGTTAGATTGGGTGCCTGGCTCCATCAAGGATGAGAGCTGGGCATAATGTGGGAACCTTGCCCTGAAGGAGCTGCCAAATGAGATCTGTTTCTGCTTATCCAAGATGGGACATTTCAAGGTGAAAGTTCTGCCTTGAGACTCTGCCCTCTCTTGACAGGGCAAGAATAATAAAAAACAACATTCATCTGGTAGAGATATATAGGAACATTATTACCTGACCATGACCTAACTTTAAGCACAAAGGATGTGACAGCAAGAATTCTGTAACAACTTACCTCAGCTCTCTCTGACATTTATTTTAAATGTACTTAACTGAAAACGTTCAGTAACTTTGAGTTCCTAGGGCAAGAGCCACCCATATCCTTGTATGAATCTGAAAAAACCTTTCCCTGTTCCAAATTCTAACATTTTGTTTTGATGGGCCTCTTTCTGCATGAAGCACATGCATTTGCACTTTTGATAATAACCATACTGTGGAAGGGCTGACTTGGCCCCTCTTAAACAACAGCAGAGACTAGCCAAGTGCTCACAGTCATCCATAACATGCCCACTGACTAGGCTTGGCTAAATTTTAGCCATGCTTCTCTCCTCTGAACTTCAACTTTCCCCCATGCTGGAGCAAGCGCTAAGAGTCAGACATTTCTGACTCCTTTAGCAGCTCCTCTTAAGAATCAGCTCACTACAGAAAGAAACACTTCCTGTCAAACTGGTCCATCATGCTGTCTGTTCATCCATCTCATGTCTTTTCCCATCTCAGTCACACAGACACACACACACAAACACACACATATACACAAACTTACACACACACAAATAGTTGCTGTGCACCCTCCTTATCTTCCATGTTAACGAAAGATCTTTTTCTGTTCCATTTTGAGCCACGTTAACATCTTGTATTCAAAGCATTCTCCCCATGGCAATCAGTTCATTTCATTTGTTCAGTTGTGTCCGACTGTGTGCAACCCCATGGACTGCAGCACACCAGGATTCCTTGTCCATCATCAACTCCCAGAGCTTGCTGAAACTGAAGTCCATGGAATCCCCGATGGAATCCAACCATCTCATCCTCTCTCATCCCCTTGTCCTTGGCTTTCATTCCTTCCTAGCATCAGGATCTTTTCCAATGAGACAGTTCTTTGCATCAGGTGGACAAAGTACTGGAGTTGCAGCTTCAGCGTCAGTCCTTCTAGTGAATAATCAGGACTGATACCACACGTCCATGGAGCGGAGGCTGCATGGGCACAGGAGGGGCTAGAGGAGCTAGTCCACGTTCAAGATCAGGAGTGGTGGCATTGAGGAGATACACCTAGTACAAGGTAAGGAGCAGTGGATGCGCTTTGCTGGAGCAGCCGTGAAGAGATACCCCAAGTCCAAGGTAAGAGAAACTCACGTAAGATGGTAGGTGTTGCAAGACGGCATCAGAGGGCAGACACACTGAAAACAGAATCACAGGTATCTAGTCAATCTAATCACACTAGAACCACAGCCTTGTCTAACTCAATGAAATGAAGCCAGTCCCTGTGGGGCCTCCCAAGTTGGGAGGGTCATGATGGAGAGGTCTGACAGAGTGTGGTCCAGTGGAGAAGGGAAGGGGAATCCACTTCAGTGTTCTTGCCTTGAGATCAGCATGAACAGTATGAAAAGGCAAAATGATAGGATACTGAAAGAGGAACTGCCCAGGTCAGTAGGTGCCAATATGCTACTGGAGATTGGTGGAGAAATAATTCCAGAAAGAATGAAGGGATTGAGCCAAAGCGGAAAAAATACCCAGTTATGGATGTGACTGGTGACAGAAGAAAGGTCCAATGCTATAAGGAGCAATACAGCATAGGAAATTGAATGTTAAGTCCATGAATCAACGCAAATTGGAAGTGGTCAAACGGAAGATGACAAGAGTGAACATCAACATTCTAAGAATCAGTGATCTAAAATGGACTGGAGTGGGTGAATTTAACTCAGATGACCAATATATCTACTACGGCAGGCAGGAATCCCTTAGAAGAAATGGAGTAGCCATCATTGTCAAAAAAAGAGTCTAAAATGCAGAAGCTGGATGCAATCTCAAAAACTATAGAATGATCTCTGTTCATTTTCAAGGCAAATCATTCAATATAAAAGTAATCCAGGACTATGACCCAATGAGTAACGATGAAGAAGCTGAAGTTTAACGGTTGTATGAATACCGACAATGCCTTTTAGAACCAACACCAAAAAAAATGTACTTTACATTATAGTGGACTGGAACACAAAAGAAGGAAGTCAAGAAACACAGGGAGTAACAGGAAAATTTGGCTCTGGAGTATGGAATGAAGCAGGACAAAGGCTAATAGAGTTTTCCAAAGAGAACACACTGGTCATAGCAAATACCCTCTTCCAGCAACACAAGAAAAGACTCTACACATGAACATCACCAGATGGTCAACACTGAAATCAGATTGATCATATTGTTTGCAGCCAAAGATGAAGAAAGTCTATACAGTCAGCAAAACAAGACTGGGAGCTGCCTCTAGCAGAGCTCATGAGCACCTTATTGCCAAATTCAGATTTAAATTGAAGAAAGTAGGGAAAAACACTAGACCATTCAGGTATGATGTAAATCCAATCCGTTATGATTATACAGTGGAAGTGAGAAATAGATTTAAGGGACTACACCTGACAGATAGAGTGCCTCATAAACTATGGATGGAGGTTCGTGACATTGTACAGGAGACAGGGATCCAGATCATCCCCATGGAAAAGAAATGCCAAAAAGCAAAAGGGCTGTTTGGGGAGGCCTTACAAATAGTTGTGAAAAGAAGAGAAGCGAAAAGCACAGAAGAAAAAGAAAGATATAAGCATCTGAATCCAGAGTTCCAAAGAATAGCAAGAAGAGATAAGAAAGCCTTCCTCAGTGATCAATGCAAAGAAGTAGAGGAAAACAACGGAATGGGAAAGACTAGACATCTCTTCAAGAAAATTGCAGATACCAAGGGAGTATTTCATACAAAGATGGGCTCGATAAAGGACAGAAATGGTATGGACCTAACAGAAGCAGAAGATATTAACAAGAAGTGGTAAGAATACCGAGAAGAACTGTAGAAAAATAATCTTCCAGACCCAGATAATCATGATGTTGTGTTCACACACCTAGGGCCAGACATCCTGGAATGTGAAGTCAAGTGGGCCTTAGAAAGCATCTCTACGAACAAAGCTAGTGGAGGTGATGGCGTTCCAGGTGAGCTTTTTCAAATCCGGAAAGACATGCAGTGAAAGTGCTGCACTCAATATGCAAGCTAATTTGGAAAACTCAACAGTGCCCACAGGACTGGAAAAAGTCAGTTTTCACTCCAATCCCTAAGAAAGGCAACGCCAAAGAATGCTCTAACTACCACACAATTGCACTCATCTCACATGGCAGTCCAGTAATTCTTAAATTTCTACAAAGCAGGATTCAGCAAAATGTGAATCATGAACTTCCAGATGTTCAAGCTGGTTATAGAAAAGGCAGAGGAATCAGAGATCAAATTGCCAACATCTGCTGGATCATGGAAAAAGCAAGAGAGTTCCATAAAAATATCTATTTCTGTTTTATTGACTATGCCAAAGCCTTTGACTGTGTGGATCACAGGAAACTGGAAAATTTTGAAAGAGATGGGAATACCAGACCACCTGACCTGCCTCTTGAGAAACCTCTATGCAGGTCAGGAAGCAGCAGTTTGACCTGGATATGGAACAAGAGACTGGTTCCAAGTAGGAAAAAGAGTACATCAAGGCTATATATTGTCACTCTGCTTATTTAATTTATATGCAGAGTGCATCATGAGAAACGCTGGGCTGGAGGAAGAACAAGCTGGAATCAAGATTGCCGAGAGAAATATCAATAAACTCAAATACGCAGATGACACCACCGTTATGGCAGAAAGTGATAAAGAACTGTAGAGCCTCTTGTGAAAGTGAAAGAAGACAGTGAAAAAGTTTGCTTAAAGCTCAACATTCAGAAAGCGAAGATCATGGCATCTGGTCCCATCACTTCATGGGAAGTATATGGGGAAATAGTGGAAACAGTGGCTGAGTTTATTTTTTGGGCTCCAAAATCACTGCAGAATGGTGACTGCAGCCAAGAAATTAAAGGGAGCTAACTCTTTGGAAGTAGAGTTATGACTAACCTAGACAGAATATAAAAAAGCAATGAGTCTGTGGGAGAGGGTGGGGTGATTAGGGAGAATGGCATTGAAACATGTATAATATCATATATGAAACAAATCGCTAGTCCAGGTTCGATGAATAATACAGGATGCTTGGGCTGGTGCACTGGGATCACCCAGAGGGATGGTACGGGGAGGGAGGTAGGAGGGGGGTACAGGATGGGGAACACATGTACACCTGTGGCAGGTTCATGTGGATATATGGCAAAAGCAATACCATATGTAAAATAAGTAAGCTCCCATTAAAATAAATACATTTATCTTAAAAATAAAAAGCAGAGACATTACTTTTTCATCAAAGGTCTGTCTAGTCAAGGCTATGGTTTTTCCAGTGGTCAGGTATGGATTGAGAGTTGGACTATAAAAAAGATGAGCACAAAGAATTGATGCTTTTGAACTGTGATGTTGGAGAAGACTCGTGAGAATCCCTAGGACTGCAAGGAGATCCATCCAGTCCATCCTAAAGGATATCAGTCTTGAGTATTCATTGGAAAGACTGATGTTGAAACTGAAACTCCAATATTTTGGCCACCTGATGCAAAGAGCTGACTCATTGTTAAGACCCTGATGCTGGGAAATATTGAGGGCAGGAGGAGAAGGGGACGACAGAGGAAGAGATGGTTAGATGGCATCACCGACTCAATGGACATGGGTTTGGGTGGACTCCGCGACTTGGTGATGGACAGGGAGGCCTGGTGTGCTGCGGTTCATGGTGTCGCAAAGAATCAGACACGACTGACAAACTGAACTGACTTCCTCTCAGTCTTTCAGTGGAGACCAGTCCTTCTGTCTTCCCATTAGTCTCTGCCTCTCCGAATTTAAGTGCATCAATTATCTATTATGGTCTTGAAGGGGTGATCTTGTGGGGTAGCATCACTGTACAGTCTGCACCATAGTCAGCTGGGGGTGGGGATGGGGGTGGTGCTGGATTTGATGGACTACAAGTCACATCTTTCCTTAGGGTGTGCCAGCACCTATGGCTGGGAAGTTCAGTGGTACCAGGTCTTAAGCCAGAAGTGAGGCAGAGACTTCCTTTTCCTCAGTGGCTTTTACTGTCCTATTGGGGGCAGAGTGGGATGCCATCTTTCTTGAGCAGAAGCCCTGAATGTCAGGCCAGATCTGGCTCTGTTACCTCAGGTATGTATGCTCCCCTCTCCCAGCACTGCAACCCTTTCCACAGAGGGACAAGAGGAGAATGTTCTCGTTAGAAAAATAACAAAAGGAGCAAATCTTCATGCTGGCTGCTTACAGAGATCCAGGCTGCCTCCAACGTGCCATCTGTGCCAACACCATCAGTAGTGTTTCCTGCCCTGCTTAAACATAATTTCTGGTCTGAGACCTCTTGGTCCCTCACAGCTGATCACTTTCCCCAGCTTCTGCTATACCTGCCCTGTTGAAGAGGGGTGCTATTGGGCAGTTGAGGCCCTCATGGGCTCTGGGCACATACTGGGTCATCTGCTGTGGCAGTCTGGACTCCCTCAGAGATCAGGACTTCTCCTGATATGATGCCTATGTAAGTGCCCTCCATGAGCATGATCCCGGCTGTTCCACCCACATGCCGCCCTGGGTCAGATGCACCTCTGTTTCCCACATCTCAGCTTTCTGCCTGGTCATGGCAGCCCCTGCTCCAGTGCAGATCGGCCACACAGAAAGCAGGGCGTGTGTAATGGTGGGCAGTTGTTGGGAAAACAGTTATCCACAAATGCGGTCACTGTCTGTCCTCTTCATTGTGCTTGGGAGCAAGCCCCTGAGTACATGCTCCTGGAGGGGGAGTCCGGGCTTCCCACAGACCTCATGTTAGTCACATAGACCTGCAACAATCTAAGGGTGTTTGTCTTCCCTTTGTCAGACCCCAGGACTTGTGTGTCCAATATATGGCTCCATACACTCACACCGAGGGCATATCTCCAACCATGTAATCTCCCTCATATTCTGAGTCCTCTCCAATGGGCACACGTCTGGACTTGAATCACCCTTTTATCTTCATACCCTGTTCCCTGTGGATCTTTCTTTGAGAATAAGTTTGGGAATCTATCTGTATTTTCCAATTAGTTTTCGGAGCTAATTTTTCTACATGTTGATGGATTCTTTTTATTTTTTTTCATTCGAGGATATTTGATTTACCATGTTGTGTTTCAGGTGTCCAGAAAAGTGATTGAGCTTTACATATACATGTATTTGGGCTTCCCACTTGGCTCAGTTGTTAAAGAATCACCCTACAATGAAGGAGATTTGAGTTCAATCCCTGGGTTGGGAAGATATGCTCAGAGCGACATGACGAGCCTCTCCAGGATTCTTGCCTGGAGAATCTCATGGACAGAGGAGCCTAGCAGGCTGCATTCCATAGGGTCACAAAGAGTAGGCCACATCTGAATCAACTGAGCTTGCACAGGCACACATACATATATCTATTCCTCTACAAATTCTTTTTCCATTTATGTTGTTACAGAATTTCTAGCAGAGTTGCCTGTGGTTTTGTAGTAGGTCCTTTTTGGTTATTTATTATATATATGGTGGTGTCTACATATAGGTTAATCCCCAACTTCCAGTCATCCCCCTGGCCCAACTTGCCATTTGGTAACCATCAGCTTGTCTTCTATGTAGATGTGTTTTTGATGTTCTTTGGGGGAGGCAGTTTAATCATTTGAAGTCATGCTACTTTTCTATTTTTGTTTTGTTGCCTATGCTTTCAGTGTCACATACATAAAATCACTTCTAAGACCAATGTTTACAACTTTTCCAGGATGTTTTCTTCTCCTTGATTTATAGTTTCAGATCTTGCAGTTAAATCTTTAATCAACTCTGAGATTAGTTTTTATGTGGCATAAGGTAAGGATCCTATTTCAATCTTTTGCATTCAGATTTCTAGTTGCCCATGACAGTTAATTGAAGAGATGGTGAGGGGAAATTTAATCGTGATCATCTCAAGGCAGTAATGAGTGAAACCTGTAGGAAAGACACTGGAGTGAGGGACTTGGCCAGGAGCATGTAAATTTTGGGGACTCCCACTTGATTCCTGCTGATCTGTGAATGTGATCCTGGGTGGATACGTTCTGACCCTAGGCACATAGATTTGCTCTTGACCTCTGCCAATGAAGAGAAGCCTCTGGGCCAGCAGGATTTTGCACTCATCCATGGGCACTGCTTTGGCTATTGCATTTGGTGTCATGCAAATGGGTTTTCTTAATACAAAGCAAAGAGTTTTACTCGACTACTGATAAAATAAGCTTCTCATAAGTTCTTTTGACTTCTGATCCACTCTCTGGTTTATGGGTTTTACTATATTTTCAAACAGATTCTTGGACATACTTCACAGAAGAGAGTGATTCTCTCCCTTATAGTCTTAGATAATCAAACTTCTGATAATATTTTATATCACCACACTGTTGATTCTATTCCGTTTACCTCTCTGGCAAGCATTTCTGATAAGATACATACTCCAAAACCTATCCTACAAACTGCATGTAATTAACTGCAAGTGATTAGAGAACATGAAAATATTAATACACAAGAGAATGATTAAGAACATTTCCTTGGGAGGTGACCATTCGGCTGGCCTCAGATGGTTGCTAGTTTGTGAGTCACAGAAGATAGGATGGACACAGGCATAGAGGAAAGTAGAAGGTCTTAGGGAAATCATTGTGTCAATCAATACAGGTTGTTATGGCCACAGCTAGAGGGGTCAGTTGGAATCTATTCATAGCGAACCTGTATTAGTGGAAGTTTAAAGAGTTTCTACTGCTCTTTGTGAGTGCTAATGAGCAAAACTCACATCCCCATACAACACAGCGTTTGCAATAGGACTTGTCATGTTTGAATCACAATATACTGTCCTCTTCCAGGAGAGCTACAGGCATGTGATATTGATTTATTTTTGTTGATCTAAATGGATATACCCTTTCTAAACACATGACTTAGTGTTTATGTTTTTCTCTTTTACCCCTAAAAGTCTTTGGATCCTTTTTTAACTCTATGCGTTCTCAATTCTTTCTGCATTTTGGCAGTATACCCACGGATATTAAACTAAATACCAGTGCTACTTTAGGGAAACAAGGCCCTCTAACCTCCATTTTGGTCCACCTCAGGACTTTCCTGATAGCTCAGTTGCGAAAGATTCTGCCTGCAAAGCTGTAGACATCAGTTCAATTCCTGCATAGGGAAGCTCTGCTGGAGAAGCGATAAGCTACCCACCCTAGCATTCTTTGGCTTACCTGGTGGCTCAGCTGGTGAACAATCCGCCTTCAATGTGTGATGCCTGGGCTTGATCCCTGGGTTGGGAAGATCCCCTGGAGTAAGGAAAGGCTACCCACTCCAGTATTCTGGCCCGGAGAATTCCATGCTCTGTATAGTCAATGGGGTCACCAACCATCGGACATGACTGAGCAACTTTCAATTTCAGCTCTTCAGGCCTAGTAATCTGTTACCTTCCCCTAACAGCAAGTATTTCAGTCAGTCCTGCAACAGGGCATTTAAGTGTGATAGTGTTAAATGGTGATAATATATACAGATCTGGAAACACAGCACCCACCTATAAGGTTTCTCTGTCCATACCATCCTGGTAGCTGCTTACCTGACTAATTTTCACAGGCAGGGTTGATATTTCTCACACTTCCTTTTAAAGGACAACAAACCCAGGGTCTCCTTCACTCTTAATAATTTTAAAGCACATTCAGTGACTAACTTTGAATCATCCACTGTGTCTCTCAGGAGTTAAAGTGCCAGAAAGATTTAACCAGGCAGCTGCAGTCTGGATAAAAGATACCGTAGCATTGACTTAAAATCTTAACTCAACTCTTTTGATGCTGATGGTGAAACTCTGTTTTTATTGTTTCTAAAATGCTTTCTGAAAACACACGGGATTCCTCTGGTAGAGACTCTGCCTTATATATCTCCATATTTGATTGACTACTCCTTGACACTATTCCAATACTTCAAAATTAAAGTTAACATCAAATTAAATATTCGGTACTCTTCTTTTTAAACCATGAAAACTGGTAGAACTTGGACTAACAAAAAAGATAATTGGGGAAGAATGTTATACAAACATAGTTTAAAAATACTAGGGGATGGTGATAAAATAAGACCAGCTCTGACACAGTCTTATATTAATACTTGTACAAAAGTCTCTATCCTGACTTCTCTGGCTGTCCAGGGGTTAGGACTCCATGCTTTCACTAGAAGGGGAACCGGTTCAATCCCTGATCAGGGAACTAAGATCCCACAAACTGCATGATGCTCCCCACCAAAAAAACAATATCTTGTGTCGTGATCCTGTTAGTCATCTGCACCAGGATTGGGCCACCTCCACTGACCTGCCCATGGGAACACACTGCTCCCACAAATTTCTTAGGAAAACAGTTTCCTAAGTGATATTTGGTGTGAACTCTTCAAACATTATTTTAAACTTTGGGAGTGCTCATTGTGGGTTTTAGTTGTATCAGCATTTTGTGCCTCCTGAGCACCTTTAGCTAACAGCATAGGTGAGTGATGCAACAAAGCCCGTTATGAAGTAAATGGCCAGGAGGTGATTTCTGCCTGCCTCACTCAGGAGAAGTATGACATTCACCATCCCCATGTGAAGCCCTCTTCCTATCTGGGTTCTGGAAATCTAGACCATAACGTCACTCCACACCCCAAACAATGGCAGTAACACTGCACCACTACTCTTTGCCACTGAGATCAGTTGTTAAGCAAGGTTATTCACCTTCAGTGAAAACTTCTGACCCAGTCCTGACGTCTACTCTGTGGCTAACTGGGGACCTGAGGGTCTGTTCCCTCAGCTCTTGGGACCCCACATCCCTCCCCACCAGGTGCCCACCTATATTCTTCCTTCCTTCTCTTCCCATCAGAAACTTCACACACACACAAATATCATCTTTTCACCATTTGTTGTGTATTTTAATCGCAGCCATCAGTTTACTATAGTAGTGTGAGAGTCAGTCTTTTCCTGGTTGGCCATTTCTAAGAAAGCAGACCTCTGGAGACACAATTCTAATCTGTCTGACCTTTTCTATTCAGTTCCTGGCTGCCCAGATTATTCTTCTCCAGAGTATCTCATTCTGGGGTGGCTGAGTTTACCTTCTCTTTTGATTCTGCCTCCTTCTTTGACTCTGCCTCATATTTTGGTACCCTTTTCAGCTTTGATTCAGTTTCTTACGTGCAGAGGAACAGAAAAATAAGTTTGGTTTTCTTGTTTTCTTCACCTTCTTCGAATGAGTGGCATATGATCTGATTTTCTTTCTCGAGGTTTCCTTTAGAAGTCTTCTGACACTCATGGTCATATTCCGTGCCTTGAAAGACAAGAGAAGGGTATTAGTTTTAAGGAAAGGGTATAACATCTGAGTTGGAAGGGAGATTTTATGAAAAGGGATGTCGGCTGATGAGGGCTTTTGTGGCAGGCAAGGGCAGTGTAGAGGTCTTAGGCAGCAAAGTCAAGGGAGAACGTGGGGAGCATAGATGGAATCATCTTACTTTCACACTGCCTCTGTATCTCTGTTGACAAAGGGCCTTCTTTCGTCCTTTCACCCTTGAAGCACACCGCATTGGAACTCTTCTTGGCTGCTGTGGCTTCCGGGTTACCTTATGATGATAGCATAACATGGTCTAACCAAGAATCTCTGCCTCTGACCTCCCTATGTATATCTGCTCAGGACAATGAGGAGCCACACCCTTCAATCTGATTGGTCAGCTAGGTACTCCCCCAGCCAATGGTGGCTTTGGGATCTTAGATATCACAATGTACCACTGTGTCAATCAACATGGGTTAGTGGGTGCTGATGGAGGCCATGATACAGCTTTCTCACCCCTGATACCTCTGTGTGTCTGATGCTGTGGAGTGGTGATTCAGGGTCATGGTATTTCTTCTCATGACCCTCAGACTTTCTTTCAGTGCCCTTTATTCTTTGACATGTATGTCTCCCTTCAACACTCCTGCCTCCTCCATCCCTGTATGAACCTCTACCAAATACTTTTCCCTCCAAATCTGTTCCTCAGAGTCGTCTTGTCATTTCATCTTTTGACAACCCTCTTCCTAGTGGGGGTTCTTGAGGGTCTTAAGGAACTTAAGAGCAAGCACTTACATGGAAAAAGTTAATTAAGAACAGGTTGGATGTTTTTGCTACTCCTATGAGCTTTAGAGACCCCAAGACTTAGTGAATACTCAGTCTCTTGCCCCAAGGTCTATACACCATCTCCATAAAATTACACCTCAGAGACATGAAAGTCATAAATATCTTCTCCACTAATATTTTTCGGGAAATTTCAACTCTCAATTTGAGTAGGAAAACTCAACTTGTCCCATCTACCAGAAATACATTCTCGATTAAAAAACAAAGAATATAAAGTGCCCAAAGGCAAGAGTCAGATGACCAATGCACCACTGTCTCTTGACTGAATCACTCCCCCAGTGGTCCCTCATTCACAGGTATCATCAGATAGGGCCTTCTTTCTCAAGCCCAGCTTGAGAGCTACTTTGACAAACCTTAACCTCACAGTGATTCTTTTTCTATTCACAATGTAACAGAGCAGAGTGAGCACAGCCCTATGCCGTTAGCCATTGATGTGCTTCATTTGAACCCACCCTGTTCCTAGGCAACAGGTGTAGCTCAGCCTTGCTTGGTGCCTCAGATGGCCCCATTCACAAGGGCCAACTCTCAATGAGTGACCATTCGTTGTCCTGCTCAGCTATTGATCAGCACCACAGTGGGCCCTGCCCCTCAGTTACTCTCAAGAATGGAGTATTGGGGAAGTGATTAAGTAAGGGTGGTGTGATTGTCATCAGCTGGAACGTGAGAGAAGGGAGAGATTCAGGCATACTTTTGCAGGGCTTGAAGAATTACTTGAACGGGATGTAAGATGAGTGGAATAGTGCGGTACTTTGAGCATTCTTTGGAGTTGCCTTTCTCGGGGATTGGAGTGAAAACTCAAATTTTCCAGTCCTGTGGCCACTGCTGAGTTTTCCAAATTAGCTGGCATATTGAATGCAGCACTTTCACTACATCATCTTTCCGGATTTGAAATAGCTCAACTGGAATTCCATCACCTCCAATAGCTTTGTTCGTTGTGATTCTTTCCAAGGACCACTTGACTTCACATTCCAGGATTTCTGGTCCTATGTGTGTGATCACACTATCATGATTATCTGGGTCATGAAGATTTTTTTTTTTTTTGTAAAGGTTTTCTTGGTATTATTACCACCTCTCCTTAATATCTTCTGCTTCTGTTAGGTCCATAACATTTCTGTCCTTTATCGAGCCCATCTTTACATGAAATGTTCCCTTTTTATCTTGAATTTCCTTGAAGTGATGTCTAGTCTTTCCCATTCTGTTGTTTTCCTCTATTTCTTTGCATTGATCACTGAGGAATGCTTTCTTATCTCTTCTTGCTATTATTTAGAACCCTGCTTTCAGATGCTTATATCCTTCCTTTTCTCCTGTGCTTTTCTCTTCTCTTCTTTTCACAACTAACTGTAAGGCCTCTCCAGACCTCCCTTTTGCTTTTTGGCATTTCTTTTCCATGGGGATGATCTTTATCACTGTCTCCTGTACAATGTCACGAAGCTCCGTCCATAGATCATCAGGCACTCTATCTGTCAGGTGTAGTCCCTTAAATCTATTTCTCACTTCCACTGTATAATCATAAGGGATTGGATTTATGTCATACCTGAATGGTCTAGTGGTTTTCCCTACTTTCTTCAATTTAAATCTGAATTTGATAATAAGCAGCTCATGACCTGAGCCACAGTCAGCTCCAAGTCTTGTTTTGCTGACTATATAGAGCTTCTCCATCTTTGGCTGCAAACGATATAATCAATCTGATTTCAGTGTTGACCATTTGATGATGTCCATGTGTAGAGCCTTTTCTTGTGTTGTTGGAAGAGGGTGTTTGCTATGACCACTGAGTTCTAATTTCAGAACTCTATTAGCCTTTGCCCTGCTTCATTCCATACTTCAGGGCCAAATTTTCCTGTTATTCCAGGTGTTTCTTGACTTCCTACTTTTGCATTCCTGTTCACTATAACATAAAGGATATCTTTTTTGGGTGTTAGTTCTAAAAGGTCTTGCTGGTCTTCATAGAACCATTCAACTTAAGATTTTTCATCGTTACTTGTTGGGGCATAGACTTGGATTACTGTGATATTGAATGGTTTGCCTTGGAAACAAACAGAGATCATTCTATAGTTTTTGAGATTGCATCCAGCTACTGCATTTTGGACTCTTGTTTTGTTCATGATGGATACTCCATTTCTTCTGAGGGATTCCTGCATGCCGTAGTAGATATAATGGTCATCTGAGTTAAATTCACCCATTCCAGTCCATTTTAGTTCACTGATTCCTAGAATGTTGGCATTCACTCTTACCATCTCCTGTTTTACCACTTCCAATTTGCCTTGATTCATGGAGTTAAAATTCCAGGTTCCTATGCTATATTGCTCTTTATAGCATTAGACCTTTCTTCTGTCACCAGTCACATGCACAACTGGGTGTTGCTTTTGCTTTGGCTCAATCCCGTCATTCTTTCTGGAATTATTTCTCCACCGATCTCCAGTAGCATATTGGACACCTACTGACCTGGGTATTTCCTCTTTCAGTGTCCTATCATTTAACATTTACATACTGTTCATGCGGATCTCAAGGCAAGAATACTGAAGTGCATTGCTCTTCCCTTCTGCAGTGGATCAGATACTGTCAGACCTCTCCACCATGACCCACCCAACTTGGGAGGCCCCACAGGGCCTGGCTTAATTTCGTTAAGTTAGACAAGGCTGTGGTTCTAGCGTGATTAGATTGACTAGATTTCGGTGATTATGCTTTCAATGTGTCTGCCCTCTGATTTCGTCTTGAAACATCTACCATCTTACGTGGGTTTCTCTTACCTGGAACTGTGGTAGCTCTTCACGGCTGCTCCAGCAAAGCACAGCCACTGCTCCTTACCTTGCACGAAGTATATCTCGTTACTGACAAGTCTCCTGGCCTTGAACTCCTCTAGTCCCTCCTGTGCCCATGCAGCCATCACTCCATGGATGTGTGGTATCAGTCCTAATTATTCACTAGAAAGACTGATGCTGAAGCTGGAACTCCAGTTCTTTGTCCACCTGATGCAAAGAACCGTCTCACTGGAAAATATCCTGATGCTAGGAAGGAATGAAGGCCAATAAGTAGGGGATAAGAGAGGATGAGATATTAGGATGGCATCGAGGTTTCAATGGACTTGAATTTCAGCAAGCTCTGGGAGTTGGTGATGGACAAGGAATCCTGGTGTGCGGCAGTTCCTGGGGTTGCACACAGTCGGACACAACTGAACAAATGAAATGAACTGATTGACATAGGGAGAATGCTTTGAACACAAGTTCTTAACGTGTCTCAAAATGGAACAGAAAAAGATACTTCATTAAGGGTGTGTAGCATCTATGTGTGTGTGTGTAAGTTTGAGTCTGTGTGTGTGTGTGTGTGTGTGTGTGTGTGTGTTTGTGTGTGTGTGATAGGGAACGAGGTGGGGATGGATGAACAGACAGCATGACGGGGCAGTTTGAGAGAAATTGTTTCTTTCTATAGTGAGCTGATTCTTGGAATGAGCTGTTAAAGGAATCACAAATGTCTGTCTCTTAGCGCTTGCTCAAGCGATGGGGAAAACTTAAGTTCAGAGGAGAAAAGAATCGCTAAAGTTTAGGCAAGCCTAGTCAGTGGGTATGTTATGGATGACTGTGAGCACATGGCCAGTCTCTGCTGTTGTTTAAGAGAGGCCAAGTCTGCCCTTCGACAGTATGGTTGTTATCAAAATTGCAAATCCATATGCTTGGGGCAGAATGAGGCCCATCAAAACTAAATGTTAGAGTTTGGAACAGGGAAAGGTTTATTACAGATTCATCCAAAGATGTGGGTGGCTCTTGCCCTAAGAACCCAAAGGTACTGAACGTTTTCAGTTAAGGACATTTAAAAGCAAATGATAGAGAGTGTTGTGGTAAGATGTTACACACTTCTTGGTGTCTCATCCTTTGGGCTTAAAGTTAGGACATAGTCAGACAATAATATTCCTATATATCTCTACCAAAAGAATGTTATTTTCTGTCATTCTTGCCCTGTCAAGAGAGGGCAAAGTCTCAAGGCACAACTTTCATCTTGAAATGTCCCATCCTGTATAAGCAGAAACAGATCTCATTTGGCAGCTCCTTCAGGGCAAGGTTCCCATAATCTGCCGACCTCTCATCCTTGATGGAGCCAGGCACCCAATCCAAAAGGTCCTGTCTCCTCAGGTTGTCCAAGTGAGGAGACCAGTTCTCAGAGACTGAGGACCAAGAAGATGGCCACTGCTAGTAGGCTACAGAGACAGGGATGGGGCAGAGGTTCTCCACTCCTCAAGGCCTGGGCCAAGGCTACTGGAGGGCCTTAGTGAGGTCTCTGGAGCACTACAGGATGTCATCCCCAGTCTATTACCTTGGACGTCCAGCTCACCCTATTGCCCAAGACTGGGTGATCTCCGGGACCTCCAAAAGAATGCCTGAATCTGCCTCTTCTCTCACTTTCCAGCTGATGACCACCACACCACCCTACCTTAATCATTCCCCAATAATACCTTCTTGACAGTAACTGGGGGGCAGGGCCCACTGCGGTGCTGATCAATAGCTGAGCAGGACAATGAATGGTCACTCATTGAGAGTTTTCTGCTTGTGAATGGGGCCATCTGAGGCACTAAGCAAGGCTGAGCTACACCTGTTGCCTAGGAACAGGGTGGATTGAAATGAAGCACATCAATGGCTAACTGCATAGGGCTGTGCTCACTCTGCTCTGCTACCTTGTGAATAGAATAAGAACAACTGTGAGGTTAAGGTTTGTCAAAGTAGTTCTCAAGGTAGGCTGGCTTTGACTTTCTTGTTGGCTTTGAAATATTAGCTATAATATATGTGGACATGCAATCATGTGGCAGCTGTTGGAAGGGCATATAGATAAGCACTGCTGCCTGGCATGCCTGTGAATACAATGAAAAGAATGATGTACAAAAGTTAAACAAGCATGTGAAATCAAAATCTGTGGTGGGAAAGGAGTCAGTCAAATAGATTAAAGCACACTGTACCCAACATATCCTTATGGAACTGAGGAGCATGAACACAGCAGGTAGCCATTGCTTTGCCTTATTTCTCCCCATCCTGTTACTAAGCAACAGGTCTTGCCCAGCAATTGGACCATGCATCACTCAGCCCTGACAATAAGCAACCAACTATCAGTGAGATACCTACTGGTACTTCTGCTCAGCTATTGGTCAGCTCCACATTGGGCCCTACCTGATGATACCTGTCAATGAGGAACCACTGGGAAAGGGATTCAGTCAAGAGATAGTGGTGCATTCCTCATCTGACTCTTGCCTTTGGGACCCTTACTTTTTTTTTTTTTTTTAATATGGAATGTATTTCTGGTAGATGGGGCAAGTTGAGTTTCCCTACTCAATATGAGAGTTGAAGTGTCCCCAACAATATTCGTGGACGAGACATTTATGACTTTCTTGGCTCTGTTGTGTAATTATATGGAGATGGTGTATAGACCTTGGGGCAACAGATAGAGGATTCACCAAGGCTTGGGGCTTCTACAGTTCATTGGAATAGCAAAAACATTCAACCTGTTCTTAATTACCTTTTTCCATGTTAAGTGCTTGCTCTTCAGTTCGTTAAACCCCTCAAAAACCCCCACTAAGAAGAGGGTAGTCGAAATATGAAATGACTAGACGACTCTGAGGAACAGATTTGGAGTGAAAAGTGTTTGGTAGAGGTTCATACAGGGATGGAGGGGGCAGGAGTGTTGAAGGGGGACATATAAGTCAAACAATAAAGGGCACTGAAAGAAAGCCAGAGTGTCATGAGAAGAAACACCATGCCCCTGAAACACCACTCCCTAGAATCAGAGACACAGAGGTGTCAGGGGTGAGAAAGTTGTATCATGGCCGCCCTCAGCACCAATTAACCCATGTTGATGGGCACAGTGGTACATTGTGATGTCTAAGACCACAAAGCCACCATTGGCTGGGGGAGTGCCTAGCTGACCAATCAGATTGAAGGGTGTGGCTCCACATTGTTCTCTGAAGGTATATTTACAGAGGACAGAGGCAGAGATTCTGGGTTAGGCCATTTCCTGCTATCATCATAAGGTAACCAGGAAGCCACAGCAGCCAAGAAGAGTTCCAATGGGGTGTGCTTCAAGGGTGAAAGGACGAAAGAAAACTATGTACACAGAGATACAGGGGCAGTGTGAAGGTAAGATGATTCCATCTATGCTCCCCGCGTTCTCCATTGATTTTACTGCCCAAGACCTCTACACTGCCTTTTCCTGCCACAAAAGCCCTCATCAGCCCACATCCCTTTTCATGAAATATCCCTTCCAACTCAAATGTTATAACCTTTCCTCAAAACTAATACCCTTCTCTTGTCTTTCAAGGCATGGAATATGACCATGAGGGTCAGAAGACCTATAAAAGGAACCTTTGGATAGAAAATCCAATTATATGCCACTCAGTCGAAGAAGGTGAAGAAAACAGGAAAACCAACCTATTTTTTCTGTTCCTGTGCACGTAAGAAACTGAATCAAAGCCGAAAAGGGTTCCAAAACAAGAGGCAGAGTGAAAGAAAGAGGCAGAATCAAAAGAGAAGGTAAGCTCAGCCACCCCAGAATGAGAGACCTCGCAGAAATACAACCTGGGCAGCCAGGAACTGAATAGAAAAGGTCAGATAGTTTAGAATTGTGTCTCTAGGGGTCTGCTTTCTTAGAAATGGTCAACCAGGAAAAGTCTGACTCACACTAACATAGTAAACTGATGGCTGCGATTAAAATATACATCAAAAGGTGAAAAGATGATATTTGTGTGTGTGGGAGTTTTCTGATGGGAAGGTAGGGCAGGAAGAAAATAGGTGAGCACCTGAGTGGGGAGGGATGTGGGGTTCCAAGAGCTGAGAGAACAGACCCTCAGGTCCCCCAGTTAGCCAGAGATTACAGGTCTCTATTGGATCAGGAGTCTACACTGAAGGTGAATAACCCTGCTTAACAATTGATCTCAGTGGCAAGGAGTAGTGGTGCAGTGTTCCTGCCATTGTTTGTGGTGTGGGGTGACATTAGGGTCTAGATTGCCAGAACCCAGTTGGGAAGAGGGCTTCACATGGGGATGGGGAATGTCATACTTGCCCTTAGTGAGGCAGGCAGAAATCAACTCCTGGCCACTTACGTCATAACGGGCTTTGTTGCATCACTCACCTATGCTGTCAGCTAAAGGTGCTCAGGAGGCACAACATGCTGATACAACTAAAACCCACAATTACCACTCCCAAAGATTAAAATAATGTTTGGAGTGATCAGACCAAATATCAATTTGGCCACTGTTATCCTAGGAAATTTGTCGGAGCAGTGTGTTCCCAAGGGCAAGGCAGTGGAGGTGGCCCAATCCTGGTGCAGATGACTAACAGGATCACGACACACAGATAATTTTTTTGGGTGGGGGGACACTATGGAGTTTGTGGAATCTTAGTTCCTGACCAGGAATTGAACTGGTTCCCCTTCTAGTGAAAGCATGGAGTCCCAACCACTGGAAAGCCAGAGAAGTCAGGACAGAGATGTTTGATAAATGTATTAATATAAGACTGTGTCAAAGCTGGTCTTAAATTTATCACCTTCGCCTTATATTGCTAAATAACTATAGTTGTAAAACATTCTTCCCCAATAAACTCTTTTGTTAGTCCAAGTTCTACAAGTTTTCGTGGTTTAAGAAGAAGAGTATTGAATATTTAATTTGGTGTTAACTTTAGTTTTGAAGTGTTTAAAGAGTTTCAAGGAGTAGTTAATCAAATATGGAGATATATAAGGCAGAGTCGCTACCAGAGGAATCCCGTGTGTTTTCAGAAAACATTTTATAATTAATATAAACAGAGATTCACCATCAGCATCAAAAGAGTTGAGTTCAGATTTTAAGTCAATGCTATGGTATCTTTTATCCGGACTGCAGCTCCCTAGTTAAATCTTTCAGGCATTTAACTCCTGAGACACAGTTGATGATTCAAAGTCAGACACTGAATGTGATTTCAAATCATTAGGATTGAAGGAGACCCTGTGTTTGTTGTCCTTTCAAAGGAAGTGGGAGAACTATCAACTCTGCCTGTGAAAATTAGATAGGTAAGCAGGTACCAGGATGATATGGACAGAGAGCCCTGATAGGTGGGTGCTGTGATTGCAGATCTGTATATATTATCACCATTTAACACTATCACACATTAATGCCCTGTTGTAGGACTGACTGAAATACTTGCTGTTAGGGGAAGTTAACAGATAGCTAAGTCTGTAGAGCTGAAAGTGAAAGTTGCTCAGTCGTGTCCTACGTTTGGTGACCCCATGGACTATACAGTCCGTGGAATTCTGCAGGCCAGAATACTGGAGTGGGTAACCTTCCCTTACTCCAGGGGATTTTTCCTACCCAGGGATCAAGCCCAGGCATCTCACATAGAAGGTGGATTCTTCACCAGCTGAGCCACAAGGGAAGTCAAAGAATGCTAGGATGGGTAGCTTATCCCTTCTCCAGCAGAGCTTCCCTACCCAGGAATGGAACTGATGTCTACAGCTTTGTAGGCAGAATCTTTCCCAAGAGAGCTATCAGGAAAGTCCTGAGGTGGACCAAAAGTGGAGGTTAGAGGGCCTTGATTCCCTAAAGTAGCACTGGTATATATTTTAATATCCATGGATATACTGCCACCTTGCAGAAATAATTGAGTATGCATAGAGTTTAAAAAGGATCCAAAGACTTTTAGGGTTAAAAGAGAAAAACATAAACAGTAAGTCATGAGTTGAGAAAGGGTATATCCATTTAGATCAACAACAATAAATCCATATCAGATGCCTGTAGCTCTCCTGGAAAAGGACAGTATATTATGATTCAAACATGACAAGTCCTATTGCAAACACTGTGTTGTATGGGGGTTGGGGGTTCACTCATTACCACTCACAAAGTGTAGTAGAAACTCTTTATACTTCCACTTATACAGGTTCGCTATGAATAGATTCCAACTGACCCCTCTAGCTGTGGCCATAACAACCTTTTTTGACTGATACAATGATTTCGCTCAGACCTTCTACTCTCCTCTATACCTGTGTCCATCCTATCTTCTGTGACTCAGAAACTAGCAACCATCTGAGGCCAGCCGAATGGTCACCTCCCAAGGAAATGTTCTTAATCATTATCTTGTGTATTAATATTTTCACGTTCTCTAATCAGTTGCAGTTCATTACATTCAGTTTTATGGATCATTCTTTCTTTCTTTCTTTCTTTTTTATTTTTCTAAAAATTTTTAAGTCCTCTATTATTCCTTTAATTTTCACATTTATAATGAATTACTTTGAAAAAAAAAAATAAAGAAAAAACCAAAAAAGACACCTTTTATTTAAAAAGCAAACTTCATACACACACACACATATATATATATATATATATATTTTTTTTTTTTGACCTTGTTTTTTTTTTCCTTCTTTTCTTTAACATTGTATTTTTAAAATTCCAAACTCTACTCTAGATTTTTAATTTCAGCTTTTTGGTATTTGTTTTCAATTTTGTACCTATATTTTCTTTATAATTTTCATGACCTTATTTGTTTTTGTTTGTTCGTTTTTTCTCTCTTACTTTTCCTTCTTCTTTTCTTTTTTTTTTTCTTTTCTTCTATTTTTTCAACATTTATATAAGCGGGTGATAATTAATGTCATTTGCACATCTTTGTGGAATGATTTTAATAACCGTATTTTTGAATTTCCAAACTCTACTCTAGATTTTTAATTTTTGCTTTTATGTATTTGTTACCAATTTTGTACCTTTAAGAACCCAATCTCCAGTACCCATTTATCACTAGGGACCGAGATTACTGGCTTAACTGCTCTCTCCCCCTTTGGACTCTCCTTTTTCTCCACCAGGTCGCCTGTGTCTCCTCCCTAACCCCTCTCTACTCTACCTAACTCTGTGAATATCTGTGTGTTCCAGACGGTGGAGAACACTTAGGGAACTGATTACTGGATGGATCTGTCTCCCTCCTTTTCACTCCCCCCTTTTATCCTCCTGGCCACCTCTGTCAACTTCCTCCTTCTTCTCTTCTCTGTATAACTCCGTGAACAACTCTGAGCAGTCCAGTTGTGGAGTGCACATAAGGAAGAGATTACTGGATAGCCCACTCTCTCCACTTTTGATTCCACCTCATCTCATTCGGGTCACCTCTAACTCCCTCCTCCCTCTTCTTTTCTCCATATAATGCAGTGAACCTCTCTGGGTGACCCTCACGGTAGAGAAACTTCATCTTTAACGTAGATATTTTATCAATGATGTATAGAAGGAGAAGCTATGAAACTACTGTAAAAATAAGACCGATAACTGGAAGCAGGAGGCTTAAGTCCAAACCCTGAATCCAGGGAGCTCGTAACTCCAAGGAACATTAATTGACAGGAGCTCATCAAATGCCTCCATACCTGCACTGAAACCATGCACCACACAAGGACCAACAAGTTTCAGGGCAAGACATACCAAGCAAAGTCTCCAGCAACAAGGAACACAGCCCTGAGCTCCAAGATACAGGCAGCCCAAAGTCACTCCAAAACCATAGACATCCCATAACTCATTACTGGACATTTCATTGCAATCCAGAGAGAAGAAATACAGCTCCACCCAGCAGAACTATGAAACAAGCTTCCCTAACAAGGAAAGCTTGTTTAGCCACCTGTACAAACCCACACAGAGCGAGGAAACAACACAATAAAGAGAACTCCACAAACTGCCAGAATACAGAAAGGACACCCCAAACTCAGCAATTTAAACAAGATGAAGAGAGAGAGGAATACCCAGCAGATAAAGGAACAGGATAAATGCCCACCAAACAAAACAAAAGAGGAAGAGATAGGGAATCTACCTGATAAAGAATTCTGAATAATGATAGTGAAATTGATCCAAAATCTTGAAATCAAAATGGAATCACAGATAAAGAGCCTGGAGACAAAGATTGAGAAGATTCAAGAAAGGTTTACCAAGGACCTAGAAGAAAAAAAAAAAAAGAGAGTCAATATATAATGAAAAATGCAATAAATGAAATTAAAAACACTCTGGAGTCAACAAATAGTAGAATAACAGAGGCAGAAGATAGAATTAGCGAATTAGAAGATAGAATGATAGAAATGAAAGAATCAGAGAGGATAAAAAAAAACAAATTAAAAGAAATGAGGACAATCTCCGAAATCTTCAGGACAATATTAAACACTACAACATTCGAATCATAGGGGTCCCAGAAGAAGAAGACAAAAAGAAAGACCATAAGAAAATACTTGAAGAGATAATTGTTGAAAACTTCCCTAAAATGGGGAAGGAATTAATCACCCAAGTCCAAGAAACCCAGAGAGACCCAAACAGGATAAACCCAAGGTGAAACACCCCAAGACACATATTAATCACATTAACAAATATCAAACACAAAGAACAAATATTAAAAGAAGCAAGGGAAAAACAACAAATAACACACAAGGGAATTCCCATAAGGATAACAGCTGATCTTTCAATAGAAACTCTTCAAGCCAGGAGGGAATGGCATGACATACTTAAAGTGAGGAATGAAAATAACCTACAGGCCAGATTATTGTACCCAGCAAGGATCTCATTCAAATATGAAGAAGAAATCAAATGCTTTACAGACAAGCAAAAGCTGAGGGAATTCAGCACCACCAAACCAGCTCTCCAACATATACTACGGGATATTCTCTAGACAGGAAACACAAAAATGGTGTATAAAATTGAACCCAAAACAATAAAGTAAATGGCAGAGGGATCATACTTAACAGTAATTACCTTAAACGTAAATGGGGTGAATGCCCCAACCAAAAGAAAAGACTGGCTGAATGGATACAAAAACAAGACCCCTACATATGTTGTCTACAAGAGACCCACCTCAAAACAGGGGACACATACAGACTGAAAGTGAAGGGCTGGAAAAAGATTTTCCATGCAAATAGGGACCAAAAGAAAGCAGGAGTAGCAATACTTATATCAGATAAAATAGACTTTAAAACGAAGGCTGTGAAAAGAGACAAAGATGGTCACTACGTATTGATCAAAGGATCAATACAAGAAGAAGATAGAACACTTATAAATATATATGCACTGAAAACGGGAGTGCCACAATATGTAAGACAAATGCTAACAAGTAAGAAAGGAGAAATTAACAATAACACAATAATAGTGGGAGACTATAATACCCCACTCACACCTATGGATAGATCAACCAAACAGAAAATTAACAAGGAAACACAAACTTTAAACGATACAATAGACCAGTTAGGCCTAATTGATATCTATAGGACATTTCATCCCAAAACAATGAATTTCACCATTTTCTCCAGCGCACATGGAACGTTCTCCAGGATAGATCACATCCTGGGCCATAATCCTAGCCTTGGTAAATTCAAAAAAATAGAAATCATTCCAAGCATCTTTTCTGACCACAATGCAGTAAGATTAGATCTCAATTACAGGAGAAAAACTACTAAAACTTCCAACATATGGAGGCTGAACAACACGCTGCTGAATAACCAGCACATCACAGAAGAAATAAAAAAAGAAATCAAAATTTGCAGAGAAACTAAGGAAAATGAAAACACAACAACCCAAAACCTATGGGACACTTTAAAAGCAGTCCTAAGGGGAAAGTTCATAGCAATACAGGCATACCTCAAGAAACAAGAAAAAAGTTAAACAAATAACCTTACCCTACACCTAAAGCAACTAGAAAAGGAAGAAATGAAGAACCAAAGGATTAATAGAAGGAAAGAAATCTTAAAAATTAGGGCAGAAATAAATGCAAAAGAAACAAAAGAGACCATAGCAAAAATCAACAAAGCCACAAGCTGGTTCTTTGAAAGGATAAATAAAACTGACAAACCACTAGCCAGACTCATCAAGAAACAAAGGGAGAAAAATCAAATCAATAAAATTAGAAATGAAAATGGAGTGATCACAACAGACAACACAGAAATACAAAGGATCATAAGAGACTACTATCAACAATTATATGCCAATAAAATGGACAACGTGGAAGAAATGGACAAATTCTTATAAAAGTACAACTTTCCAAAACTGGACTAGGAAGAAATAGAAAATTTAACAGACCCATCACAAGCATGGAAATTGAAACTGTAATCAACAATCTTCCAGCAAACAAAAGCCCAGGTCCAGATGGCTTCACAGCTGAATTCTACCAAAAATTTAGAGAAGAGCTAGCACCTATCCTGCTCAAACTCTTCCAGAAAATTGCAGGGGAAGGTAAACTTCCAAAATCATTCTATGAGGCCACCATCACCCTAATACCAAAACCTGACAAAGATCCCACAAAAGAAGAAAACTACAGGCCAATATCACTGATGAACATAGATGCAAAAATCCTTAACAAAATTCTAGCAATCAGAATCCAGCAATACATGAAAAAGATCATACACAAAGTAGGCTTTACCCCAGGGATTCAAGGATTCTTCAATATCTGCAAATCAATCAATGTAATACACCACATTAACAATCTGAAAAATAAACACCATATGATTATCTCAATAGATGCAGAGAAAGCCTTTGACAAAATTCAAAATCCATTTATGATAAAAACTCTCCAGAAACCAGGAATAGAAGAAACATGCCTCAACATAATAAAAGCTATATATGACAAACCCACAGCAAACATTATCCTCAATGGTGAAAAATTGAAAGCATTTCCTCTAACGTCAGGAACAAAACAAGGGTGCCCACTTTCACCATTACTATTCAACATAGTCTTGGAAGTTTTGGCCACAGCAATGAGAGCAGAAAAAGAAATAAAAGGAATCCAAATTGGAAAAGAAGAAGTAAAACTCTCACTATTTGCAGATGACATGATCCTCTACATAGAAAACCCTAAAGACTTCACCAGAAAATTACTAGAACTAATCAATGACTATAGTAATGTTGCAGGATATAAAATCAACACACAGAAATCCCTTGCATTCCTATACACTAACAATGAGAAAACAGAAAGAGAAATTAAGGAAACAATTCCATTCACCATTGTAACGGAAAGAATAAAATACTTAGGAATATATCTACTTAAAGAAACTAAAGACCTATATATATATATATAAAAACTATAAAAGACTGGTGAAAGAAATCAAAGAGGACACGAATAGATGGAGAAATATACCATGTTCATAGATTGGAAGAATCAATATAGTGAAAAAGAGTATACTACCCAAAGCAATTTATAGATTCAATACAATCCCTATCAAGATACCAACGGTATTTTTCACAGAGCTAGAACAAATAATTTCACAATTAGTATGGAAATACAAAAAACATCAAAGAGCAAAAGCTGTCTTGAGAAAGAAGAAAGGAACTGGAGGAATCGACCTACCTGACTTCAGGCTCTATTACAAAGCCAGTTTTATCAAGACAGTATGGCACTGGCACAAAGACAGAAATATTGATCAATAGAACAAAATAGAAAGCCCAGAGATAAATCCACGGACATATGGACATATTATATTTGACAAAGGAGGTCAGAATATACCTTGGACACGATACTGGATACTTGGGGCTGGTGACTGGGACGACCCAGAGGGATGGAATGGGGAGGGAGGAGGAAGGAGGGTTCAGGATGGGGAGCACATGTATACCTGTGGCGGATTCATTTTGATATTTGGCAAAACTAATACAGTTATGTAAAGTTTAAAAATAAAATAAAATTAAAAAAAAAATAAAGAATCTCTTTAACAAGTGGTGCTGGGAAAACTGCTCAACCACTTGTAAAAGAATGAAACTAGAACACTTTCTAACACCATACACAAAAATAAACTCAAAATGAATTAAAGATCTCAATGTAACACCAGAAACTATAAAACTCCTAGAAGAGACCATAGGCAAAACACTCTCTGACATACATCACAGCAGGATCCTCTATGAACCACCTCCCAGAATATTGTAAATAAAAGCAAAGATAAACAAATGGGACCTAATTAAACTTAAAAGCTTCTGCACAACAAAGGAAACTATTAGCAAGGTGAAAAGGCAGCCTTCAGAATAGGAGAAAATAATAGCAAATGAAGCAACCTGCAAACAACTAATCTCAAAAATATACAAGCAACTCATACAGCTCAATTCCAGAAAAATAAAGGACCCAATCAAAAACTGGGCCAAAGAACTAAATAGACATTTCTCCAAAGAAGACATACAGATGCCTAACAAACATATGAAAAGATGCTCAACATCACTCATTATCAGAGAAATGCGAATCAAAACCACTATGAGGTAGCATTTCACGCCAGTCAGAATGGCTGCGATCCAAAAGTCTACAAGAAATAAATGCTGGAGAGGGTGTGGAGAAAAGGGAACCCTCTTACACTGTTGGTGGGAATGCAAACTAGTACAGCCACTATGGAGAACTGTGTGGAGATTCCTTAAAAAACTGGAAATAGAACTGCCTTATGGTCCAGCAATCCCACTGCTGGGCATACACACTGAGGAAACCAGAAGGGAAAGAGACACGTGTACCTCAATGTTCATCGCAACACTGTTTATAATAGCCAGGACATGAAAGCAACCTAGATGCCCATCAGGAGATGAATGGATAAGAAATCTGTGGTACATAAACACAATGGAGAATTACTCAGCCATTAAAAAGAATACATTTGAATCAGTTCTAATGAGGTGGATGAAACTGGAGCCTATTATACAGAGTGAAGTAAGCCAGAAAGAAAAACACCAATACAGTATACTAACGCATATATATGGAATTTAGAAAGATGGTAACAATAACTCTGTGTACGAGACAGTAAAAGAGACACTGATGTATAGATCAGGCTTATGGACTTTGTGGGGAGGGTGGGGAGATTTGGGAGAATGGCATTGAAACATGTATAATATCATGTTTGAAACGAGTCGCCAGTCCAGGTTCGATGCACGAAACTGGATGCTTAGGGCTGGTGCACTGGGACGACCCAGAGGGAGGGTATGGGGAAGGAGGAGGGAGGACGGTTCATGATGGGGAACACAGGTATACTGTGGTGGATTCATTTCGATATTTGGCAAAACTAATAAAATATTGTAAAGTTTAAAAAAAAAAAAAAAAGATTTAACTAGGGAGCTTCAGTCCAGGTAAAAGATAACTTAGAATTGACTTAAAATCTGAACTCAAGTATTTTGATGCTGATGGTGAAACTCTGTTTTAATTTTTTCTAAAATGTTTTCTAAAAACACACGGGATACCTCTGGTAGAATCTCTGCCATATATATCTCCATATTTGATTGACTACTTCTTGAAACTATTCAAAATCTTCAAAACTAAAGTTAACACCAAATTAAATATTCGATACTCTTCTTTTTAAACCACGAAAACTTGTAGAACTTGGACTAACAAACGAGTTTATTGGGGAAGAATGTTTTACGACTATAGTTATTTAGAAATACTTGGGGATGGTGATAAATATAAGACCAGCTTTTATACAGTCTTATATTAATACTTTTTTCAAAAGTCTCTGTCCTGACTTCTCTGGCTTTCCAGTGGATAGGACTCCATGCTTTCACTAGAAGGGGAAACAGTTCAATCCCTGGTCAGGGAACTAAAATCCTAAAAACTGCATGGTGCCCCCCACCCAAAAACATTACCTATGTGTCGTGATCCCGTTAGTCATCTGCACCAGGATTGGGCCACATCCACTGCCCTGCCCTTGGGAACACACTGCTCCCACAAATTTCTCAGCACAACAGTGGCCTAATTGATATTCTGTCTGATGCCTCCAAATATTATTTTAATCTTTGGGAGTGCTATTGTGGGTTTTAGTTGTATCAGCATTTTGTGCCTCCTGAGCACCTTTAGCTGACAGCATAGGTGAGTGATGCAACAAAGCCCCTTAAAGACGTAAGTGGCCAGGAGGTGATTTCTGCCTGCCCCACTCAGGGGAAGTATGACATTCACCATCCCCAGGTGAAGCCCCCTTCCCATCTGGGTTCTGGCAATCTAGACCCTAATGTCACTCCATACACCAAACAATGGCAGTAACACCGCACCATTACTTCTTGCCACTGAGATCAAATGTGAAGCAGGGTTATTCAACTTCAGTGCAGACTCCTGACCCAGTCGACACCTCTACTCTTTGGCTAACTGGGGACCTGAAGGTCTGTTCCCTCAGCTCTTGGGACCCCACATCCCTCCGCACTCAGGTGCCCACCTCTTTGATTCCTTCCTTCCCTTTCCATCAGAAATTCACCCACACACAAATATCATCTTTTCACCATTTGATGTGTATTTTAATTGCAGCCATCAGTTTACTATGTTAGACTGAGAGTCAGTCTTTTCTTGGTTGGCCATTTCCAAGAAAGCAGACCTCTGGAGACAAAATTTTAAATTGTCTGACCTTTTCTATTCAGTTACTCTCTGCCAGCTTGTACTTCTCCAGGGTCTCTCAATCTTGGGTGGCTGAGTTTACCTTCTCTTTTGATTCTGCCACCTTCTTTGACTCTGCCTCATATTTTCGTCCCTTTTCGGCTTTGATTCAGTTTGTTACTTGCACAGGAACAGAAAAAACAGTTTAGTTTTCTTGTTTTCTTCACACTCTTTGAATGAGTGTCATATGATCGGATTTTCTGTCTCAAGGTTCCTTTTATAGGTCTTCTGAGCGACATGGTCATATTCCGTGCCTTGAAATACAAGAGAAGGGTATTTGAATTGAGGAAAGGGTATAACATCTGAGTTGGAAGGGAGATTTCATGAAAAGGGATGTGGGCTGATGAGGGCTTTTGGCAGGCAAGGGCAGTATAGAGGTCTTGGGCAGTCAAGTCAATGGAGAACGTGGGGAGCATAGATGGAATCATCTTACCTTCACACTGCCTGTGTCTCTGTGGACAAAGGGTCTTCTTTCGTCCTTTCACCCTTGAAGTACACCTCATTGGAAGTCTTCTTGGCTGCGTTGGCATCCTGGTTACTTTATGATGATAGCATGAAATGGCCTAACACAGAATCTCTGCCTCTGACTTCCCTATATATACCTCCTCAGGACAATGAGGAGCCACACCCTTCAATCTGATTGCTCATCTAGGCACTCCCCCAGCCAATGGTGGCTTTGGAGTCTTAGACATCACAATGTACCACTGTGCCCATCAACATGGGTTAGTGGTTGCTGAGGGAGGCCGAGCTACAACCTTCTCACCCCTGACACCTCTGTGTGTCTGATTCTGGGATGTGGTGATTCAGGGGCATGTTATTTCTTCTCATGTCTCTCAGACTTTCCATCAGTGCCCCTTATTCTTTAACTTATATGTCCCATTTCAACACTCCTGCCTCCTCCATCCCTGTATGAACCTCTACCAAACACTTTTCACTCCAAATCTGTTCCTCAGAGTCATCTAGTCATTTCATCTTTCGACCACCCTCTTCCTAGTGGGGGTTCTTAGGGGCTTAAGGAACTTAAGAGCAAGCACTTAACATGGAAAAAGTTAAGTAAGAACAGGTTGGATATTTTTGCTACTCCAATGAGCTTTAAAGACCCCAAGACTTGGTGAATCCTCAGTCTGTTGCCACAAGGTCTATACACCGTCTCCATAAAATTACACATCAGAGCCTAGAAAGACATAAATGTCTCCTCCACTAATATTGTTGGGGACATTTCAACTCTCATATTAAGTAGGGAAACTCAACTTGCCCCATCTACCAGAAATACATTCCCAAATAAAACAAAAAAAAAAAAATAAGTTGCCCAAAGGCAAGAGTCAGATGACCAATGCACCACTGTCTCTTGACTGAATCACTTCCCCAGTGGTCCCTCATTGACAGTTATCATCAGGTAGGGCCCAATGTGGAGCTGACCAATAGCTGAGCAGGAGAAGAATCAGTAGGTATCTCAATGATGGTTGCTTATTGGCAGGGCCGAGCGATGCACTGTCCAATAGCTGGGCAAGACCTGTTGCTTAGTAACAGGATGTGGAGTAATATGGCAAAGCAATGGCTCCCTGCTAATGGCTGTGCTCATGCTGCTCTGTTCTATAAGGATACGTTGGGTCCAGTGTGCTTTAATCTTATTGACTGACTCCTTTCCCAACTCAGATTTTTATTTCACAGGCTTGTTTAACTTTTATACATCATTATTTTCATTGTACTCACAGGCATGGCAGTCAGCAGTGCTTATCTATATTCCCCTTCAACAGCTGCCAAATGATTGCACGTGCCACATATATTATAGCTAATATTTCAAAGCCAACAAGAATGTCAAAGCCAGCCCACCTTGAAAACTACTTTGACAAACCTTTACCTCACAGTGATTCTTATTCTATTCACAATGTAACAGAGCAGAGTGAGCACAGCCCTATGCAGTTAGCCATTGATGTGCTTCATTTCAACCCACCCTGTTCCTAGGCAACAGGTTTAGCTCAGACTTGCTTGTTGCCTCAGATGGCCCCATTCACAAGCAGCCAACTGTCAATGAGTGACCATTCATTGTCCAGCTCAGCTATTGATCAGCACCAGAGTGGACACGGCCTCCAGTTAATGTCAAGAAGGGAGTAGTGGGGAAGTGATTAAGTAAGGGTGGAGTGGTCTTCATCAGCTGGAAAGTTAGAGAAGAGGCAGATTTAGCATTTTTTGGGGGCCTGGAGATCATTCAGCCTTAGGCAAGTGGGTGAGCTGGAGGTCCCAGGGAATAGACTGGGGACGACATCCTGTAGTGCTCCAGAGCCCTCACAAAGGCCCTCCAGTAGCCTTGGCCCAGGTCTTGAGGAGGGTGAAACTCTCCCCCATCCCTGTCTCTGCAACCTACTAGCAGTGGCCATCTTCCTGGGCCTCAGTCTCTGAGAACTTGTCTCCTCACTTGGACAGCCTGAGGAGACAGGACATGTTGGGTTGGGTGTCTGGCTCCATCAAGGATGAGAGCTGGGCAGAATGTGGGAATCTTGCCCTGAAGGAGCTGCCAAATGAGATCTGTTTCTGCTTATCCAGGAAGGGACCTTTCAAGGTGAAAGTTGTGCCTTGAGACTATGGTCTCTCTTGACAGGGCAAGAATGAGATAAAATAGCATTCATCTGGTAGAGATAGATAGGAATATTATTACCTGACCATGACCTAACTTTAAGCACAAAGGATGTGACACCAAGAAATCTGTAACAACTTACCACAACTGTCTCTAACTTTTGCTTTTAAATGTACTTAACTGAAAACGTTCAGTAACTTTGGGTTCTTAGGGCAAGAGCCACCCACATCCCTGTATGAATCTGTGAAAAACCTTTCCCTGTTCCAAACTCTAACATTTAGTTTTGATGGCCCTCATTCTGCATCAAGCTCATGGATTTGCAATTCTGATAACAACCATACTGTCAAAGAGCTGACTTGGCCTCTTTTAAACAACAGCAGAGACTGGCCAAGTGCTAACAGTCATCCATAACGTACCCACTGACTAGGCTTGGCTAAATTTTAGCCATGCTTCTCTCCTCTGAATTTCAGCTTTCCCCCACGTTTGGGCAGGTGCTAAGAGTCAGACATTTCTGACTCCTTTAACAGCTCCTTCTAAGACACACTTCCTCTCAAACTGCTCCATCATGCTGTCTGTTCATCCATCCCCACCTCGTTCCTCATTACACATACACACACACACAAACTTACGCACACACAAATAGTTGCTGCACACCCTCCTTATCTTCCATGTTAACAAAATATCTTCTTCTGTTCCATTTTAAGACACTTTAAGAACTTGTGTTCAAAGAATTCTCCCTATTGCAATCAGTTCATTTCATTTGTTCACTTGTGTCCGACTGTGTGCAACCCTATTGACTGCAGCACACCAGGATTCCTTGTCCATCACCAACTCCCAGAGCTAGCTGAAACTCAAGTCCATCAAATCCCCGATGCCATCCAACCATCTAATCCTCTCTTATTCCATTCTCCTTGGCCTTCATTCCTTCCAAGTACCAGGATCAAATTTAATGAGACCGTTCTTTTCATCAGGTGGACAAAGTACTGGAGTTGCAGCTTCAGCGTCAGTCCTTCTAGTGAATAATCAGGACTGATACCACACGTCCCTGGAGTGGTGGCTGCATGGGCACAGGAGGGACTAGAGGAGCTACTCCACGTTCAAGGTTAGGAGTGGTGGCAGTGAGCAGATATACCTCGTCCAAGGTAAGGAGCAGTGGCTGCTCTTTGCTGGAGCAGCAGGCATGTAATACCCCACGTCCAAGGTAAAAGAAACCCATGTAAGATGGTAGGTTTTGCGAGACGTCAAAAGAGGGCAGACACACTGAAACCATAATCAAAGAAATCTAGTCAATCTAATCAGACTAGAACCACAGCCTTGTCTAACTCAATGAAACTTAGCCAGGCCCTGTTGGACCTACCAAGTTTGGCGAGTCATGGGGGAGATGTCTGACAGAATGTGGGCCACTGGGGAAGGGAAGGGCAATCCACTTCAGTATTCTTGCCTTGAAATCCACATGAAGAGTATGAAAAGGCAAAATGATAGGATACTGAAAGAGGAACTGCCCAGGTCAGTAGGTGCTCAATATGCTACTGGAGATCGGTGAAGAAATAACTCCAGAAAGAATGAAGGGGTTGAGCCAAAGCAAAAACAGTACTCAGTTGTGGATGTAACTGGTGACAGAAGAAAGGCCCAATGCTATAAAGTGCAATATAGCATAGGAACCTGGCATGTTAAGTCCATGAATCAAGGAAAATTGGAAGTGGTCAAACAGGAGATAGCAGGACTGAATGCCAACATTCTAGGAATCAGTGAACTAAAATGGACTGGAATGGGTGAATTTAACTCAGATGACCATTATATCTACTACGGCGGGCAGGAGTCCCTCAGAACAAATGGAGTAGCAATCATGGTCAACAAAAGAGTCCAAAATGCAGTAGCTGGATGCAATCTCAAAAAACTATAGAATGATCTCTGTCTGTTTCCAAGGCAAACCATTCAGTATCACAGTAATCCAAGTCTATGCCCCAACGATGAAAAAGCTGAAGTTGAACTGTTCTATGAAGACCAACAAGATCTTTTAGAACTAACACCCAAAAAAGATGTCCTTTGCTTTATACTGGATTGGAATGCAAAAGGAGGAAGTCAAGAAACACATGGAGTAACAGGAAAATTTGGCTCTGGAGTATAGAATGAAGCAGGGCAAAGGCTAATAGAGTTTTGCAAAGAGAACACACTGGTCATAGCAAACACCCTCTTCCAACAACACAAGAAAAGACTCTTCACATGGACATCATCAGATGGTCAACACTGAAATCAGATTGATTACATTGTTTGCAGCCAAAGATGGAGAAGCTCTATACAGTCAGCAAAACAAGACTGGGAGCTGACTGTGTCTCTGATTATGAGCTCCTTATTGCCAAATTCAGATTTACACTGAAGAAAGTAGGGAAAACCACTAGACCATTCAGTTATGACGTAAATCCAATCCCTTTTGATTATACAGTGGAAGTGAGAAATAGATTTAAGGGACTAGACCTGAAAGATAGAGTGCCTGCTGATGTATGGACAGAGGTTCGTGACATTGTACAGGAGACAGGGATCAAGACCATCCCCATGGAAAAGAAATACCAAAAACAAAAGGGCTGTCTGTGGAGGCCTTACAAATAGTTGTGAAAAGAAGAGCAGTGAAAAGCTCAGGAGAAAAGGAAAGATATAAGCATCTGAATGCAGAGTTCCAAAGAATATCAAGAAGAGATAAGAAAGCCTTCCTCAGTGATCAATGCAAAGAAATAGATAAAAACAATGGAATGGGAAAGACTAGACATCTTTTCAAAAAAAATCGAGATACCAAGGGAACACTTCATGCAAACATCGGCTCGATAAAGGACAGAAATGGTGTGGACCTAACAGAAGCAGAAGATATTAAGAAGTGGAAAGCATAGCAGAATAACTGTGAAAAAAAATTTCATGACCCAGATAATCATGATGGTGTGATAACACATCTAGGGCACACACATCCTGGAATGTGAAGTCAAGTGGACCTTAGAAAGCATCAATACGAACAAAGCTAGTGGAGGTGATGGAATTCCAGTTGAGCTATTTCAAATCCTGAAAGATGATGCCGTGAAAGTGCTACACTCAATATGCCAGCTAATTTGGAAAACTCAGCAGTGGCCACAGGACTTGGAAAGGTCAGGTTTCACTCCAATCCCCAAGAAAGGCAACGCCAAAGAATGTTCAAAATACAGCTCAATTGCACTCATCTCACAGGCCAGTCAAGCAATTCTTAAAATTCTCCAAAGCAGGCTTCAGCAATATGTGAATCATGAACTTCCAGATGTTCAAGCTGGTTATAGAAAAGGCAGAGGAATCAGAGATCAAACTGCCAACATCCGCTGGATCATGGAAAAAGCAAGAGAGTTCCATAAAAATACCTATGTCTGCTTTATTGACTATGCCAAAGCCTTTGACTATGTGGATCACAGGAAACTGTCGAAAATTCTGAAAGAGATGGGAATACCAGACCACCTGACCTGCCTCTTGAGAAACCTCTATAGGTCAGGATGCAACAGTTAGACCTGGTCATGGAACAAGAGACTGGTTCCAAGTAGGAAAAAGAGTACATCAAGGCTGTATATTGTCACTCTACTTATTTAATTTATATGCAGAGTGCATCATGAGAAACTCTGGGCTGGAGGAAGCACAAGCTGGAATCAAGACTGCCGGGAGAAATATCAATAAGCTCAGATATGCAGATGACACCACCGTTATGGCAGAAAGTGAAGAGGAACTAAAGAGCCTCCTGATGAAAGTGAAAGAAAAAACTGAAAAAGTTGGCTTAAAGCCAAATATTCAGAAAGCGAAGATCATGGCATCTGGTCCAATCACTTCATGTGAAGTAGATGGGGAAACAGTGGAAACAGTGGCTACGTTTATTTTTCTGGGTTCCAAAATCATTGCAGATGATGACTGCAGCCATGAAATTAAAGGAAGCTTACTCCTTGGAAGTAGAGCTTTGACCAACCTAGAGAGCATATTAAAAAGCAGAGACTCTGTGGGAGAGGGTGGGGTGATTTTGGAGAATGGCATTGAAACATGTATAATATCATATATGAAAAGAATCGCCAGTCCACGTTCAATGCATGATACAGGATGCTTGGGGTGGTGCACTGGGATGACCCAGAGGGATGGCACAGAGAGGGAGGTGGGACGTGGGTAAAGGATGGGGAACACATGTACACCTGTGGCAGGTTCATGTGGAGGTATGGCAAAACCAATACCATATGTAAAGTAATTAAACTCCCGTTAAAATAAATAAATTTATATTAAAAATAAAAAATAAAAAGCAGAGACGTTACTTTGGCATCAAAGGTCTGTCTAGTCAAGGCTATGGTTTTTCCAGTGCTCAGGTATGGATTGAGAGTTGGACTATAAAAAAGCTGAGCACCAAAGAACTGATACTTTTGAACTGTGGTGTTGGAGACGACTCTTGAGAATCCCTTGGACTGCAAAGAGATACAACAAGTCCATCCTAAAGGATATCAGTCCTGAGTGTTCATTGGAAAGAGTGATGTTGAAATTGAAACCACAATATTTTTGGCCACCTGATGCAAAGCGCTGACTCATTGGTAAAGACCCTGAGGCTGAGAAATATTGAGGGCAGGAGGAGAAGGGGACGACAGAGGAAAAGATGGTTAGATGACATCAGCAACTCAGTGGACATGAGTTTGGGTGGACTCTGGGAGTTGGTGATGGACAGAGAGGCCTGGTGTGCTGTGCTTCATGGTGTCACAAAGAATCAGACACGACTGATAAACTATAGTGACTTCCTCTCAGGCTTTCAGTGGAGACCAGTCCTTCTGTCTTCCCATTTGTCTCTGCCTCTCTAAATTTAAGTGCATCAATTATCTATTATGGTCTTGAAGGGGTGATCTTGTGGGGGAGCATCACTGTACAGTCTGTACCATAGTCAGCGGGGGTGGGGGTGGGGTGGGGCTGGATTTGATGGACCTCAAGTCACATCTTTCCTTAGGGTGTGCCAGCCTATGGCTGGGAAGGTCAGTGGTACCAGGTCTGAAGCCAGAAGTGAGGCAGATATTTCCTTTTGCTCAGTGGCTTTCACTGTCCTATTGGGGGCAGGGCGGGATCCCAAGTTTCTTGAGAAGAAGCTCTGAATGTCAGCCCAGATCTGGCTTTGTTCCCTCAAGTATGTATGTTCCCCTCTCCCAGCACTGCAACCCTTGCCACAGACGGCCAAGAGGAGCATGTTCTGGTTAGAAAAATAACAGAAGGAGGAAATCTCCAGGCTGGCTGCTTACAGAGATCCAGGCTACCTCCAACGTGCCATTTATGCTGTCACCATCAGTAGCATCACCTGCCCTGCTTAAACATACCTTCTGGTCTGAGACCTCTTGGTCCCTCAGAGCTGATCACTTTCCCCAGCTTCTGCTCTCCCTGCCCTGTTGCAGAGGGGTGCTATATGGCAGGTGAGGGTCTCCTGGTCTCTGGGCCCCTACTGGGTCATCTGCTGTGGCAGTCTGGCCTCCATCAGAGATCAGGACTTCTCCTGATACGCTGCCTATGTAAATGCCCTTCATGAGCATGACCCAGGCTCTTTCACCAACATGCCGCCCTGGGCCAGATGCACCTCTGTTTCCCACATCCCAGCTGTCTGCCTGGTAATGGCAGCCCCTGCTCCAGTGCAGATCACCCACGCGGACTAAGCAGGGCGTGTGTAAGGGTGGGGAGTTGTTGGGAAAACAGGCATCCACAAATGTGATCTCAATCTGTCCTCTTCATTGTGGCTTGGGAGCTAGCCCCTGAGCACATGCTCCTGGAGGGGGAGTCTGGTCTTCCCACAGACCTCCTGGTAGTCCACATAGCCCTGCAACCATCTAAGGGTGTTTCTCTTCCCTGTGTCAAACCAAAGGACTTGTGTGTCCAATATATGGCTTGAACCACTCACACCCAGGGCATATCTCCAACCGTGTAAACTCCCTTATATTCAGAGTCCTCTCCCATGGGCACACATCAGGCCTTGGGTAGTCCTTATCCCTTCATACCCTGTTTCCTGTGGATCTTTCTTTGAGAGTAAGTTTGGGAATCTTTCTGCATTTTCCAATTAGTTTTTTGAGCTAATTTTTCTACATGTTGATGGAATATTTTTATTTTTTTTCATTTGAGTATATTTGATTTACCATGTTGTGTTTCAGGTGTCCAGCAAAGTGATTCAGCTTAACCTGTACATGTATTTGAGCTTCCCACTTGGCTCAGTTGTTAAAGAATCACCCTGCAATGAAGGAGATTTGGGTTCAATGCCTGGGTTGGGAAGATATGCTCAGAGGGACATGACGAGCCTCTCCAATATTCTTTCTTGGAGAATCTCGTGGAGAGAGGAGCCTAGCAGGCTACAGTCCATAGGGTCACAAAGAATAGGGCACATCTGAATCAACTGAGCTTGCACAGGCACACATCCATATATCTATTCCTTTACAAATTCATTTTCCATTTATGTTTTTTCAGATATTCTAGCCGAGTTCCCTGTAGTTTTGTAGTAGGTTCTTGTTGGTATCTATTTTATATATAGTGGTGTCTTTATATATGTTAATCCTCAACTCCCAATTCCTCCTCCTGCCCCAACTTGTCATTTGGTACTCATCAGCTTGGCTTCTATGTGGATGTGTTTTGATGTTCTTTGGGGGAGGCAGTTTAATCGTTTGAAGTTGTCCTACTTTTCTCTTTTGCTTTTGTTGCCTATGCTTTTGGTGTCACTTACATAAAATAACTTCTAAAACCAATGTTTACAACTTCTCCAGGATGTTTTCTTCTAGTTGGTTTATAGTTTCAGATCGTGCATTTGAATCTATAATCAACGCTGAGTTTAGTTTTTTTATGTGCTATAAGGTAAGGGTCCTATTTCACTCTTTTGCATTCAGATTTCTAGTTGCCCACGGCAGTTAATTGAAGAGATGGTGAGGAGAAACTTAATCATGATCATCTCAAGGCAGTAATGAGTGACAAGCCTGTAGGAAAATCTCTGGAGTGAGGGACTTGGCCAGGAGCATGTAACGTTTGGGGACTCCCACTTGATTCCCGCTGATACGTGGATGTGATCCTGGGCAGATGCGTTCTGACCCTAGGCACATAGACTTGCTCTTGACCTCTGCCAATCAAGAGAAGCCTCTGGGCCAGCAGGATTCTGCACTCATCATGAGGCAATGGGCACTGCTTTGCCTTTTCCATTTGGTGTCATGTAAATGGGTCGTCTTAATACAAAGACATAGAGTTCCTCTTGACTACTGAAAAAATAAGCTTCTTATTTAAGTTCCTTTGACTTCTGATCCACTCTCTAGTTTATGGCTTTTACTATATTTTCAAACAGATTCTTGGACATACTTGGCAGAAGAGAGTGATTCTCTCCCTTACAGTCTTAGATAATCCAACTTCTGATAATATTTTATATCACCACATTGCTGATTTCTAATCCGATAAGCTCTCTGGCATGCATTTCTGATAAGATGCATACACAAAAAATATCCTACAAACTACATGTAATGAACTACAAGTGATTAGAGAACGTGAAAATACTAATACACAAGACAATGATTAAGAACATTTCCTTGGGAAGTGACCATTAGGCTGGCCTCAGATGATTGCTAATTTCTGAGTCACAGAAGATAGGATGGACACAGGCATAGAGGAAAGTAGAATGTCTTAGGGAAATCATTGTATCAGTCAATAGAGTTTGTTATGGCCACAGCTAGTGGGTCTGTTGCAATCTATTCATACCGAACCTGTATAAGTGAAAGTAGAAAGAGTTTCTACTACTCTTTGTGAGTGCTAATGAACAAACACCCCACCCCCATACAACACAGCGTTTTCAATAGGACTTTTCATGTTTGCATTACAATATACTGTCCTTTTCTAGGAGAGCTACAGGCGTCTGATATTTATTTGGTGTTGTTGATCTAAATGGATATACCTTTCTCAACTCATGCCTTAGTGTTTATGTTTTTCTCTTTTAACCCTAAGAGTCTTTAGATCCTTTTTAAACTCTGTGCATCGTCAATTCTTTTTGCAAGGTGGCAGTATATCCACGGATATTAAAATATATACCAGGGCTACTTTAGGGAAACAACGCCCTCTAACCTCCACTTTTGGTCCACCTCAGGATTTTCCTGATAGCTCACTTGGGAAAGATTCTGCCTACAAACCTGAAGACATCAGTTCAATTCCTGGGTAGGGAAGCTCTGCTGTAGAAGGGATAAGCTACCCACTCTAGCATTATTTGGCTTCCCTGGTGGCTCCTCTGGTGAAGAATCCACCTTCATTGTGGGATGCCAGGGCTTGATCCCTGGGTTGGGATGATCCACTGGAATAAGGAAAGACTACCCACTTCAGTTTTCTGGCCTTGAGAATTCCATAGACTGTATAGTCTATGGGGTCACCAACCATCAGAAACGACTGAGCAACTTTCAGTTTCAGCTCTTCAGGCCTAGTAATCTGTTACCTTCCCCTAACAGCAAGTATTTCAGTCAGTCCTACAACAGGGCATTAAAGTGTGATAGTGTTAAATGGTGATAATATATACAGATCTAGAATCACAGCACCCACCTATCAGGGCTCTCTGTCCATATCATCCTGGTAGCTGCTTACGTGACTAATTTTCACAGGCAGGGTTGATAGTTCTCCCACTTCCTTTGAAAGGTCAACAAACCCAGGGTCTCCTTCACTCTTAATGATTTTAAATCACATTCAGTGACTGACTTTTAATCATCCACTGTGTCTCACAGGAGTTAGACTGACAGAAAGATTTAACTAGGGTTAGCCTTACATATTGTGGCGCTCCCGTGTTGGGTGCATATATATTTAAAATTGTTATATCTTCGTCTTGGATTGATCCTTTGATCATTATGTAGTGACCATCTTTGTCTCTTTTCACAGCCTTTGTTTTAAAGTCTATTTTATCTTATATAAGTATTGCTACTCCTGCTTTCTTTTGGTCCCTCTTTGCATGGAAAATCATTTTCCAGCCCTTCACTTTCAGTCTGTATGTGTCCCCTGTTTTGAGGTGGGTCTCTTGTAGACAACACAGGTAGGGGTCTTGTTTTTGTATCAATTCAGCCAGTCTTTGTCTTTTGGTTGGGGATTCAACCCATTTAGGTTTAAGGTAATTACTGATAAATATGATCCCAATGTCATTTACTTTATTGTTTTGGGTTCGCTTTTATAACAAGTATTAAAGGAGACACTAAGAATAACACAATAATAGTGGGAGACTTTAATACCCCACTCACACTACAGATAGATCAACTAAACAGAAAATTAACAAGAAAACGCAAACTTTAAACAATACAATAGACCAGTTAGACCTAAATGATATCTATGTGACATTTCATCCCAAAACAAAGCATTTCACCTTTTTCTAAAGCGAACATGGAACCTTCGCCAGGATAGATCACATCCTGGGCCAAAAATCTAGCCTTGGTAACTTCAGAAAAAATAGAAATCATTCCAAGCATCTTTTCTGACCACAATGCAGTAAGATTAGATCTCAATTACAGGAGAAAAACTATTAAAAATTCCAACATATGGAGACTGAAAAACACGCTGCAGAATAACCAACAAATCACAGAAGAAATAAAAAAAGAAATAAAATTTGCATAGAAACTAAAGAAAATGAAAACACAACAACCCAAAACCTATGGGACACTTTAAAAGCAGTCCTAAGGGGAAAGATCATAGCAATACAGGCATACCTCAAGAAACAAGAAAAAAATCAAATAAATTACCTAACCCTACACCTAAAGCCACTACAAAAGGAAGAAATGAAGAACCCCAGGGTTAGAAGAAAGAAAGAAATCTTAAAAATTAGGGCAGAAATAAATGAAAAAGAAACAAAAGAGACCACAGCAAAAATCAACAAAGCCAAAAGCTGGTTCTTTGAAAGGATAAATAAAATTGACAAACCATTAGCCAGACTCATCAGGAAACAAAGGGAGAAAAATCAAATCAATAAAATCAGAAATGAAAATGGAGAGATCACAACAGACAACACAGAGATACAAAGGACCATAAGAGACTACTATCAACAATTATATGCCAATAAAATGGACAACGTGGAAAAAATGGACAAATTCTTAGAAAAGTACAACTTTCCAAAACTGGACCGGGAAGAAATAGAAAATCTTAACAGGCCCATCACAAGCACGGAAATTGAAACTGTAATCAACAATCTTCCAGCAAACAAAAGCCCAGGTCCAGATGGTTTCACAGCTGAATTCTATCAAAAATTTAGAGAAGAGCTAACACCTATCCTGCTCAAACTCTTCCAGAAAAATGCAGAGGAAAGTAAACTTCCAAACTCATTCTATGAGACCACCATCACCCTAATACCAAAACCTGACAAAGATCCTACAAAAGAAGAAAACTACAGGCCAATATCACTGATGAACATAGATGCAAAAATCCTTAACAAAAGTCTAGCAATCAGAATCCAACAACACATTAAAAAGATCATACACCAGGACCAATTGGGCTTTATCCCAGGGATGCGAGGATTCTTCAATATCCGCAAATCAATCAATGTAATGCACCACACTAACAAACTGAAAAATAAAAACCATATGATTTTCTCAATAGATGCAGAGAAAGCCTTTGACAAAATTCAACATCCATTTATGATAAAAACTCTCCAGAAAGCAGTAATAGAAGGAACATACCTCAATATAATAAAAGCTATATATGACAAACCCACAGCAAGCATTATCCTCAATGGTGAAAAATTGAAAGCATTTCCTCTAAAGTCAGGAACAAGACAAGGGTGCCCACTGTCACCATTAATATTCAACATAGTCTTGGAAGTTTTGGCCACAGCAATGAGAGCAGAAAAAGAAATAAAAAGAATCCAAATAGGAAAAGAAGAAGTAAAACTCTCACTATTTTCAGTTGGCATGATCCTCTACATAGAAAACCCTAAAGACTCCACCAGAAAATTACTAGAACTAATCAATGACTATAGTAAATTTGCAGGATAAAAAATCAACACACAGAAATCCCTTGCATTCCAATACACTAATAATGAGAAAACAGAAAGAGAAATTAAGGAAAAAATTCCATTCACCATTGTAACGGAAAGAATAAATTACTTAGGAATATATCTACCTAAAGAAACTAAATACCTATATATAGAAAACTATAAAACACTGGTGAAAGAAATCAAAGAGGACACTAATAGATAGAGAAGTATACCATGTTCATGGATTGGAAGAATCAATATAGTGAAAAAGAGTATACTACCCAAAGCAATTTATAGATTCAATGCAATACCTATCAAGCTATCAATGGTATTCTTCACAGAGCTAGAACAAATAATTTAACAATTTGTATGGAAATACAAAAAACCTCGAAAAGCCAAAGCTATCTTGAGAAAGAAGAATGCAACTGGAGGAATAAACCTACCTGACTTCAGGCTATATTACAAAACCACAGTTATCAAGACAGTATGGTACTGGCACAAACACAGAAATATTGATCAATGGAACAAAATAGAAAGCTCAAAGATAAATCCACGCACATATGGACACCTTATCTTTGACAAAGGAGGTAAGAATATACAATGGATTAAAGACAATCTCTTTAACAAGTGGTGCTGGGAAAACTGGTCAACCACTTGTAAAAGAATGAAACTAGAACACTTTCTAACACCATTCACAAAAGTAACTCAAAATGGATTAAAAATCTCAATGTAAGACCAGAAACTATAAAACTTCTAGAGGAGAACATAGGCAAAACACTCTCCAACATACATCACAGCAGGATCCTCTATGACCCACCTCCCAGAAAATTGGAAATAAAAGCAAAAACAAACATATGGGACCTAATTAAACTTAAAAGCTTCTGCACAACAAAGGAAACTATTAGCAAGGTGAAAAGGCAGCCTTCAGAATGGGAGAAAATAATAGCAAATGAAGCAACCTGCAAACAACTAATCTCAACAATATACAAGTAACACATACAGCTCAATTCCAGAAAAATAAAGGATCCAATCAAAAACTGGGCCAAAGAACTAAATAGACATTTCTCCAAAGAACACATACAGATGGCTAACAAACACATGAAAAGATGCTCAACATCACTCTTTATCAGGGAAATGCAAATCAAAACCACTGAGGTAGCATTTCACGCCAGTCAGAATGGCTGCAATCCAAAAGTCTACAAGCAATAAATGCTGGAGAGGGTGTGGAGAAAGGGGAACCCTCTTACACTGTTGGTGGGAATGCAAACTAGCACAGCCACTATGGAGAACAGTGTGGAGATTCCTTAAAAAACTGGAAATAGAACGGCCTTATGATCCAGCAATCCCACTGCTGGGCATACACACTGAGGAAACTAGAAGGGAGAGAGACACGTGTACCCCAATGTTCATCGCATCACTGTTTATAATAGCCAGGACATGGAAGCAACCTAGATGTCCATCACCAGATGAATGGATAAGAAAGCTGTGGTACATATATGCAATGGAGTATTACTCAGCCATTAAAAAGAATACATTTGGATCAGTTCTAATGAGGTGGATGAAACTGGAGCCTATTATACAGAGTGAAGTAAGCCAGAAAGAAAAACACCAATACAGTATACTATTGCATATATATGGAATTTAGAAAGATGGTAACAATAACCCTGTATACAAGATAGCAAAAGAGACACTGAAGTATAGAACAGTCTTGTGGACTCTGTGGGAGAGGGAGAGGGTGGGAATATTTGGGAGAATGGCATTGAAACATGTATAATATCATGTATGAAACGAGTCCAGGTTCGATGCATGAAACTGGATACTTGGGCCTGGTGCACTGGGATGACCCAGAGGGAAGGGAGGAGGGAGGAGGGTTCAGGATGGGGAGCATGGGTATACCTGTGGCGGATTCCTTTTGATGTTTGGCAAAATTAATACAATATTGTAAAGTTTAAAAAAAATAAAATTAAAAAAAAAAAAAGTTTAAAGCACACTAGACCCAAAGTATCTTTCTGGAACAGAGCAGCATGAGCACAGCCATTAGCAGGTAGCCATTGCTTTATCATATTACTCCACATCCTGTTACTAAGCAGCAGGTCTTGCCCAGCAATTGGACAGTGCATCGCTCGGCCCTGCCAACAAGCAAGCAACTCTCAGTGAGATGCCTACTGGTACTTCTTCTGCACAGCTATTGGTCAGCTCCACATTGGGCCCTACCTGATGATAACTGTCAATGAGTTATCAGCAGGTAGGGCCATTGGGGGAGTGATTCATTTAAGAGACAGTGAGGAAGTGATTCAGTTAACAGACAGTGGGGAAGTGATTCAGTTAAGAGACAGTGGTGCATTGGTCGTCTGACTTTTGTTTTTGGGCACCATACTTATTATTATTTTTTTTTAATCGGGAATGTATTTCTGGTAGATGGGGCAAGTTGAGTTTTCCTACTCAATATGAGAGTTGAAGTGTCCCCAACAATATTAGTGGAGGAGACATGTATGACTTTCTTGGCTCTGATGTGTAGTTTTATGGAGATGGTATATAGACCTTGGGTGAACAGACTGAGGATTCACCAAGTCATGGGGTCTCTAAAGCTCATTGGACTAGCAAAAACATCCAACCTGTTCTTAATTACCTTTTTCCATGTTAAGTGCTTGTTCTTAAGTTCCTTAAGACCCTCAAGAACGCCCACTAGGAAGAGTGTGGTCGAAAGATGAAATGACTAGATGACTCTGAGGCACAGATTTGGAGGGAAAAGTGTTTAGTAGAGGTTCATACAGGGATGGATAACCAGGAGTGTTGAAGAGGGACATACAAGTCAAAGAATAAAGGGCACTGAAGGAAAGTCTGCGAGTCATGACAAGAAACAGCATGCCCCTGAATCACCACTCCCCAGAATCAGACACACAGAGGTGGCAGGGTTGAGAAAGTTGAATCATGGCCTCCCTCAGCACCCACTAACCTATGTTGATGGGAACAGTGGTACATTGTGATGTCTAAGACCCCAACGCCGCCATTGGCTGGGGGAGTGCCTAGCTGACCAATCAGATTGAAGGGTGTGGCTCCTCATTGTTCTGAGAAGGTATATACACGGAGGTCAGAGGCAGAGATTCTGGATTAGGGCATTTCATACTATCATCTTAAGGTAACCAGGAAGCACCGGCAGCCAAGAAGAGTTCCAATGCGGTATCCTACAAGGGGGAAAGGATGAAAGAAGACCCTTTGTCCACAGAGATACAGAGGCAGTGTGAATGTAAGAAGATTCCAACTATGCTCCCCACTTTCTCCATTGGCTTTGCTGCCCAAGACTTCTACACTGCCCTTGCCTGCCGCAAAAGCCCTCATCAGCCGACATCCCTTTTCATGAAATCTCCCTTCAAACTCCGATTTTATACCCTTTCATCAAATCTAATACCCTTCGCTTGTCTTTCAAGGCACAGAATATGTCCATGAGGGTCAGAAGAACTCTAAAAGGAACCTTGAGGAAGAAAATCCGATCATATGCCACTCTATCGAAGAAGGTGAAGAAAACAAGAAAACCAAACTTTTTTTTCTGTTCCTGTGCACGTAAGAAACGGAATCAAAACCGAAAAGGGTACCAAAATATGAGGCAGAATCAAAAGAGAAGGTAAGCTCAGCCACCCCAGAATGAGAGTCTCTGGAGAAGTAGAAGCTGGGCAGCCAGAAACTGAATAGAAGGTCAGACATTTAGAATTGTGTCTCCAGAGGTCTACTTTCTTAGAAATGGCCGACCAGGCAAAGACTTACTCTCACACTAGCATAGGAAACTGATGGCTGCGATTGAAATACACATCAAATGGTGAAAAGATGATATTTGTGTGTGTGTGAATTTTCCGATGGGAAAGGAGGGAAGGAAGCAATGAGGTGGGCACATGAATGTGGAGGGATGTGGGGTCCCAAGAGCTGAGGGAACAGACCCTCAGGTCCCCAGTTAGCCAGGATTACAGGTCTCGACTGGATCAGGAGTCTGCACTGAAGGTGAATAACCCTGCTTAACAATTGATCTCAGTGGCAAGGAGTAGTGGTGCGGTGTTCCTGCCATTGTTTGGGTAGTGCAGTGACATTAAGATCTAGATTGCCAGAACCCAGATGGGAAGAGGGCTTCACATGGGGATGGTGAATGTCATAGTTACCCTGAATAAGGCAGGCAGAAATCACCTCCTGGCCACTTATGTCATTACAGGCTTTGATGCATCATTTACCTATGCTATAAGCTCAGGATGCACAAAATGCTGATACAACTAACCCAAAATTAGCACTCCCAAAGTTCAAAATAATGTTTGGAGTGATCAGACCAAATATCAATTAGGCCACTGTTATCCTAAGAAATTTGTGGAAGCAGTGTGTTCCCAAGGGCAGGGAAGTGGACGTGGCCCAATCCTGGTGCAGATGACTAACAGGATCACGACACACAGATAATGTTTTTGAGTGGGGTGCACCGTGCAGTTTGTGGGATCTTAGTTCCCTGAGCAGGGATTGAACCAGTTCTGCTTATAGTGAAAGCATGGAGTCCTAACCACTGGACAGGCAGAGAAGTCAGGACAGAGACTTTTGATAAAAGCATTAATATAAAACTGGGTAAAAGCTGGTTTTATATCTATCACCATCCTCTAGTATTTCTAAATAATTAACATCGTAAAATATTCTTCCCCAGTATAATCTTTTGTTATTCCAGATTCTACAAATTTTCATGGTTTAAAAAGAAGAGTATCAAATATTTAATTTGGTGTGAACTTTAATTTTAAAGTGTTTGAAGAGTTTCAAGGAGTAGTCAATCAAATATGGAGATATATAAGGCAGAGTCTCTAATAAAGAAATCCCGTGTCTTTTCAGAAAACATTTTAGAAACAATTAAAACAGAGTTTCACCATCAGCATCAAAAGAGTTAAGTTCAGATTTTCAGTCAGTGCTACGGTATCTTTTTTCTGGACTTCAGCTCCCTAGTTAAATCTTTCTGGCACTTTAACTTCTGAGAGACACAGTTGATGATTCAAAGTCAGTCACTGAATGTGATTTAAAATCATTAAGAGTGAAGGAGACCCTGGGTTTGTTGTCCTTTCAAAGGAAGTGGGAGAACTATCAACTCTGCCTGTGAAAATTAGTCAGGAAAGCAGCACCAGGATGATATGGACAGAGAGCACTGATAGGTGGGTGCTGTGATTCCAGATCTGTAAATATTATCACCATTTAACACTATCACACTTTAATGCCTTGCTGCAGGATTGACTGAAATACCTGCTGTTAGGGGAAGGTAACAGATTACTAGGCCTGAAGAGCTGAAACTGAAAGTTGCTCAGTCGTTTCCGAAGGTTGGTGACCCCATGGACTATACAGTCCATGGAATTCTCCAGGCCAGAATACTGCAGAGGGTAGCCTTTCCTTACTCTAGGGGTCTTCCCAACCCAGGGATCAAGCCCAGGCATCCCAATTTAAAGGTGGATTCTTCACCAGCTGAGCCACCAGGGAAGACAAAGAATGCTAGAGTGGGTAGCTTATCCTTGCTCCAGCAGAGCTTCCCTACCCAGGAATTGAACTGATGTCTACAGCTTTGCAGGCAGAATCTTTCCCAAGTGAGGTATAAAGAAAGTCCTGAGGTGGACCAAAAGTGGAGGTTAGAGGGCCTTGTTTCACTAAAATAGCGCTGGTACATATTTTAATATCCGTGGATATACTGCCACCTTGCAGAAAGAATTGAGAATGCATAGAGTTTAAAAAGGATGCAAAGACCCTTAGGGTTAAAAGAGAAAAACATAAACATTAAGTCATGGGTTGAGAAAGGGTATATCCATTTTGGTCAACAACACATGTATACCTGTGGCAGATTCATTTTTATATTTGGCAGAACTAATACAGTTATGTAAAGTTTAAAAATAAAATAAAATTAAAAAATAAATAAATAAATAAATAAATAAATAAATCAATATTAGGCGTCTGTAGCTCTCCTGGAAAAAGACAGTATGTTGTGATTCAAACATAACAAGTCCTATTGAAAACGCTGTGTTGTATGGGGTGGGGGGTTTGCTCATTAGCAATCACAAAGAGTAGTAGAAACTCTTTATACTTCCACTTATACAGGCTCGCTATGAATAAATTCCACCTGACACTTCTAGCTGTGTCCATAACAACTTTTATTGCCTGATACAATGATTTCCCTAAGACCTTCTCCTGTAATCTATGCCTGTGTCCATCCTATCTTCTTTGACTCAGAAACTAGAAACCATCTGAGGCCAGCTGAATGGTCAGCTCCCAAGGAAATGTTCTTAATCATTCTCTTGTGTATTAATATTTTCACATTCTCTAATCACTTGCAATTCATTACATGCAGTTTGTAGGATAGGTTTTGAAGTATGTATCTTATCAGAAATGCATGTCAGAGAGGTAAAGAGATTAGAAATCAACAGGGTGGTGATATAAAATATTATCAGAAGTTGGATTATCTAAGACTGTAAGGGAGAGAATCACTCTCTTCTGCCAAGTATGTCCAAGAATCTGTTTGAAAATATAGTAAAACCCATAAACTAAAGAGTGGATCTGAAGTCAAAGGCACTTAAATGAGAAGCTTATTTTAACAGTAGTCAAGAGGAGCTCTATGTCTTTGTATTAAGAAAACCCATTTGCATGTCACCAAATGCAAAAGCCAAAGTAGTGCCCATGGACTCATGATGAGTGCACAATAATGCTGGCCCTGAGATTTCTCTTAATTGGAAGAGGTCAAAAGCAAGTCTATGTGCCTAGGGTCAGAACACATCTGCCCAGGGTCACATCCACGTATCAGCGGGAATCAAGTGGGAGTCCCCAAACTTTTCATGTTCCTGGCCAAGTTCCTCACTCCAGTGCTTTTTCTACAAGCTTGTCAGTCATTACTGCCTTGAGATGATCATGATTAAGTTTCACCTCACCATCTCTTCAATTAACTGCCCTGGGCAACTAGAAATCTGAATGCAAAAGATTGAAATAGGACTCTTATCTTATACCACATAAAAAACTAAACTCAGAGTTGATTAAAGATTTAAATGCAAGATCTGAAACTATAAATCAACTAGAAGAAAACATCTTGGAGAAGTTGTAAACACTGGTCTTAGAAGTGATTTTATGTATGTGACACCGAAAGCATAGGCAACAAAAGCAAAAATAGAAAAGTAGGATGACTTCAAAAGATTAAACTGCCTCCCCCAAAGAACATTAAGAACACATCTACATAGAAGCCAAGCTGATGGTTACCAAATTCCAAGTTGGGGCGGGGGAAGGAATTGGGAGTTGGGGATTAACATATATATAGACACCACTATCTATAACATAGATAGCCAACAAGGACCTACTACAAAACCACAGGCAACTCTGCTAGAAATTCTGTAACAACATAAATGAAGAAAGGTTTTGTAAAGGAATAGATATATGTATGTGGGCCTGTGCAAGCTCATTTGATTCAGATGTGCCCTACTCTTTGTGACTCTATGGACTGTAGCCTGCTAGGCTCCTCTGTCCATGAGATTCTCCAGGCAAGAATCCTGGAGAGGCTCGTCATGTCGCTCTGAGCATATCTTCCCAACCCAGGGATTGAACTCAAATCTCCTTCATTGTAGGGTGATTCTTTAACAACTGAGCCAAGTGGGAAGCCCAAATACATGTATATGTAAAGTTGAATCACTTTGCTGAACACCTGAAGCACAACATGTTAAATCAAATATCCTCGAATGAAAAAAAATAAAAAGAATCCATCAACATGTAGAACAATTAGCTCAAAAAACTAATTGGAACATGCAGAAAGATTCCCAAATGTACTCTCAAAGAAAGATCCACAGGGAACAGGATATGAAAGGAAAAGGATGACCCAAGTCCTCACATGTGCCCATGGGAGAGGACTCAGAATATAAGGGAGATTACACGGTTTGAGATATGCCCTGGGTGTGAGTGGTTCGAGCCATATATTGGACACACAAGTCCTGGGTCTGACACAGGAAAGAGAAACACCCTTAGATGGTTGCAGGGCTATGTGGACTAACAGGAGGTCTGTGGGAAGTCCGGACTCCCCCTTCCAGGAGCATTTGCTCAGGGGCTTGCTCCCAAGCTACATTGAAGAGGACAGATTGAGACCGCATTTGTGGATGCCTGTTTTCCCAACAACTGCCCACACTTACACACACCCTGCTTAGTCCACTTAGCTGATCTGCATTGGAGCAGGTGCTGCTATTACCAGGCAGACAGCTTCAATGTGGGAAACAGAGGTGCATCTGGCCCAGGGCAGCATGTGGGTGGAAGAGTCAGGGTCATGCTCATGGAGGGCACTTACATAGGCAGCGTATCAGGAGAAGTCCTGATCTCTGGTGGAGGCCAGACTGCCAAAGCAGATAACCCAGTATGTGTCCAGAGCACATGAAGGCCTCACCTGCCCAATAGCACCCCTCTTCAACAGTGCAGGGATAGCAGAAGCCTGGGGAAGTGATCAGCTGTGAGGGACTAAGAGGTCTCAGATCAGAAGGTATGTTTAAGCAAGGCAGGAGACGCTACTGATGGTGAATGCACAGAGGGCACGTTGGAGGTAGCTTGGATCTCTGTAAGCAGCCAGCCTGGAGATTTGCTCCTTTTGTTATTTTTCTAACCAGAACACGCTCCTCTTGTCCCTCTGTGGCAAGGGTTGCAGTGCTGGGAGAGGGGAGCGTACATACTTGAGGGAACACAGCCAGATCTGGCCTTACATTCAGGGCCTCTGCTCTGGAAACTTGGGATCCCACCCTGCCCCCAATAGGACAGTGAAATCCAATGAGGAAAAGGAAGTCACTGGCTCACATCTGGCTTCAGACGTGGTACCACTGAACTTCCCAGGCATAGGTACTGGCACACCCTAAGGAAAAATGTGACTTGTGGTCCATCAAATCGAGCCCCACCCCACCCCCACCTCCTGCTGACTATGGTACAGACTGTACAGTGATGTTCCCCGACATGATCACCCCTTCAAGACCATCATAGATAATTGATGCACTTAAATTCAGAGAGGCAGAGACAAATGGGAAGACAGAAGGACTGGTCTCCCCTGAAAGACTAAGAGGAAGTCAGTTGAGTTTGTCAGTCGTGTCTGATTCTTTGTGACACCAAAGCAGAGAAGAACTAAAGAGCCTCTTGATTAAAGTGAAAGAGGAGAGTGAAAAAGTTGGCTTAAAGCTCAACATTCAGAAAACAAAGATCATGGCATCTGGTCCCATCACTTCATGGCAAATAGATGGAGAAACAGTGACAGTGGCAGGATTTACTTTTGGGGGCTCCAAAATCACTGCAGATGGTCACTGCAGCCATGAAACAAAAAGACGCTTACTCCTTGGAAGGAAATTTATGACCAACCTGGACAGCATATTTAAAAGCAGAGACACTACTTTGCCAACAATGATCTGTCTAGTTAAGGGTATGATTTTCCTAGTAGTCATGTATGGATGTGAGAGTTGGAATATAAAGAAAGCTGAGTGCTGAAGAATGGATGCTTTTGAACTGTGGTGTTGGAGAAGACTCTTGAGAGTCCCTTGGAGTGCAAGGAGATTCAACCAGTTCATCATAAAGGAAATCAGTCCTGAATATTCATTGGAAGAACTTATGTTGAAGCTGAAACTACAAAACTTTGGCCACCTGATGAGAAGAGCTGACTCATTTGGAAAGACCCTGATGCTAGAAAAGATTGAAGGTGGAAAGAGAAGGGGACAACAGAGGATGAGATGGTTGGATGGCATCACCGACTCAATGGACGAGTTTGAATAAACTCTGGCCGTTGGTGATGGACAGAAACCTGCTGCTGTTAACCCTCTTCAGCTAAAATATCTTTTCCACAAAAAGTTTCTGAAATCTGGTGCCTGTTGAGGGGCCCCCATGAGAAGATGTGTGGTTCCCTGTGTCCCCCAGTGTCATGGATGCTGTAGCCCCCCAACAAGCATCTGTGCCATCAGGCTGTTTTGGGACTTCAGCCTTCTCTAAAGGGTCATGGAGGCCCCCTCCAGTGGGAACAAGAGGATCCAGTCACCCCAGACAGAGGGTCCCATAGAATACAACTTCATGCCTACTGGGACTCCTGAGAACCCTGGGCCAGCCTGTCAAATTAACCCCCTTGCCTGGTGTCCTCAGTGAACACAGGGAGTCAGAGTCATGGTCTATGGACAAGTCTCCTGTGAATTTTTTATGTTTAATTCAGCAAATATTAGAAAGTTAAACCTATTAGGCACTGAGATCAGACTTGGGAGAAGATGGGAAGAGTGAGGTAATTAGCAAGCCTTTGGACTTGTCCCAAAATGCGAATGCCAAAGAATGCTCAAACTCCTGCTCAATTGCACTCATTTCACACGCTATTAAAGTAATGCCCCAAAGCCTTTGAGCCAGGCTTCAGCAGTACGTGAAATGTGAACTTCCAATGTTCAAGCTGGTTTCAGAAAAGAGAGAGGCACCAGAGACCAATTTGCCAACATCTGCTGGATCATCAAAAAAGCAATAGAGTTCCAGAAAAACATCTACTTCTGCTTTATTGACTATGCCAAAGCCTTTGACTGTGTGGATCACAATAAACTGTGGAAAATTCTGAAAGAGATGGGAATACCAGACTACCTGACCTGCCTCTTGAGAAACCTGTATGCAAGTCAGGAAGCAACAGTTAGAACTGGACATGGAACAACAGACTGGTTCCAAATAGGAAAAGCATATGTCAAGGCTACATATTGTCACCCTGCTTATTTAACTTATATACAGAGTACATCATGAGAAATGCTGGGCTGGAAGAAGCACAAGCTGGAATCAAGATTGCCGGGAGAAATATCAGTAACCTCAGATACGCAGATGACAGGAACCTTATGGCAGAAAGTGAAGAAGAACTAAAGAGCCTCTTGATGAAAGTGAAAGTGGAGAGTGGAAAAGTTGGCTTAAAGCTCAACATTCAGAAAACTAAGATCATGGCATCCAGTCCTATCACTTCATGGGAAATAGATGGGTAAACAGTGGAAACAGTGGCTGACTTTATTTTTGGGGACTCTAAAATCACTGCAGATGATGACTCCAGCCATGAAATTAAAAAAACACTTACTCGCTGGAAGAAAAGTTATGACAAACCTAGACAGCATATTAAAAAGCAGAGACATTACTTCACAAACAAAGGTCCATCTAGTCAATGCTATGGTTTTCCCAGTAGTCATGTATGGATGTGAGAGTTGGACTATAAAGAAAGTGGAGCACCAAAGAATTGATGTTTTTGAACTGTTGTGCTGGATGAGATTCTTGAGAGTCCCTTGGACTGCAAGGAGGTCCAACCAGTCCATCCTAAAGGATATCAGTCCTGAATGTTCATTGAAAGGACTGATGTTGAAGCTGAAACTCCAATACTTTGGCCACGGGATGCAAAGGGTTGACTCTTTTGAAAAGACCCTGATGATGGGAAAGATTGAAGGCAGAAGGAGAAAGGGAAGACAGAGGATGAGATGGTTGGATGGCATCACCGACTCAGTGGACATGATTTTGGTTAAACTGTGGGAGTTGGTGGTGGACAGGAAAGCCTGGCATTCTGCTGTCCATGGGGTCACAAAAATTCGGGCACAACTGAACTGAACTGGATTTGTCCCAAGAGGCTGACTGTGTAACTGGGAGAGAGTAAAAATGGACCAGGTGAAAGGAAGAAAGGATATAGCCAGACACAGTGCAATGCCTCGGGAGAACTTTGGCCAAGAGGACACTGATTGCTACAGAGAGGATGTGGGAAAGCTCGGAGATGCAGTCCAAACTGAGCTGAGTAAACCACAAGAGGAGACATGGAAGCAGGCGTGTTCCCTGAGTCTGTCTCCATTCTTTAACAGCATGAGTTCATGAAGCTGAGCAGACACATTGAGCCCAGGCGCGAGCACTGGCAGACAGAAGATCAGCATCTGAGAGCAAACTCCTGGCAAGGGGCACACTGTGTGGAGCCAGTGCTGTGGAGAAAGGAAAGGGCCACCTGTAGGCTCTGAGTGAGTGGCAAAGGTAGTCGGTTGGCATAGAGAGTGCCTTTATAAAATAAGGAGCTAACATTAAAAAACCAGGAGATCTCTTACTGAACTTCAGCTTTTTAGGCCATTCTGGACAAATCAAAAGGCCTGGCACCTGGGCTGCACACCCTCCTATTGTGAGTGACAGCTCCTCCTGGGCTAGATCATGCCCTCTCCGTGTGTTCTAGCCCCCTCACTCCCTGTGGTTTGCACCCGCTGACCTCACTTCAAGTTGCTTGACAGGGCCCTGGAGCAGCAGGGACACTGTCACTTGGCTGAGTCTCATGGTCAGTCAGAGGACTAAAAAGGTCAACAGGTTCTGTGCATAAATCTTGTCACTACAATTTTACTACCTGTTACCTTAGCTTCCTCATCTGTTAAGTGGGTGTACTAGTATACTCAAATATATAGCAACAACTCAGTATGTGTAATTTGCTTAGCATAGCATCTGGACCCATCAGTTGAGCTAAGTTGCTCAGTCCTGTCCAACTCTTTGTGACCCCATAGACTGCAGAACACCAGGCTTCCCTGTCCATCACCAACTCCCAGGGCTTGGTCAAACTCATGTCCATCGAGTCAGTGATGCCATCCAAGCATCTGATCCTCTGTCACCCCCTTCTCCTGCCTTCAGTGTTTCCTATCATCAGAGTTTTGGTTTTGTTTTTTCCTTTTTCTTTTTTTTTCCAAACAGGCAGTTCTTTGTATCAGGTGCCAAAGTACTGGAGTTTCAGCTTCAACATCAGTCCTTATAATGAATTTAGGACTGATTTCCTTTAGGATTGATTGGTTGGATCTCCTTACAGTCTAAGGGACTTTCAAGAGTCTTCTCCAACTCCACAGTTCAAAAGTATCAGTTCTTCAGCCTTCAGCCTTCTTTATGATCCAATTCTTACATCCATACATGACTACTGGCAAAATCATAACTTTGACTAGACAGACCTATGTCAGCAAAAAGTGTCTCTGCTTTTTACTATGTGGTTTAGATTGGTCATAGCTTTTCTTCTGAGGAGCAAGTGTCTTTTAATTTCATGGCTGCAGTCACCATCTGAAGTGATTTTTGGAGCCCAAGAAAATAAAATCTCTCACTGGTTCCATTGTTTCCCCATCTATTTACCATGAAGTGATGGGTCCGGATGCCATGATCTTACTTTTTTGAATGTGGAGTTTTTAGCCAGCTTTTTTACCCTCCTCTTTTACTTTCACCAAGATGCTCCTCAGCTCCTCTTTGTTTTCTGTCATAAGGTTTGTGTCATCTGCCTATCTGAGGTAATTGATATTTCTCGCAGCAATGTTGCTATGCCAATAGCAAACTGCTTAAAAACAGTCCCCAGAACCCCAGAGGGACATGATAGCAGGCCGGTGACAAGGAAGCACTTTCTCCTGCCCTTGTCAGCCAAGGGTAGGTCCCAAAAGCAGATGAAAGACCCCAGCATAATTTTCCTGGTCGCCTTCCCCATAACATCGTTGTGCACCAAGTTTATCCCAGCTTTTCAACTCATGGAACCCTCCCTGCTTGCCTAGTGACTGTGCACTGTTACTACACTCAACATACAGATGTGAAACCTGAGGCTGAAAAGGGTCAGCCTGATGAAAAGGGTCATCACTGGCTCAAGATCTAAAACCCTGGCTTCTGAGTCATGATGCCACAATGCTAAAGACAAACTCAGGCAAGGACACTTATCTGGACTGCTCAGACCTGCACTGTGAGGCTGATGGCCATATACCCTCATGGATAACTGGGGTACCTCAAGGGTCACTGGGGCACAGAAGCCGGCTGGGGTGGGCAAGCAAGAGACAGCTTCCAGATCATGGGCTGACCGGAAACCACAATTTTGCTCAGGGAAAACCTGGCCTTTGTAATTTAGGGTCCAGGTTAATCCTAAGAAACTGATGAGCTACCAAGCATGGAGCAAGTGAGCCCCCACTGCCACTTCCTAAAGGCAGCTTTCCATCCTGTCCAAAGTTAATGCACAGGTTTCTCAGAGACAGAGGAGGCTGCCCAGCAGGGCAAGAAGCACCAGCAGCAGCACAAAGCCCTTTCTGCTCATCTCCTCTACCTGCATTTCCTATTGGTCCTTGAGAAGTGTGCTATGAAGGCAAGTCAACCATGTGAGACTAATGCTGCTGAGCTTCTGGTGGCATTGCCTGTATCTCAAAACCAGAGACTCCTGAATCACGTTAACCTTCCAGAATTATGTGGGTCAAACAAGGTTTTCTGGGGCTGTACTGGGAGACTGCACAGGGCTCCAGATGTCCTGAAACAAGATGGTGGACAGGTTTCCAGAATTACAAACTAGTGAATACACGTGCTTGCCAAAGGTCCTTCTTCTTTTTAGCTCTAGGTTCCACCCATTTCTACCACAGAAGACCATGGTTGGTACCAAAAGACACCACATCCTGAGGCTGTTTGGCAGACGGTGGGGTGTGTAGTTATCCAGGTTGACCTGGGGCTGGCCCTCGGTCCTGCCTGTCCCAGGAAGGGCATCCCTCTAGGCTGAAGGCTGGAGGAAGGTAACACATCCTTTACCCCTGGGCCTCTGGCCGTCCTCTGAAAGGGTTTGCTCTTAAGGGACTAGGATCACTTGTTACTAATGCTTTGTCCAAAAGCCTTGGGGGCCACAAGAGTTTACAGATTTAGAAATCATTGACAGGGACACAAAGATCATCAACACCCCGGCAGGGGGTGGCAAAGGCTGACATGGCAGCAGTGAACCATGTGACTGTTAATACCAAGTGGGCTCAGTTCAGTTCAGTCACTCAGTCGTGTCCAACTCTTTTCGACCCCATGAAGCGCAGGACACCAGGCCTCCCTGTCCATTATCAACTCCCGGAGTTTACCCAAACTCATGTCCATCGAGTCGGTGATGCCATCCAACCATCTCATCCTCTGTTGTCCCCTTCTCCTCCTTGCCCCAATCCCTCCCAGCATCACGGTCTTTTCCAATGAGTTAACACTTCACATGAGGTGGCCAAAGTATTGGAGTTTCAGTTTCAGCATCAGTCCTTCCAATGAACACCCAGGACTGATCTCTTTTAGGATGGACTGGTTGGATCTCCTTGCAGTTCAAGGGACTCTTAAGAGTCTTCTCCAACACCACAGTTCAAAACACGTGTATACCTGTGGCGGATTAATGTTGATGTATGGCAAAACCAATACAATACTGTAAAGTAATTAGCCTCCAATTAAAATAAATAAATTTATAATTAAAAAAAAAAAACATCAATTCTTCGGTGCTCAGCTTTCTTCACAGTCCACTTCTCACATCCATACGTGACCACTGGAAAAACCATAGCCTTGACTAGACGGACCTTTGTTGGCAAAGTAATGTCTCTGCTTTTTAATATGCTATCTAGGTTGGCCATAAATTTCCTTCCAAGGAGTAAGTGTCTTTTAATTTTATGGCTGCAATCACCATCTGCAGTGATTTTGGAGCCCCCCAAAATAAATTTTGACACTCTTTCCACTGTTTCCCCATCTATTTCCCATGAAGTGATGAGACCAGATGCCATGATCTTAGTTTTCTCAATGTTGAGCTTTAAGCCAACTTTTTCACTCTCCTCTTTCACTTTCGTTAAGAAGTTTTTTAGTTCCTCTTCACTTTCTGCCATCAGGGTGGTGTCATCTGCATATCTGAGGTTATTGGTATTTCCCCCGGCACTCTTGATTCCAGCTTGTGCTTATTCCAGCCCAGCGTTTCTCATGATATACTCTGCATATAGGTTAAATAAGCAGGGTGACAATATACAGCCTTGATGTACTCACTCCTTTTCCTATTTGGAACCAGTCTGTTGTTCCATGTCCAGTTCTAACTGTTGCTCCCTGACCTGCATACAGATTTCTCAAGAGGCAGGTCAGGTGGTCTGGTATGCCCATCTCTTTCAGAATTTTCCACAATTTATTGTGATCCACACAGTCAAAGGCTTTGGCATAGTCAATAAATTTGGCCATGGAGTACAGAATGAAGCAGGGCAAAGGCTAAGAAAGTTTTGCCAAGAGAACTCACTGGTCATAGCAAACACCCTCTTCCAACAAGACAAGAGAAGACTCTATACATGAACATCACCAGATGGTCAACACTGAAATCAGATTGATTATATTCTTTGCAGCCGAAGATGGAAAAGTGCTGGGGTCCATTCCCGGTGGATCCAGGGAAATTCAAAGGGGAGACGGCTTTGGCGAAGTGGATACAATAGCTTTAATTAAATATTAATTAGAGGTATAAAGAGTAATAGAATAAGGATAGCTCAGTAGGAAAATTCAGTGGAGAAAAGAGGCTGAATAACTTGGTTTATGTGGAAAGCTAATAAAATTCCAAAATAAGGAATTTATGTCACCTACATAGGCCACAGGTGTCCTCCCATTCTCCCGAAGTAGAGGAGACACTAAGGCCTCCCCAGTCAGATCTTACAAGCCCAGACATAATTAGTAGGCTTGACGAGCCTCCACGTTCCAGATGGGGATTCAACCAGAAGGTGAGAGAAAGAATGACATGGGGAGACCAGTCTTTCGAGGAACTGATCCCATTTTTTTTTATTTTTCCAGGGTCTGTTTTTATACACTGAGATGTTATACAAAAGTCACGCGGGGTCAGCAGTCCTGACTTTTATTAAAGTCAGGTGCTTCACACAGATGTATACAGAGGTCTTAGGGGTGTTACATCATCTTCTGGCCAGGGGGCCTGCTGACAATTTATGACCCTCTCCTTGTGACAGTGGTCAGTCAACCAGAACACTTATTTCTCCAGGGGTGATTATTCTTAAAACAGATGCCACCTTCCAAAGGTACCAGATAAAGTTACATTCCTATAGGGTGAGGGTGCAGTGGGTTTTAATTAAGGAAAGGATTTGCTTAGCCTAAGGTCTGACGTGATTAATATCAAAGGTTAATACTTATTTCTTCTATATATTCATTAATGTGTATAAGGGCAGGGGATGTGGAGACTTAGCAGCAAACATTGGCTTAACAAATGAAAAACCCTTCACCGATACAATTTCTAATCAGCCCACTATACTATACTAATAGTTTTCTAACTTCTCTATAGAACCTATTTTTAGAAGGTTTAAAGCATCTCGTGCCTCTCACGGTTGAGAGGCTGTGAACAATCACATGTGACCGGAGAAGCCTGTCAGGCAGGCTAGAGAACCTTCAGAGGAGTTTGTAGGTTGAAACACTCCTATCAGGCCCAGGAATTATTATTAACTGGAGATCTTAATTTAACTCCTTCTCCGAAAGAGGTGGTGGGGGACAGCCCCCCGTAAAGTCAGAGGTGAAGGTGAGAGCACAAGGTAGTAAAGTAGGCAGACTCTAGATTTGGGGGTAGATGCTCGAGAATTTCCAGGGGGACTCCTGAGGCTCGATCCCATCTTTGCGTATGTCGAGGCTCCTTCCTCATGACCTTTGCCACAGGTGGAGTTCCTCACGCCAACTTCCAGCAGAAAAGCACTATACAGTCAGCAAAAACAAGACTGGGAGCTGACTGTGGCTCAGACCATGAACTCCTTATTGCCAAGTCCAGACTTAAATTGAAGAAAGTAGGGAAAACCACTAGACCATGCAGTTATGACCTAAATCAAATCCCTTATGATTATACACTGGAAGTGAGAAATAGATTTAAGGGACTAGATCTGATACACAGAGTGCCTGATGAACTATGGACAGAGGCTCGTGACATTGTACAGGAGACAGAGATCAAGACCATTCCCAAGAAACAGATGTGCGAAAAAGCAAAATGGCTGTCTGAGAAGGCCTTACAAATAGCCGTGAAAAGAAGAGAAGTGAAAAGCAAAGGAGAAAAGGAAAGATAATAAGCATCTGAATGCAGAGTTCCAAAGAATAGCAAGGAGAGATAAGAAAGCCTTCCTCGGTGATCAATGCAAAGAAATAGAGGAAAACAACAGAATGGGAAAGACTAGGGATCTCTTCAAGAAAATTAGAGATACAAAGGGAACACTTCATGAAAATATAGGCTCAATAAAGGACATACATGGTATGGACCTAAGAGAAGCAGAAGGTATTAAGGAGAGGTGGAAAGAATACACAGAAGAACCAAGTGGGCTATATAGGGAAAATTAGGGATACTATAAATAGCTTCTTTGTATCATCCATTCTTGGTTTTACTACCAAAAGTGTTTAGGTAAAGATGGTGAAAATACTTGGGTGCTGAAGTGTTCTGGGTGATGGAATGGTGGAAAGCAGGTCATGGACCTGAGGTAGCAGGCAGATGTTGTCTACTGCACAGTTCAGGGAAGAGGCTCCCAGCTTCATGGATTCCTAGTCCTGCTACAGCCCCCAGTTCACAAAGCCTGGCAGTTTGACTCAGCTCACAGTGCCTTCTGTCTCAGGGGCCACTATATACATCTTTGCTCAAAATCCACCGATGGCCCTCAAGTCCCAACCCAGGCCACATCCTATAGAACCTTTGGCACTAGGGGCCAATGGTGTCCATGTTATCCCCCTTTCCAAATTGGAGGCTCTTCACTGTCTCCCTGTCTCCCAGCTGCAGACTTCAAGGTACACACCTGCATTCCCACTCATTCTGGGGAAAGCTCTCTTTGCAAGAGATGCCTCTTCAACCACTACTCAGAGTACGTGCTTTCTGGTTTATAGATTGCTTTTGTGTGAATCATCCCGTGACTGCCTCACTCCCATCAGATACACCGACAAATAGGATTGCTCCTAATGGGGGCATTTCACACTGTGCTCATCCTTCAGATAAAGAAATGGAGACTCAGAGAGGGAGTGATTTGCTGAGACTCACGCTCCAGCGATTGTGGTGCTAGGGACCAATCCAGGTTTGAGATGGCAGGGCAGAGTGTCTGCTTCCTCCTACACTGCCTCTGTGGAGGACGAGAGCCTGCCCAGCCTATCAGGCACGCAGCCTTGCCTCTGCAGGCAATGGATGAAACTTCACAGCACATCAAAGTCCCTAGAAATCCTTTGCCAAAAATCCCTCAGGGAACCTATACATATAGTGTCAGGCTGGGGGCCCTCTACAAGTTCACCTGCTCCAGCTACACACCTGGGCTCAGTTCCCTCCATGGGTCTGACACTTCTGGGGGCCCCTCCCCCATTTCCCAGCCAAGGAGACCCTCTTCACTATAAGCCCCAGGGCAGACGGCCCTCCCGCCTGAAAAGCCCTCCATGGTCCCTCGATGTGAGTCAGGGGTGGGTTCCCCATGCTTCATGTTCTCCAAACTCTGCCTCGTTTCAGGCTCTGTGCTTTACAGGTCTGTCTGGAAGATGTGCTCCAGCCTTTCCAGCCCTCAGCCCTGAGTGATGCCGGTGTGAGTGGACACGTGACGCCTTGCATGGTGGAGGAGCCTCTTGCAGGATGGGTGTCCTTGGACTTGAATGCACTTTGTCTTGTGAGGTCTGGCACCCAGACCTGCCCTCTCCCATCAGGCTGTGCTTATATGAGGGCTAGCAGGTGGCCGGGTGGCCAGTGCACTGGAAGCAGTTCTGCCCAACCCAGCAGTTGTCTGATGCAAAAGATGCCAAGAGCTCCTCCCACTGGGCTGTGTGCAGGGCAGAGCATGGTGCCACACGGGCAAGGGCAGTTGGTGTCCTGTGTGTACACACAGCCACTGCTTGGGCAACAATTCCTGATTTCAGTTTTCCTGCTTGATCAATAGCAATCATGAGGTCTCAGGCACTGTGAGGGCGCGACCACCAAGTCCCACTGTGGACACTTCCAATGCCTGTCTGTGCTCTGCACCTCCCAATGGGCTGGCAGGAACTGTCAGGTCAACATCGCAGGTGATGGGATGCCCTGCCCAACCATGTCTGCTCCCTGTCCCCTTGGTGGTAAGTCCCCAGCCAGCCTCCAGCACCAACTCCCTACCCTCCCCACCCCCGGGGAACAGCCTCACAAAGGACCCCTCCTGAGAAGGCTGGCCCTGGAGTGGTGTGAGGAGAGGTGGCAAGATGGGGCCTTGGTACAGGGTTGACATCCCCGGCCCCACGGGTTATAAGGACCCATCCTGGGTGTGGCCACAGCCCAGCTGCTAGAACTTGTGCTGGGCTGGCAGGGGGAGAGGAATTCCCTGGCAAGTGAGAAGATCCAGGTGTGTGGAATGTGGTGGGGGCGGAATAGAGGGGAATGACTTCTTTGCTTTGCTGTCTCTAGGGTGATGACCAACCAAGGATGAAGAACAGTGAGGGCCAATGTTGGGGCGGGCAGAGTCTTCCCAGTAGCTGACAAAGCTTTAGGCAGTGGACAAACATCAGCCCAGGATTCAACAGGTGTGGCTGAACCTCAAAGACACTGAACGTTCCACCAAGGCAGGATTGACCCACTGGCATTGGATGTCCTCTCGGGAAAACATGCATCACTGACATGAAGGCCAGAGAGACTGGGAGGCAGGCCCCAGAAGACTGGGACATCCAAGACGTCTCTGAACTTCGGAGCCTGCAACAGCAGCCCACCTCTCCCACCCCATAAAGAGCTGGTGCCCCCACCCTCAAGGGAGCAAACTGGACCAGAGGCCTCCCTCACAGGTGCCTTCCATCCCAGGAAGCAAGGGAGCTGGCTGCCCTGATCTGTGGCAGGACACACGGCACTACCATGATGAGAACCAAGGAAGCATGGGAAGAGCTGGTCACCTACTGTCCGGCCGCCAAGCAGAGTGAAGTCACTGTCCAACACAGGTCAGACTTACCAGGCATGGTGATGGAGGAGAGGAACGACACACCCCTCCATCCATCCCTGCTGCCCAGGGTCTGCAGCAGAGGTCGTGGGGTTGCACTGAGCTGCCAGGAGCCAGAGACCATGATGAGGGCTGCCACCTCCCAGGAGGCGGGAGCCACAGAGGAGGGAAGGTGGTCCATACAACGCAGCCTCCCAGAGTTTTGATAGGTGGGCAACCAACCAAGGTACAGTCCAAAATGACACTGAGGCCAAAGGCAGCCACCCCAGTAAACAGGTCAAGATCCCTCACCCAGGTTGGGCCTCTGAGCCAGTTCTCAGGTCTGCAACTGAGGAACAGGGATGGGGAAGGTCCCTGGGAGAAGGACGCTGCAGCACCACAGCAAACAGACAGGGGAACAACCCTAGCCCCTCCCAAAGGGACCTCGGGCACTGAGATGGTGAACCCACACAGGCAGGTGGGACCACCAGAGGAGTGGAGGTTGCCAGACACAGGGTCAACTTGACACCAACTTGAGAGACATAGTTAACTCTGACTCTGTGGCCCCTTCGGGACGACCCCCTGGGCTGGGATTTCTGGGCACAGGGGCTCAATGGTCAAGGGACACAGGGCCAGTCCCCAGGATTCACCAGTCGGTCTTGAGCTGCTAGCGCCTGGAGGCATGGAATGCAATATCCCCCAAAGCCAGGTCCAGGGCTTAGTGAGACATCTGTTGAGGACTCCTTCAGAACCTGGGGGAATGTGTGATGTAAGGAAAAGATGGTAAGGCTGAACGGAAACCCTGCATGAACTCCAGTTAGTAAAAGAGAAATGCGCAGAAAAAGGGGATACACGCCCCGCTCATGAACTGAAGAACCTGCTCACCTCTGGGGGCAACTCATGGGCATCCTCTGCTCCTGACCCCTCACACCCACTCTGTGCTTGGCCAAGTCACCATGGAGGGCACACTAGTACTCAAAGGATAGATGGACAGGCCTCCCATCCAGAGTGCGAGTATTCCCTCACTGATGTCCTCTCACCGTGGGTATGGGATGACAATGCACACTCCAGTCCGCCCTCCCTGTTCCTTGTCCTTGCAAACTAAACAGCTGGATCCATTCTGTGAGCTGCAGCCTGGTGTCTGGAAGTCCCCTCCAGTGCTGGTGGGCGTGGCACCTGGGTCGTGGCCATCCTGTCCAGATGGAGGACAGTGAAGAGCACATAGACCCCAGAGCTTGGGAGTGATGGACACATGCAAACCAGCATCTCCCACTTCCGTGTCAAACGTGATGTAAAGGCCTGTGATGTGAATGAGAGCAGGGCAGCAACAGAGGCTCATGGAAGCTTCCCAGGTCCCCCTGAGTGGTGCCCCATCCCCTAGGCAATCAGTACCCTGAGCAGCAGCAGCAGAGTGGCCATCCATGTCCACAGGTCATATGTGTGCCATGTCCTCTCAAAGAACTGCAGCAGAACTGAGATGAAACCAGAAACTCGTCCGGTTCTCAGGCTGGCCCCTCCATCTGGGCTGTATGCAAAGAGGTGTGGTCAATGGGGGCTGCCCTGGGGACAGAGGGGAAGTAGGTCTGGTTGACCTCCTGGAGCTACACAGCTGCCCCTGGGTTTGTCCCGCGTGTGGGAGTCCAAGGCCCAGAACCAAAGCTAGGCAGGGACCGAGGAACTGACATGGAGGTGAAGGAGCCCTCTCTCATGGGCAGAGTGCTGGACACCAGGGCAGCATCTCCTTGAGGACTGCTTGCCCCAGGTGCCAAGCCTGGGGGTGGATGGCAACCCCCAGTGGAAGGACCTGACAGACACATGCTGACCTGCGGGGCACTTACAGCTCCGAGACACCAGGCGAATACTGAGTCCATTGCTAGCCTGAAAACAGAAGAGAAGGAATCTGCAATACAAACACCAGGGCGGGATGAGTGCCCAGACCCCAAAAGAAGTGCCCATAACTCAGCACAGAAAGGACACACAGCTCAGTGGAGATATGGGCAACAGGCATTTCAGAGAGGAAACCACATTGGCCAAGGAGGACATGAGGGAAACCAAGAATCTGTGTCAAGCCCTTCAAGGTCAGCACTGTCTGCAAACGCACAACAGGAGCAAAGTAGAACCCTCACCAAGCCTCAGAGACACAGGTGGAGTGGGAGGCAGCACCCCCTGTGGATCGGTCTACACATCTGGGCAAGTGAGGAGAACTGGTGCCAGCAGCAGGGATGGGACAGGTGTGGAGAAATGCCACTGAGCAGGGCCTCACAGCTGCCCCCATCAGCAGCCACACATCATAGGTGTCCAGTTCACTGGGCAAGGTCGAGTTCATAACCAGGATGAAGAAAGAAAAGCAGCAGCCTACCTACCATTCACAGGATCCTCCCTCATGATCTGAGACCACTACCAGGAGGTTCTGGGGTGTATGGAGGTAGCTGATAACCACTCTTGGGGCAAGGATTGGGGCACCAGCATGAGGGAATTGGGTGTGGTATTCTCTCGGGTCCCTGCAGCACTGAGGCCTCAAATCCAGGAGGCAGCCTCTGCCCCTCAATTCATAGCCGGGAGAGTTCTGCAAGGAGAGAGCATGCTAGAAGGGAAAGTACTGCTCAGAATAACATTCCCACAGCAGCAGTCGCATGGGTGCCTGGCTAATGGGAACCAGTGAGACATCCACCCTGCCTTCCTGGGACTTGGTGACCCTTGGCAGTCCAGACTTGTGCACAGCAGCCACAGTCTGGATGGAAGAACATGGCAAAGGCTTCAACAGGAAGATGCAGGGTGCACCAGGACTACCAGATGAAAGCACGTGACACTCGGGCAGACGGAAAAGGGATGTTACAGCTGTGCTTGTAAGGAGGACAGTAGGTTGTCAGGACAAGAGGAGCCAGTGGTCCAGGGGCAGGAACTGCACGATCTGAAGTGTGGGGTCCCAGATGTACTCTGCACAGAGCCAAGGGCCAGCACAGCCATCCAGAGTGCTGGGAAACGAGGAAGGAGACCTGGGACCACAGGAAGCCTCCCAGGGCACCATGGATGGGTTGGGGCTTGGGCTCAGCTGTACTTCCCATCCAGGGTTGAGGACAGATGTGTGTGCGGTGTGACACACATGGACAGAATCGATAGTGGAAGAGGAGAGAGAAGAGGGGTCCAAGCTGGTGGGGGCAGCCTAGGCTGACAGCACTGGCCCCAGGCCATGAGGCCTGAGCTCAACTAGTAGCAGTGGGGACGGGAACAGGAGCATTTACTGAGATCAGGCACTTGGGAGGCAAGGACACAGCAGCCAGGGCAGCGCTCAGGAGCACAATCAGGTGATTGCCCTGGGTGGGCTGAGCCCCCAGACAAGAGGTAGAGTTCAGGAAACAGTTTTGAAGCCAAAGCTGCCTTTCTCTGAGACATCGCAGGTCCCAGGGGCAACAGGTAACACAGGGAGGATTTTCTTCCGCATCTGCAAAAAAACAGATAGACTGTTGCTCAGCACTGGGCCAACAGTCCCAGGGTGGCTTGGAGGGGAGACAGCCTGGGTTTTCAGCCCAGAGATGGGGAGCTCTACCCAGAGGTCGTGCCTCTCTCTGCTTCCCTGGCGCCTGGGGTCCACTCTGAAGCTCAGATGCAGTCACTGAAGACACTGGGTCACGGTCACTTTGACTCTCGCCGATTCTCATGGACTGGACGCCTATGGCAAGGACTCAAAAGGGCACAGTCTGGCCTCTGCCATGAAGCTGGACAGGCCCCCTCTCCATGGGTTTCCTGGGCCCACAGCTCCATCCTTGTCAGCTACGCCCTGCCTCTGGTGGCTCCACCACGCCCAGAGCCATGCCCAAACCCCACCCCAGCCCCAGCCTAGACCCTTTCTGTCCCAGTCCCGCCCTGCCCCAGCCCTGAGTTGAGTCCTTCTCCAGAATCTCCACCTCAGCTCCATCTTTCCAACACTCTTCCTCCCACACTGCTCCTCCCACCTCCTCCCCCTCTCTTCCACCAGGCCGCTCACTTCCTGGTCCTCCTCTGGGTCCTGCTTCAGGCTGCTAGTCTCGAGGCTCCTCCCGGCCTGACCTTCCAGGTGCCTCAGAGCCTGACGGATCTTAGTTTGTCTCCTAGCAGACAGGGCCGGTGAGGGAATGCACCTTTGTTCGTACATGTGTATCTTTGTAACTGCGTGCCTATGTGAGTAATGGCAGCCATACACACCGGAAATGACAGGTGTCAGTGTTTGTGGGCACGATGCGACTGAAGCCAGCCAGTGCTATCAGCTGTCTCGGTCCTAGTGGCGGACCACTGTCCTGCCTGGTGGCCGCAGCCCAACCATCCCAAAGTGCCCACGACTCGCTCTGCTTGCAGGAAGGCGGGACCTGCCTCGTGCATAGATGGTACCTCCATGCAGGGGTTTCCAGTCTCTGTCTGCCCCCCTCCACAGCCACAGTACACCCCCACCACTGCTTTGTTTCCACGTGTGCATCCCAGCAATGCCCTGGGACACATGGGAAGATGCCCCAGACCTGCCATCCAACCTCTTACCCCGCCCCTGGACTATGACCTAACACTAGCCCCACCCTCCCGCTGGAAGTCGCCCCCCCCTCCCCGACCCTGCAGGGCTCAGCTGCTTGTCCACAGTTCCCCTCCTGGTGGGGCCCAACCAGGAGTCCATGGAGGGCGGCCCACTGACTGTTGCGGCTCCCGGATCCTTCCAGAGTGGCAGTGTGAGGGGAGGAGTCATTTTCTCTTGTTCTTTGCGGGGTCTCCTGGGCTGTAAATCACAATCACTCCTGGGGTATGGGTTTATGTGCTGCAGACTGAGACATCGTGGGGTCCCTGTCCCAGCCCGGTGAGGACAGGCCAGCTGCTGTGATGAGCAGAACCCACCCTGAGGGAACCTGAACGTGTGTTTCTCATGAGTTGGGCCCTCCTGGGACCCCGTTGTCTGAGGCCCCTGGTGAGGAGAAGACGGTGGTGGCTTGTTGTCCAAGATTGCTGTATTGTCACTGGTGACTTTCTCCCTGTTCCTCTGGTCCTCGTGCAGGTGAAGATGCCCAGTCAAGCAAGCAGAAGAGTGTTTTCGCCTCTGGCCACAAAGCAGGCACCTTCTGCTTCAGGCCATAGGAGTGCTTGCAGCCACTTCTTGCTCAGGGATTCCACCCACACAGGTGAGATTCAGAGGCTCTCAGGAGGAAGGGATTGGGTTTGCTGAGATACTGAAAGGCACAAACTGGGCAAGCATGGAATCCAGTCACATACCCTAGTAGAAGACATAGCAATGGCAAAGTCCCAAGGGCCAGCCTTGTAACCAAGCCAGACCCAATGAACAGTGTAACCCTTTGTCACCCAGCACATGGGCAAACGTTCAACCGAATGATGATGCTCAGGACCAGGCAGTGCATGAGGACATGACACCCTTGCCTGTGGTTGGTGGAGTGGAAACAGGAGAAGCCTTTGTGGAAGGCCTTTTGCTGGCATGTGTCAGCACCTCGGGTGTGTGCCATGTGCACTGGGCCGCTTCCTGCATGGTTCTTCAGTGAGTGTGTGGTCACATGGAGTGGCTATATTGGCAGAATGAGTTTTCCCTTCCCTTCCATCAGGAGGGAAGCATCAGTAAATTCTGGGACCCCCGACAATGGGAGGTGTAAACAGACACCGTGTAAGGGTGAAAACAGACACATGAATTTTGCAGACATGGAGGAGTGTGCTCGAGGTGCCGGGAGTGGAGAAGCCATCCCCCACTCCCCCCTTACCCCTGTGGAGAGATGTCCCGACAGAGCTGACCCTCTGGCTTCATTTGCCAGCAGTCACATCAGGATTGCACCGGGTGGCTCATACTAGGAACCTTGTTGATTCAGGAGGCTCGGCAGCCGAGGTCAAGATGTCAGCTGATGTTGGCTCTCATGAGGGCTGTGGTGTCTGTCCTATCTCTCCCCCCTCACTTCCAGGGCATTGCTGGCCTTGGTGGGTGTGTCTAGGCTTGGAGAGCTCCGCCTTCCTCCTCACCCCAGTTTCCCCGTGTTCCTGTCTGTCTCTAAATATGTCCTTTGTATGGGGACAGCCATCCTGTTAGAGGAGGGTCCATCCTAATGAGCTCACTTGACCCCCATCAGCTCTGTGAAGACCTTTCCTTTGTCTGTAAGGTCACACTGAGGTGCGATGTGAGTCCTCACACCCTGCAAAGGGTCTGAGGTAGGAACACACTGGAATGTTCCAAGGATGGAAGGATGGCCTTCATGGCTACCGGAGGTGAATCCAGGGGCGAGGAGAGCAGGCCAGTAGGGTAGGAGCCAGATCATGTGGGACCTTGTGGGCCTGTGAGAACTGTGGCTCTGCTGTGCCAAATGAAGGAAAGGCCCCAAAGGCCCTGGGTTGGGTGCCCCTGGGACCTTGTTCCTGTCCTCATAGTCATGTGGAAATGGAGGCCCCTTGCGAGGTGCTGAGACCCTGCTGAGGTTCAGGCTCATGGCTCTGCTCCTCTGCCTCCAGCTCCCTCCAGTGAACGGGGACCCCCTTCCAGGTACACGGAAAGAAGTGCGAATGGAGATGTGTGTGTTCAGGTCCCCTGCAGTCTATGCCTCAGTGCCACCTCAGCCATTGAATGAGGTGATGGTAACCTAGTGTATTATTTGAGGTCTGAATTCTGTCATACCTGAATGGTGCCATCCCAGGCCCTGGTAATGACATGGAGTGCGCCCATCCCATTAGATTCTGTTCTCCTTGGTTCTTTCTCGAGGCTCTGGGCAGGGGCCGGGGCATCTGCTGACAGTGGAGGCAGTGGTATGGGAAGGGCTAGGAGGAAGGTGGCTCCCAAAGGCATGGGGAAGACACCTGGCAGGGCCATCTGAGGTCCAGAGTGCCCCAGGGCCAAGTCCAGATTGGTTAGCATGGATATGCCCTTAGCATCCCTGGGCTAAGATGGGGGATCTGCAGAGCATGGGCAGTGATGGGGTTGTGGAACTGAAGGGTGGGTATGGTGGCAGGGAGTGGGGGAAGCCAAGCCCAGGACAATGCCTATCTGTGCTGGGAGAGGACCAGAGCCCTCTGGGCTGTGAAACCAGGGGGCTTGCCCTCCCTCTTCAGTGCTCGCAGTGTTTCAGGGCTCTCTGTCTTGGAAATCATCTTGTGCCTCTGTCCTACTGTCCCACCATCCTTGCTGACCTCCCCACAGACTGCATGTAATGGATGGGTCCTCTGGGTCACCACCCCCCTATCAGTGGACTGTGTGGAGACGAATGGAATGAGCCAGCTCTCTCTGACCCCTGCGTTCTGTGTCAGCATATTTGGAGGATGCTCGGGCTCATGGGGCTGAGGTCCAGCGCAGGGCTGTGAGCTTTCAGGCCACGTAATCACACTCCTGACCTTTGTGGTTTTGTGTTTCCACAGCCACATGAGGCCCTGGGAGCCCTAGGAGCCCTGGGAGATGAAGTTCGGCTATCTGTTCTTCCGACAGCCTTATGTGGGTTTCGTTTTAAATGGTGTCAAGAACCTGGAGATGCCATGGTGGCCCGTGCTACATGGTCACCGGCACTGTACCCTGGCCATCCACATGGTGTACCACGACTGGAAAGACTCGGCCTAGTGGGAGCTGCTGGAGCGGAGGCTCAGAATGAGCCCCACACAGATCCAGGCTTTGCTGGGGAAAAGTTCGGCCATGGAGTGATTGTGGGAAAGTGACACCCTGCCCCCTGCTGCCCACATGGGCCCTGGCACTGCCCTGGATCTCAGCTGGGTAGTACTTGTTTGTTTTCTGTTGAACTAGTTGGCGGGGTTGGGTGTGGGGGCTGAGGTTTCTTCAGAGGGACAGCAAGGGTCCATGGGCTGGGAACTGGTGGCACAAGGTGCCTGATCACCACTCTGGGCCTCAGTCCCCGTTTGCGCTTGAGGCAGTGGCGCGTCCAGGACTGCACATGGCACTTGTCTGTGTGTATGTGTGTGTCCCCACATGTGTGTCTGTGTGCCTGGCAGAGACCATGAGAAGCAGTAAAGCACCCAGCCTGGGTTCCATCCCCACATTGCCTGAAGCTGGGCCTGAGCAAGTCCCCTGACTCCCCAGGGGTGAGGCCCCACAGCAACACCTGTCTGCTGGTAAATCCCTTGGGGACCTGAGGTATGCTGGCCCTCGCTGGGGACCTCATGCTCTGTCCCTGCGGCCTGCAGTGGGCAGACTGAAAGTTGCCCGTGTCCTAGTGGGTTCCTGGAGCACCAGGCCTCTCCCTTTCATTTCACTCCCTCCCTCGCTTGGCCTCGCCCAGTGTTCCCTTTGCCGAGGTGAGCCCTCAGCCAGAGGACCCAGTTCACCTCAGGTTCCCTCTATGATACAGTCTTAGTCTCAAGAAGGTGCAGCTTTGAATGACCTTGTTCTCATTCTGTGTCCTGTCTTTGCACGCAGGTCTTGTGGTCATTGGGGGCACTTTGCTGTGCCTAGAAAACCTAGGTCCCAACCAGGTGCAGGAGCTGGAGAATCAAGCCCTGCTACCCAACCTACGACAGAAGTACATGACTGCACTGGCCAACCCCTGCTGGCTGCTGCAGCCCGTCCCTGGGAGAAGCAGGAAGGACATCTTCCAGGTGGACATCCCCCAGCACCTGATCCCCTTTGGGCAGGAGGCCTGTCCAGACTGGGCTTTCGAGAGGAAAGTGACCAAGAGACCAGCACATGGTAATACTATGCAGTCAGCACCAGGCTCTGGACTTGCCCATCTGGTTGTGTTTGAATTGGCCCTGCACTGCAGTGCCCAGTTGGTGCGGGGCTGGGGGCAGGGACTCCCGTTGCGTGATGCTGCTCTGGACTCAGCGAGAAACTCCAGGGCTCTCAGCTCTACAAATTGATGGTGTTGCCACTCATTTTGGCCCTGCTGAGTCTGGGTGGTTGAGAGAAATGTGTTGCTAGGAAACTGGTTAGTGTTTTTCCCTCTCTGTTCTGGTCCAAATTCTTAATGTTGGAACAAGGTCCAGGGGGTGATGGGGGAAGGCCGGGGGTGGGGCTGAGCATAAGCAGGCAGAGAGGCCTGCAGGCCCAGAAACAGGCCGTGGTTTGTCCTTGCGTGTGACACTTGTCCTACTGTAAAGTGTTCCTTGGCTCTCAAATTATGTGTGTTGGACGCAGTGCCTGGCCGCCTCACAGCCAAAGATAGGCTTCTACATACAGCCGTGAGGGCAGAGTGACAAGGGCTGGTGTTCACCTTGTGGAAACCTTGTAATTGTCTTTGGCTTTGGGGTAATATGTTTGCAAGGCACTTAGTGGCTGGGGTAACCCTGCTTTCCAGTGAGCCTCTTGAGGAGGCCCCTGGATAGGGAGCTGGGATGCTCAGCTGCTGATCAGAAACTTGTGGCATCACTGGGGGATTCTTGAGGAGCCTCTTCTGCTGCAGGGTGTATGACTCATGGAAGGTGACACACCCAAGGTCAGGAGCCCAGCTGAGCCATCTGCTGAGCAGCAGGCAAGGCCCAGGGACCAGTCCATCCTGGGTTCCCCTCAGCACTCGGCTCAAGGGTCAGACCCTTGGATGAGCCTGTGAAATGCTGCTGTTTCAGATGAAAATGGACCATGGGGACAAGACTGAAGATTGCCTGGGGCATGGGCTTCCAGCCTCTTCGAGTTCACCCTGTTCCATGTGTGAATACAATGGACAGATAGAAAGAACACAGACTCGTAGTTCTCGTTTGATTGTTTATTTACTCCAAAGGAGTTTTGCTTGACTTTATTAGAGCCAGAAATCTATTTTTAATTATAAGAGAGTGCTTTTGAGTGTCCCTAGAGATCTGGCAGCTCAGGGATTGGGCTTGTTCTTGAGCTGCTCACAGAGGACACACTTATAATCTGAGGATTCTCCCTGCTCATCCTCCACTTCAGGGGCCTCATCTGGTTCCATTAATAAAAGGCCCACCATCAGGATGGAGTAACAGGTGTTGTACAAAGTCATCACCGATTCATGTTCTGGGTACACCGGGGGGCTCTCGGGCAGTTTCCCTGGGCTGTCCCTTTCAGCAGTAGCCGAGAGCACAGATATGGCATTGCTGGATGTGCCCTCTCCAACCGCCCTGCTGGGGCCACCCTGCTCATTGGGGAGATGGTTTCCCCCAGCCCACTTGGCTACACTGCCCACAGACCAAATGTCAGAAAACACAAATGAGCACTGGCTGGGGGTTCTGCGAGCAGTTGGCATCCCCTTCTGGACTTTGTTGCCAGCCTTTTGGGTGAACTCGTTGTGGTGGAATTGAGGAGAGTGTCTGGTTGCCACCACTCGTTTCTTTCTCTTTGGAGTTGTTGTTGTGCCAGTGGCAGGCTGAGAAGTTGTTCTGGGGTTGCCTGTCCTCGGGATGTTCTGCAGAAGCAGAGGCTTGTCTCTCTGAAAATTGGAGTTTCGATAGATCTGAAAGGAAATGAATCACTTTAGGCATGAGAGGGGAGAAGAGCCCTTCCTCACCACCCTCCTCCCCACAACAGTCCAGGCCATGCCTAAGTATGAAGACAAGATCTCTTCATTCCTGGCAGCTTATGAGGCCCTAGCATGTCGCTCCCTAGAGCTCGCCCAGGGCCGTCTTCACTTGAGGTGTTACTGGCCCTCCCTGACATCAAGTGGCCCCTCAGTGTCTGGAGTCACCCCCATGGATCCTGTCTAAGAGGGGTGGTGGAACACAACAGATCCTGCTTTCTCTTCTTTCCTTAACCACCCTCTCATGAGAACAACATTCTCCTGGGAAATGAAACCCGTCCAGCACTCAGCTCATCTAGTCTAGTCTCCCCAAAAGGGCTTTCTACGTTACCAGGAGCTTCTTCCCTGCAGAGTGACTTGAAGGCCGGACTTTCCTGAACCCGTACAGGTTCAGTTCACGGATGAAGCTCTTGATGCTGTCTGTCTCAAAGATCTGGTCCATGCCTCTGCACTGGAGTACCTCTATCTGGAAGAGATCTGCCTCGATGACCACTGTATCTCCCTCATCGTTCCAGTGCACAGAGGTGAAGGCTGCATCCTCCACAATCCTCCAGAGCTTCCTGGGGAAGGACAGCCCAAGGATGGCGTTGTTCTCTTCCTCTTTGGCCATTTCTGGGTTCGGGCGCTGAGGGTGCGGATTGTCATGGAGGCCTGGATCTGGGCTCTTGGGCTGGTCACACTTCTTCTCCAAAGCCTCCCCTGAATCCAGGGTTGGATCTGGGGAGGAATCACGGGTGTCCCCTGCTGCATGCTCCCCGTCAGTTGATAGGATCAGCAGGGCTGCCCATGACTCATGGGAACTCTGACTAGCCATGGAGCCAGTCTAGCTAAGGAGCATTATCTATCCTAGCAGCGAATGCTCAGGGAAAACGGGCCTCAGACCATGGTCGGGGTGCCCCATAAATACTCTCTGGAGATTCTAGAATCTGGGTCTTGGGACAGGCAGCCAATTAAGTGGTCAGCTTCCTTAACTGTTTCATGATATCACAGAGGTTATGTGGAGAGGCAGCCCTGGACCTGTGTGGGGGAGGGGGTCTGGGGATGGAGATGGGATCCCCAGCTTGGCTGTTGTCTGACAGTACAGAAAAGTATTTTTCAGGTTGCCTACAAGGGCTCCCTTCTGCTGCCAGGCACATTGTTTCAGGGGCCAGGCCCTGACTGGGTTGACAAATGTGTCCTTAACTTCACTCCCCTCACTAACAACATACAGGCCTGTGGCTGGCTTCTGCTGAAGGGCTAGGCCCTAGCGAGTCCTAGGTCTGCTACCACCAAGAGAGATCCCAGGAGTCAGATGTGCCCCTGGTGACTGTCCCTCACAGAAGATGGGGTCCGTAGCAGGCTGATTTGCCTTGCCTGAGTTGGTGGCTCCCCCATCCTTCCCCCTCTTCTAGCTTTGTTGTCTTCTGGCTGGTGCTGCTGGTTGGTTGGTCCCGCACAGTTGGCCCCAAAGTCAGAGTCCTGTTGTCTTGCCTCCACCACCCCCCAGGTCGAGCTCTCCCCATAGTAGGGCTGTGCTCGAGCACAGTGGAGCGACCTCATATTCCACTTGACTGTTCCCAAGCACCTGAGACACAGATTCCCCAGGATGTCGTGTGGGAGGGCAAAGCTAGGTGCTCTGCTGAGCTCACAGCCTCCCGAGCTCTGCCCACACACAGGTATCATCCCACTGCAGATGATAGACTGTTGTCTTCAGTTTCCAATTTTTCCCATAAACACCACTTTGGTGGCCCTAGAGTATTCACTTTGGGAACACATGTGCTTTTCCCATCCCCTTCCCAGAGCCTCAGATACAGCCTCCCTGCAGGCTGTTTCAAAAGCCTTGTTTCCTTTCCTCAGTGGGGTTGTTGGGCTTCTGCTACCCCTGGTCCTGGCAATCCATGTCCAATTTGGGTCACTTTGGGTACCTTCCCTTTGAAGGACTTGATTGGGGGCTCAAGGTACAGCCAGTTCTTTTGAAAACAGCCACTTCACTGGTCCTCTCCAAGGCCAGCTCTGATCTTCCCCACCCTTGCCCCTGTCCCCACCACAACTGTGGACCTGTTCTCTGTTACCCAGATGACAGGCCCATCGAATGATTTTATGGGTTAGGTGCTTTTCAAGGGCCATCCTTTACACACTCACTCCAACGAACATGTCTAAGTTGTTGAGTGAGATGTGACCAAAGGAAGCCCTCATCAACCTGTATTTGAAAAAGTATGAGAATCCGGGTGTGGGACTGGATGAAACCTGAGTGAGTCACCGGTCTTTACCACATGTGGGCAGTAGAGCAGTGGGTTTGGAGATGCGTGTTCTCTGGTATTTGTGGGCCACTGTTCTTGAAAATCACTGTGTAGGAAACAGACTGGTACCTTGGAAAGGCCTGTATTTGAGGACCCTAGGGCATTGTCTCCCAGTTCTGCCAGTAGCAGGGTCATTTTCCCTGTGTGAGGACCACAGCCTGGTATCTGAAAGGGGTGAGCTAAGAGGGTGTGGAAGAAGCTCTCCCAGAGGCCTTTCTGCCTAATGACTGGCGGCATGGATGAGATTCAGGCTTCGACTTGGGCTTCTTCATGGCCTTTCTGCTTAAAAGCAGGTTGACAAAGCTTTGCTTCCAGCCAGTTCATCTGACTGGGACATGACTCTGGAGGCTATAAACGTTGGTGGGGGGCCCTGGTGGCTCCTCTGAAGGCGACAGAAGGTCCTGGTATCTGTGGGCATCCTGACTAGCTGGTCTTTTTTGCTCCCTCCCACGCTTTGTTCCCCTCCTCACCCCCTGGGTCCTGAGGGAGCTGCCTTTTCTGGTCCCCCTCCTCCAGGAAGCAAGCAGGCCCTGGCAGTGTGTTTGTGTGTCGCCAAGGGGGTCTTTGTCAGCCGTGGCTCGGGACACTTGTGTTGTGCACACACAAGCTCTCCTGACTTCCAAGGCCTGCCTTTCTCTGCCTCACTCTCCTGCCCCTGTGCTTAGTGTCCACCCCCTGGTTTCCCCAGCGCAAAGGCCCTCCAACTCCTCCCCTCCCTCACTGCAGCTTGGGAGACCTGGAGCCTCAGGGATCCACCTGTGTTCCCTTCCCTCCCATATCGGAGGAGCCTCCTGTAGGATCTTATCCCAGTGGGAACTGGGACCATACAGTCAGGCTTTCCCTCCCTCCTGCTCAGTGATGAGCTGGTCAGCCTGGCAGGTTCAGTTGGGCAGGAGGCCCCATGGCAGCAGCAGGGACAGGGCGCCACACTCAGGCTCGAGGCGCTGGAACTGGACAGAGATGCCAGCCCTGAGCAGAGTCAGTTCTCAGCAAAGCACAGAGCAGCCCCACAGGGCTTCTGATTCTCCTTGTCCCCTTCCTTCCACAGGCCTGATTTTTGTCACCTCAGAGGCATCGTGTAGCACTGAGAAGAGGAAGGTATGAGAAGTCGCAAGGTCAGGTGGTGGCCTGGGGTGGGCGGGAAAGGTGGGGGCTCCAGAGGAATAGAGAACAGGGCTTTGAGCCCACCGCGGCCCTCACTAGCATGTGATCCTGGGAAGATGGCCAAGCCCCGTGGCCTCAGTTCTTCATGTGGGAGGCGAGCGGGTGTGAGGAGCCCCGTGTATTGGGTTGTAGGATGGACATAAGGGATGAGACAGAGCTCGCAGGGCCTGGCAACAGTTGACCCTGTGATAACAGGGCAGGAATCTTACACACTGTTGCCCCCAGAAAATCCTCCACTGTCCACTGGATGGGGTTGGCTACTTTGTGGTCCAGGGAAGGTTAGAGAATATGCACCTCGATAGGATGTGGAATTCCTAATTAGCCAAACAGGAAGTTTCATAAATAAAACTAAGAAACTTTTGTACTTAGACTGTAGTGGACCATAGTGTTAGTCGCTCAGTCATATCTGATTCTACAACTCCATTGACTATAGATTGCCAGGATCCTCTGTCCATGGAATTCTCCAGACAAGAATAATGGAGTGAGTTTCCATGCCCTTCTCCAGGGGGATCTTCCTGACCCAGCGATTGAACCCAGGACTCCCACAATGCAAACAGATTCTTTATTGTATGGGCTACCCAGAAAGGCCCATTTCCAGTTAGAGGACCTGCAAAATTTGGGTGTGGAGGAGTGTTCCAGCAGGACCCAAGCAGCTCCAGGAAACAGAAGCTGGAACCACTCTTTGCATGAGTCCCAGGTGGCCTTGCCTCCAAACACTTACCTTCCATCATTGCACCACTAATAAATGTTGAGTCTTTGTTTACAATGCCCAATTACAATGAAGATAATTGAAAGCTAGTTAACACCTTGAGTTCTGGGCCCCCAGGACCAGGAAAGAGAGGGTCAGTCTGTGGATTTCTGGGCATCACTTCAAGGGAGTGAGATTGGAGTTCTTCCGGATTCCTAGCAGATAATGCGTAGAAAACACCTGCGCCATCCTTGTGGTCAGCAGCAAAGTGACAAGAGCTAGGACCCCTTCCATGCTGCCCCAAAAAGAGATCTCTCTGGGCTTTATTCAAGAGCCAAAAGGACACCTTACAGCAATGTCCCATTTCCCCTCCCTCCCATGAGGCACCTCATGTGACTGTGGCTCCTAGACCATCGCTCTAGGTATGGGAGTGTCCTGCTTCTCCCAGTGTCCCCACTGCTAACAAAGGGCCTTTCATGGAGCAGAGGCTCCATAAAGGTCTTTTCAATAAATGTGCCAGTGAGGAGGGGGCTGCTTGACTCAGATGAATTGCTACTTCTTTTGATAACCCAGGAAAATCCACATAAACTGAGATTCCTTAGCTGTACCAAATGAACACACCTAAGGTATAAGAAGCAAGAATTCACTACTATCACTTTTTATTTTCTAATTTTTCCACCAACTATATCACTGCTAAATAAATTCACATTTCCAAAATCATTCTAATTCTAATTCCATGTTATCTTGTGCAGGACCACAGAATAAAATGGAAGTGTTCCTACTCTCTCTTACAGAACAGGAAAACTCTTCATCTTGAACTGGTTAAGTACAAACACAGTGTGATGATCAACGTCATTGACATAGTTAGATACTGGAATGCATTGTCTTCTATAAAAAAGAATAACATTTGAAAAATTCCTAAAGAAAACAGAGATGAGCCTCCATGTCATTGTAGAGAACAGGAACACAAAGATGCCACACACCGGGTTCCCCCAACGGGCCCGGACCTTCACTGCTGAGAAGGCTGACTGTTTCCTCTTCAATAACAAAGGGAAGAATCAGCCTCCTTTCCTGCCCCCTAGGACAAGCTGTTGGACATGGGCCCAGAAGGAGCCTGGCTGCTGCTCTGGCTCAGAGTCCTCTTTCCTCCTCCCTTGCAGCCTTTGCAGAGGGGTTGGAAGGAACTGGGACCCCTTCAACCAACTCTTTCCAGATATTCCAGGTCTTTAAACTTGCTGGTCTCCACATAGCCCTGGGGACCCCACAGGAACTCGTAGCAAGCAGGGTCTTCATCAGGCACCTTCTGGTACACCCGGTACCCCTCCTGCACCCACACTTGGGTGAACAGCTCCCTGGGCTCCCATTAGATGAAGTGTTCTTACCGAGACACACCCTCATCCTGCTGAGTGCTCCCCAGATCACCTCCTCAGGGGCATGGCCGTCCTCCACAGCAATCAGGCACAGGATCACCACCAGGAGGCCGGCCTTGGGCAACCTCTGCCCATCGCTCAGCATCTCACTGAGGGTGAGGCCCAGGGAGGGGACCAGGATATCGGTGTGCTCACTGGGGTCCACCTCCTTCACCTCCAAGCTAAAGACCAGCTGCAAATACTCTGAGGCTTGACCAAAGACCACCAGGAAATGCTCCTGGTAATCTTTGAGCACACTGTTCAGCACTTCTGCCTTTGTGATCAGCTCCTTGGCAAGACACCTGCTGAGCAGGAATTGCACCAGCTCATTCTTCTTCACCCGCAGTGCATCTCAGAGCCAGGATCTGGCATCTTCCTGGTCACATGAGGTGCTTAGCACTTCATCTTGCCTGCTGAGGCCATGCTCTTCATATTGGCTCCCTGGACTAGCAGCCATGGCATTGGGAGAGGGCCAGACACCCAGAGGGCTCTGGGGGAGACTGGGTGTTGCAGCAGCAGCCACTTCCTCCAGGGTACCCCGGACCAGGAGAAGGAGAAGGTAGCTCCCTCCACCTGCTGCTGCTGCTGGTCCTCCTCCTCCTTCTCCACTTTCTGCTCCTCTTCATCCTCCTCCTCCACCTCCTTCTCCTCACCCCAAATGAACTGTGCCTCCATCAGGCCCTCTTCTTTTCTTGGATCCTGAAAGACTCTCTCAGGCTGGCAGAGCTCATGCATCCCTTGCATGATGACCAGGGTTGAGGTGCAGACAAGAGTGAGGCAGGGGGACAGATGGGGATCCTGGGCCTGCGGGAGAGGGTGGTTGTGAGCATCCTCAGGAGAGAAACCCACCCTGGGCAGTCTGATTCAGGCCACTTACAAGTCTCCCCTTGAGGGGTGCTCTCATGCCTCATAGAGGAGCTCCTCCTAAGCAGCCTAACCCCTGGTTACCTGAAGGAGGACGTGAGGTGGTTCACCAGTGTGCAGTCAGCACAGCTTGAGGTTGTGGGGCTGACATGGTGGGGAGGATTAGGGCCTTTTGGGGTCCCCACCGTTCTGGGATGTGGAGTCCCTGGTGCACATTCAGGGTAGCCAACTCACCTTGACTCTTGGCACAGCCTGGACCTCCTCAGCTCTCTGCCCTATGGACTCGGGCCTCAGACATCTGCCTTTGCCTGCTGGTTCCTGGAGCCCCTGTGAGAGAAATGGAGGGACAACTCGGGAGTAGATTGTGGCACAGACTTGGGCCTTCTGTGCTGGTAGGAGGGGTGGGCACTGTGAGGCCCCCACAGGCCACCACCCACAGGGTGGGTGGTCCTCTTGGGGCTTTCTTGTAGTGCCCCCTTTCCCCTGGCATGGCCTGGACCCTCCCCTATGGGAACTTGCAGGGTAGCGACCAGCTGTTAGGAACCAAGAGGTCTCAGACCAGAAGGTATGTTTAAGCACGGCAGGACACACTACTGATGGTGATGACACAGATGGCACGTTGGAGGTAGCCTGGATCTCTTAAGAAGCCAGCCTAGAGATTTGCTCCTTATGTTATTTTTCTAACCAGAACGTGCTCCTCTTGTCCCTCTGTGGCAGGGGTTGCAGTGCTGGGAGAGGGGAGAGTACATACTTGAGGGAACACAGCCAGATCTGGCCTGACATTCAGGGCTTCTGCTCCAGAAACTTGGGATCCCACCCTGCCCCCAATAGGACAGTGAAAGCCAATAAGAAAAAGGAAGGCTCTGCCTCACATCTGGCTTCAGACCAGGTACCACTGAACTTCCCAGCCATAGGTGCTGGCACACCCTAAGGCAAGATGTGACTTGTGGTCCATCAAATCCAGCCCCACCCCGAACCCCAAACCCGCTGACTATGGTACAGACTGTACAGTGATGCTCCCCCACAAGATCACCCCTTTAAGATAAAAATAGATAATTGATGCACTTAAATTCCGATAGGCAGAGACAAATGGGAAGACAGATGGACTGGTCTCCACTGAAAGCCTGAGAGGATGTCAGTTCAGTTTTTGTCGTGTCTGATTCTTTGCAACACCATGAATCGCAGCACACCAGGCCTCCCTGTTCATCACCAACTCTCGGAGTCCACCCAAACCCATGTCCATTGAGTTGGTGATGCCATCTAACCATCTCTTCCTCTGTTGTCCCCTTCTCCTCCTGCCCTCAATATTTCCCAGCCTCACATCAGGTGGCCAAAATATTGGAGTTTCAGTTTCAACATCAGTCTTTCCAATGAACACTCAGGACTGATATCCTTTAGGGTGGACTGGTTGGATCTTCTTGCAGTCCAAGGGACTCTCAAGAGTCTTCTCCAACACCACAGTTCAAAAGCATCAATTCTTTGGTGCTCAGCTTTTTTATACTTCAACTCTCAATCCATACCTGACCACTGGAAAAACCATAGCTTTGACTAAACAGACCATTGTTGCCAAAGTAATGTCTATGTTTTATTTTTTATTTTTAATATAAATTTATTTATTTTAATGGGAAGTTAATTACTTTACATATGGTATTGGTTTTGCCATACCTCCACATGAACCTGCCACATGTGTACATGTGTTCCCCTTCCTGTACCCCCCTCCCACCTCCCTCCTTGTACCATCCCTCTGGGTCATCCCAGTGCACCAGCCCCAAGCATCCTGTATCATGCATCGAACCTGTACTGGCAATTCGTTTCATATATGATATTATACAATTTTCAGTGTCATTCTCCCAAATCACCCCAACCTCTCCCACAGAGTCTCTGCTTTTTAGTATGCTGTCTAGGGTAGTCGTAACTCTACTTACAGGATTAAGCTTCCTTTAATATCATGGCTGCAGATGCCATCTGCAGTAATTTTGGAGCCCAGAAAAATAAACTCAGCCACTGTTTCCACTGTTTCCCCATCTACTTCCCATGAAGTGATGGGACCACATGCCATGATCTTCGCTTTCTTAATGTTGAGCTTTAATCCAATTTTTCACTCTCTTCTTTCAGTTTCATCAAGAGGCTCTTTAGTTCTTCTTCATATCTGAGCTTACTGATATTTCTCCCGGCAATCTTGATTCCAGCCTGTGCTTCCTCCAGCCTAGCGTTTCTCATGATGCACTCTGCATATAAATTACATAAGCAGAGTGACAATATACAGCCTTGATGTACACTTTTTCCTACTTGGAACCAGTCTGTTGTTCCATGTCTTGTTCTAACTGCTTTTCCTGACCTGCATAGAGGCTTCTCAAGAGGCAGGTCAGGTGGTCTGATATTCCCATTTCTTTCAGAATTTTCCAGAGTGTACTGTGATCCACAGTCAAAGGCTTTGGCATAGTCAATAAAGCAGAAATAGATATTTTTATGGAAATCTCTTGCTTTTTCCATGATCCAGCAGATGTTGGCAATTTGATCTCTGATTCCTCTGTCTTTTCTATAACCACCTTGAACATCTGGAAGTTCATGATTCACATATTGCTGAATTGATTTGGAGAATTTTAAGAATTACTTGACTGGCCTCTGAGATGAGTGCAATTATGTGGTAGTTTGAGCATTCTTTGGTGTTGCCTTTCTTGGGGATTGGAGGGAAAACTGACCTTTTGCAGTCCTGTGGCCACTGCTGAGTTTTTCAAATTAGCTGGCATATTGAATGCAGCACTTTCACTGCATCATCTTTCAGGATTTGAAATACTCAACTGGAATTCCTTCACCTCCACTAGTTTGTTCATAGTGATGCTTTCTTAGGCCCACTTGACTTCACATTCCAGGATATCTGGCCCTAGGTGTGTGATCACACCATCATGATTATCTTGGTCATGAAGATTTTTGTTTGTACAGTTCTTCTGGGTATTCTTACCACCTCTTCTTAATATCTTCTGCTTCTGTTAGGTCCATACCATTTCTGTCCTTTTTCGAGCCTATCTTTGCATGAAATGTTCCCTTCGTATCTCGATTTTTCTTGAAGAGATGTCTAATCTTTCCCATTCCGTTGTTTTCCTTTATTTCTTTGCATTCATCACCGAGGAAGGCTTTCTTATCTCTTCTTGCTATTCTTTGGAACTCTGCATTCAGATGCTTATATCTTTCCTTTTCTCCTGTGCTTTATGCTTCTCTTCTTTTCACAACTAATTGCAAGACCCCCCGCCCCCCCACCCAGAAAGCCTTTTTGCTTTCTGGCATTTCTTTTCAATGTGGATGGTCTGGATCCCTGTCTCCTGTACAATGTCACGAACCTCCGACCATAGTTCATCAAGCACTATATCTGTCAGGTCTAGTCCCTTAAATCTATTTCTCACTTCCACTGCATAATCATAAGGGACTGGATTTACTTCATACCTGAACGGTCTAGTGGTTTTCCCTACTTTCTTCATTTTAAATCTGAATTTGGCAATAGGAGCTCATGATCTGAGCCACAGTCAGCTCCCAATCTTGTTTTGCTGACTGTATAGAGCTTCTCCATCTTTGGCTGCAAACGATATAATCAATCTGATTTCAGTGTTGACCAACTGGTGATGTCCATGTGTAGAGTCTTTTCTTGTGTTGTTGGAAGAGGGTGTTTGCTATGACCAGTGTGTTCTCTTTGGAAGACTCTATTAGCCTTTGCCCTGCTTCCTTTCATACTCCAGAGCCAAATTTTCCTGTTACTTCAGGTGTTTCTTGCCTCCCTACTTATGCGTTCCAGTCCACCATAAGGTAAAGTACAACTTTTTTGGGTGTTAGTTCTAAAAGGTCTTGTCGGTCTTCATAGAACCGTTCAACTTCAGCTTCTTCATCATTCCTTGTTGGGACATAAACTTGGATTACTGTGATATTGAATGGTTTGCCTTGGAAACAACAGAGATCATTCTATAGTTTTTAAGATTGCATCCAGCTGCTGCATTTTGGACTCTTTTGCTGACCATGATGGCTACTCCATTTCCTCTGAGGGATTCCTGCCTGCCGTAGTAGATATAATAGTCATCTGAGTTAAATTCACCCATTCCAGTCCATTTTAGTTCACTGTTTCCTAGAATTTTGATGTTCACTCTTGCCATCTCCTGTTTGACCACTTCCAATTTGTCGTGATTCATGGAATTAACATTCCAGGTTCCTATGCTATATTGCTCTTTATAGCATTGGACCTTTTTTCTGTCACCAGTCACATCCACAACTGGGTATTGTTGGTGCTTTGGCTCAATACCTTCATTCTTTCTGGAGTTATTTCTCCATCGATCTCCAGTAGCATATGGGGACCCACTGACCTGGGGAGTTCCACTTTCAGTATCCTATCATTTTTCCTTTTCTTACTATTCATGTGGATCTCAAGGCAAGAATACTGAAGTGGATTGCCCTTCCCTTCTCCAGTGGACCACATTCTGTCAGACCTCTGCACCATGACCCGGCCAACTTGGGAGGCCCCACAGGCCCTGGCTTAGTTTCATTGAGTTAGACAAGGCTGTGGTTGTAGTGTGTTTAGATTGACTAGATTTCTGTGATTCTTGTTTTAGTGTGTCTGCCCTCTGATGCCGTCTTGCCACACCTTCCTTCTTACGTGGGTTTCTCTTACTTTTGGCATGGGGTATCTCTTCACTGCTGCTCCAGCAAAGCGCAGCCACTGCTCCTTACCTTGAACGAGGTATATCTCCTCACTGCCAGCACTCCTGACCTTGATCGTGGAGTAGCTGCTCTAGTCCCTCTTGTGCCATTGCAGCCTCCACTCCATGGACATGTGGTACCAATCCTGAATTCACTAGAAAGACTGACACTGAAGCTGCAACTCCAGTACGTTGCCCACCTGATGCAAAGAACTGTCTCATTGGAAAAGATCCTGATGCTAGGAAGGAATGAAGGCCAAGGAGAAGGGGTTGAGAGAGGATGAGATGGTTGGATGGCATCGGGGATTCGATGGACTTGAGTTTCAGCGAGCTCTGGGAGTTGGTGATGGACAAGGAATCCTGGTGTGCTGCAGTCCATGGGGTTGCACACAGTCGGACACTACTGAACAGATGAAATGAACTGATTACAATAGGGAGAATGCTTAGAACACAAGTTCTTAACGTGTCTCAAAATGAAACAGAAAAGGACATTTCGTTAACACGGAAAATAAGGATGGTACGCAGCACCTATGTGTGGGTGTGTAAGTTTGAGTCTGCGTGTGTGTGTGGGTGTGTGTGTGTGTGAGATGTGGAAAGAGTTGGGGATGGATGAACAGGCAGCATGATGGAGAAGTTTGACAGGAAGCGTTTCTTTCTGTAGTGAGCTGATTCTTAGAAGGAGCTGTTAAAGGATTCAGAAATGTCTGACTCTTAGCTCTTGCTCAAGCGTGGGGGAAAGCTGAAGTTCAGAGAAGAGAAGCATGTCTAAAGTGTAGCCAAGCCTAGTTATTGGGTATATTTGGATGACTGTGAGCACATGGCCAGTCTCTGCTGTTATTTAAGAGAGGCCAAGTCAGCCCTTCGACAGTATGGTTGTTATCAAAATTGCAAATCCATGTGCCTGAATCAGAATGAGGCCCATCAAAACTAAATGTTAGAGTTTGGAACAGGGACAGATTTATTACAGATTCATACAAGGATGTGGGTGGCTCTTGCCCTAAGAACCTAAAGTTACTGAACATTTTCAGTTAAGTACATTTAAAAGCAAAAGTTAGAGAGAGTTGTGGTAAGTTGTTACAGACTTCTTGGTGGCACATCCTTTGTGCTTAAAGTTAGGTCATGGTCAGGTAATAATGTTCCTATCTATCTCTACCAGGTGAGTCTTATATTCTATCATTCTTGCCCTGTCAAGAGAGTCCAAAGTCTCAAGGCACAACTTTCACCTTGAAATGTCCCTTCCTGAAAAAGCAGAAACAGATCTCATTTGGCAGCTCCTTCAGGTCAACGTTCCCACATTCTGCCCAGCTCTCATCCTTGATGGAGCCAGGCACCCAACCCAAAAGGTCCTGTCTCATAAGGCTGTCCAAGTGAGGAGACCAGTTTTCAGAGACTGAGGCCCAGGAAGATGGCCACTGCTAGTAGGTTGCAGAGACAGGGATGGGGGAGAGATTCACCGCTCCTCAAGGCCTGGGCCAAGGCTACTGGAGGGCCTTAGTGAGGGCTCTGGAGCACTACAGGATGTCGTCCCCAGTCTATTCCCTGGGACCTCCAGCTCACCCACTGGCCCAAGGCTGGGAGATATTCAGGACATCCAAAAGAATGCCTAAATTTGCCTCTTCTATCACTTTACAGCTGATGACCACCACACCACCCTTATTTAGTCACTTCCCAAATACTCCCTTCTTGACAGTAACTGGGGGGCAGGGCACACCGTGGTGCTGGTCAATAGCTAAGCAGGACAACGAATGGTCATTCACTGACAGGTGGCTGCTTGTGAATGGGGCCATCTGAGGCACCAAGCAAGGCTGAGCTACCCCTGTTGCCTACGAACAGGGTGGATAGAAATGAAGCACATCAATGGCTAACTGCATAGGGCTGTGCTCACTCTGCTCTGTTACATTGTGAATAGAATAAGAATCATTGTAAGGATAAGGTTTGTCAAAGAAGTTCTCAAGGTGGGCTGGCTTTGACATTCTTGTTGGCTTTGACATATTAGCTAAAATATATGCGGCACATGCAATCAAGTGGCAGCTGTTGGAGGGGCATATAGATAAGCACTGTTGACTGCCATGTTGACTGGCATTCCCAGTGCATGACTGGGAATACAATGAAAAGAAAGATGTACAAAAGTTAAACAAGCATGTGAAATTAAAATCTGCAGTGGGAAAGGAGTCCGTCAAAAAGATTAAAGCACTCTAGACCCAACGTATCCTTATGGAACAGAGCAGCATGAGCACAGCCATTAGCAGGTAGCCTTTACTTTGACATATTACTCCACATCCTGTTACTAAGCATCAGGTCTTTCCCAGCAATTGGACAGTGCATCGCTCGACCCTGCCAATATGCAACCAATTATCAGTGAGATACCTGCTGGTATTTCTCCTGCTCAGCTATTGGTAAACTGCACATTGGGCCCTACCTGATGATAACTGTCAATGAGGGACCACTGGGGAAGTGATTTAGTCAAGGGACAGTGGTGCATTGGTCATGTGACCCTTACCTTTGGGTAAATTACTATTATTATTATTTTTAATCGGGAATGTTTTTCTGGTAGATGGTGTAAGTTGAGTTTCCCTACTCAATATGAGAGTTCAAGTGTCCCCAACAATATTAGTGGAGGAGACATTTATGACTTTCTTGGCTCTGATGTGTAATTTTATGGAGACGGTGTATACACCTCTGCACAACAGACTGAGGATTCACCAAGTCTTGGGGTCTCTAAAGCTCATTGAAGTAGGAAAAACATCCAAGCTGTTCTTAATTACCTTTTTCCATGTTAAGTGCTTGCTCTTAAGTTCCTTAAGACCCTCAAGAACCCCCACTAGGAAGAGAGTGAGCGAAAGATGAAATGACTAGACAACTCTGAGGAACAGATTTGGAGTGAAAAGTGTTTGGTAGAGGTTCATACAAGGATGGAGGAGGCAGGAGTGTTGAAGGGGAACATATAAGTCAAAGAATAAAGGGCACTGAAGGAAAGTCTGAGGGTCATGAGAAGAAACACCATGCCCCTGAATCACCACTCCCCAGAATCAGACACATAGAGGTGTCAGGGGTGAGAACGTTGTATCATGGCCTCCCTCAGCACCCACTAACCCATGTTGATGGGCACAGTGGTACACTGTGATGTCTAAGGTCCCCAAAGCCACCATTGGCTGGGGCAGTGCCCAGCTGACCAATCAGATTGAAGGGTGTGGCTCCTCATTTTCCTGAGAAGGTGTATATAGGGAGTTGACAGGCAGAGATTATGGGTTAGGCCATTTCATGCTATCATCATAAGGTAACCAGGAAGCCATGGTAGCCAAGAAGAGTTCCAATGTGGTGTGCTTCAGGGGTGAAAGGACAAAAGAAGACCCTTTGTCCACAGAGATACAGAGGGAATGGGAACATAAGATGACTCCATCTATGCTCCCCACGTTTTCAATTGACTTTGCTGCCCAAGACCTCTACACTGCCTTTGCCTGCCAAAAGCCCTCATCAGCCCACATTTCTTTTCATGAAGTCTCCCTCCCAACTCAGATGTTATACCCTTTCCTCAAAACTAATACCCTTCTCTTGTCTTTCAAGGCACGGAATATGACCTTGAGGGGCAGAATACCTCTAAAAGGAACCTTGAGAAAGAAAATCCGATCATATGCCACTCTGTCGAAGAAGGTAAAGAAAACAAGAAAAGCAAACTTTTTTCCATTGCTATGCACGTAAGAAACAGAATGAAAGCCGAGAAGGCAACCAAAATATGACGCAGAGTCAAAGAAGGAGGCAGAATCAAAAGAGAAGGTAAGCTCAGCCACCACAGAATGAGAGACCCTGGAGAAGTATAAGCTGGGCAGAGAGTACTGAATAGAAAAGGTCAGACAGTTTACAATTGTGTCTCCAGAGGTCTGCTTTCTTCGAAATGGCCAACCAGGAAAAGACTGACTCTCACACTAACATAGTAAACTGAAGGCTGTGATTAAAATACACATCAAATGGTGAAAAGATGATATTTGTGTGTGTGTTAATTTTCTGATGGGAAGGGAGTGAAGGAAGAAAAGAGGTGGGCACCTGAATGGGGAGGGATATGGGGTCCCAAGAGCTGCGGTAACAGACCCTCAGGTCCCAGTTAGCCAGAGAGTAGAGGTCCGACTGGGTCAGGAGTCTGCACTGAAGGTGAATAACCCTGCTTAACCATTGATCTCAGCGGCAAGGAGTTTTGGTGCAGTGTTACTGCCATTGTTTGGGGTGTGGAGTGACATTAGGGTCTAGATTGCCACAGCCCAGATGACAAGAGAGCTTCACATGGGGATGGTGAATGTCAGACTTCCCCTGAATTAGGCAGGCAGACATCACCTCCTGGCCATTTACGTCTTAATGGGCTTTGTTGCATCACTCACCTATGCTGTCAGCTAAAGTTGCTCAGGAGGCACAAAATGCAGATACAACTAAAACCCACAGTTAGCACTCCCAAAGATTAAAATAATGTTTGGAGGGATCAGACCAAAGATCAATTTGGCCACAGTTATCCTAAGAAATTTGTGGGAGCAGTGTGTTCCCAAGGTCAGGGCAGTGGAGGTGGTCCAATCCTGGTGCAGATGACTAACAGGATCACGACACACAGATAATATTTTTGACTGGGGGGCACCATGCAGATTGTGGGATCTCAGTTCCCTGACCAGGGATTGAACCGGTTCCACTTTTAGTGAAAGCATGGATTCCTAACCACTGGACAGCCAGAATAGTCAGGACAGAGACTTTTGATAAAATATTAATATAAGACTGTGTAAAAGCTGGTCTTATATTTATCACCATCCCGTAGTATTTCTAAATAACTACAGTCATAAAACATTCTTCCCCAATAAACTCTTTTGTTAGTCCAAGTTCTACAAGTTTTCGTGGTTTAACAAAAAGAGTATCGAGTATTTAATTTGGTGTTAACTTTAGTTTTGAAGTGTTTCAATAATTTTAAGGTGTAGTCAATCAAATATGGAGATATATAAGGCAGAGTCTCTACCAGAGGAATCCCGTGTGTTTTCAGAACGCATTTTTGAAACAATTAAAACAGAGTTTTACAATCAGCATCAGAAGAGTTGAGTTCAGATTTTAAGTCAATGCTATGGTATCTTTTATCTGGACTGCAGCTCCCTAGTTAATTTTTTTTTTAATTTTATTTTATTTTTAAACTTTACAACACTGTATTAGTTTTGCCAAATATCGAAATGAATCAGCCACAGGTATACCTGTGTTCCCCATCCTGAACCCTCCTCCCTCCTCCCTTCCCATACCCTCCCTCTGGCTCGTCCCAGTGCACCAGCCCCTAGCATCCAGTATTGTGCATCGAACCTGGACTGGCGACTCCTTTCATACATGATATTATACATGTTTCAATGCCATCCTCCCAAATCTCCCACCCTCTCCCTCTCCAACAGAGTCCATAAGACAGATCTATACATCAGTGTCTCTTTTGCTGTCTCGTACACAGGGTTATTGTTACCATCTTTCTAAATTCCATATATATGCCTTAGTATACTGTGTTGGTGTTTTTCTTTCTGGCTTACTTCACTCTGTATAATAGGCTCCAGTTTCATCCACCTCCTTAGAACTGATTCAAATGTATTCTTTTTTTTTTTTTTTTTTTTTTTTTTAAATTTTATTTTATTTTTAAACTTTACAACACTGTATTAGTTTTGCCAAATATCGAAATGAATCAGCCACAGGTATACCTGTGTTCCCCATCCTGAACCCTCCTCCCTCCTCCCTTCCCATACCCTCCCTCTGGCTCGTCCCAGTGCACCAGCCCCTAGCATCCAGTATTGTGCATCGAACCTGGACTGGCGACTCCTTTCATACATGATATTATACATGTTTCAATGCCATTCTCCCAAATCTTCCCACCCTCTCCCTCTCCCACAGAGTCCATAAGACTGTTCTATACATCAGTGTCTCTTTTGCTGTCTCGTACACAGGGTTATTGTTACCATCTTTCTAAATTCCATATATATGCGTTAGTATACTGTATTGGTGTTTTTCTTTCTGGCTTACTTCACTCTGTATAATAGGCTCCAGTTTCATCCACCTCATTAGAACTGATTCAAATGTATTCTTTTTAATGGCTGAGTAATACTCCATTGTGTATATGTAACACAGCTTTCTTATCCATTCATCTCCTGATGGGCATCTAGGTTGCTTCCATGTCCTGGCTATTATAAACAGTGATGCAATGAACATTGGGGTACACATGTCTCTTTCCTTTCTGGTTTCCTCAATGTGTATGTCCAGCAGTGGGATTACTGAATCAACTGATGGGCATCTAGGTTGCTTCCATGTCCTGGCTATTATAAACAGTGATGCAATGAACTTTGGGGTACACATGTCTCTTTCCTTTCTGGTTTCCTCAGTGTGTATGTCCAGCAGTGGGATTACTGAATCATAAGGCCGTTCTATTTCCAGGTTTTTAAGGAATCTCCACACTGTTCTCCATAGTGGCTATACTAGTTTGCATTCCCACCAACAGTGTAAGAGGGTTCCCTTTTCTCCACACCCTCTCCAGCATTTATTGCTTGTAGACATTTGGATAGCAGCCATTCTGACTGGCATGAAATGCTACCTCATAGTGGTTTTGATTTACATTTTTCTGATAATGAGTGATGTTGAGCATCTTTTCATGTATTTGTTAGCCATCTGTATGTCTTCTTTGGAGAAATGTCTATTTAGTTCTTTGGCCCAGTTTTTGATTGGGTCCTTTATTTTTCTGGAATTGAGCTCTTTGTGTTGCTTGTATATTCTCGAGATTAGTTGTTTGTCAGTTGCTTCATTTGCTATTATATTCTCCAATTCTGAAGGCTGCCTTTTCACCTTGCTAATAGTTTCCTTTGTTGTGCAGAAGCTTTTAAGTTTAATTAGGTCCCATTTGTTTATTTTTGCTTTTATTTCCAATTTTCTGGGAGGTGGGTCCTAGAGGGTCCTGCTGTGATGAATGTTGGAGAGTGTTTTGCCTATGTTCTCCTCTAGGAGTTTTATAGTTTCTGATCTTACATTCAGATCTTTAATCCATTTTGAGTTTCTTTTTGTGTATGGTGTTAGAAAGTGTTCTAGTTTCATTCTTTTACAAGTGGTTGACCAGTTTTCCCAGCACCACTTGTTAAAGAGATTGTCTTTAATCCATTGTATATTTTTACCTCCTTTGTCAAAGATAAGATGTCCCTATGTGCGTGGATTTATCTCTGGGCTTTCTATTTTGTTCCATTGATCAGTATTTTTGTCTTTGTGCCAGTACCATACTGTCTTGGTAACCGTTGCTTTGTAATAGAGCCTGAAGTCAGGTAGGTTGATTCCTCCAGTTCCCTTCTTCTTTCTCAAGATAGCTTTGGCTATTCGAGGTTTATTGTATTTCCATACAAATTGTGAAATTATTTGTTCTAGCTCTGTGAAGAATACCATTGGTAGCTTGATGGGGATTGCATTGAATCTATAAATTGCTTTGGGTAGTATACTCTTTTTCACTATATTGATTCTTCCAATCCATGAACATGGTATATTCCTCCATCTATTACTGTCCTCTTTGATTTCTTTCAGCAGTGTTTTATAGTTTTCTATGTATAGGTCTTTAGTTTCCTCGGTAAATATAGTCCTAAGTATTTTATTCTTTCCGTTGCAATGGTGAATGGAATTGTTTCCTTAATTTCTCTTTCTGTTTTCTCATTATTAGTGTATAGGAATGCAAGGGATTTCTGTGTGTTGATTTTATATCCTGCAACTTTACTCTAATCATTGATTAGTTCTAGTAATTTTCTGGTGGAGTCTTTAGGGTTTTCTATGTAGAGGATCATGTCATCTGCAAATAGTGAGAGTTTTACTTCTTCTTTTCCAATTTGGATTCCTTTTATTTCTTTTTCTGCTCTGATTGCTGAGGCAAAAACTTCCAAAACTGTGTTGAATAGTAATGGTGAAAGTGGGCAGCCTTGTTTTGTTCCTGACTTTAGAGGAAATGCTTTCAATTTTTCACCACTGAGGATAATGTTTGCTGTGGGTTTGTCATATATAGCTTTTATTATGTTGAGGCATGTTCCTTCTATTCCTGCTTTCTGGAGAGTTTTTATCTTAAATGGATGTGGAATTTTGTCAAAGGCTTTCTCTGCATCTATTGAGATAATCATATGGTGTTTATTTTTCAGGTTGATAATGTAGTGTATTACATTGATTGATTTGTGGATATTGAAGAATCCTTGCATCCCTGGGATAAAGCCCACTTGGTCCTGGTGTAGAATCTTTTTAATGTGTTGTTGGATTCTGATTGCTAGACTTTTGTAAAGGATTTTTGCATCTATGTTCATCAGTGATATTGGCCTGTAGTTTTCTTCTTTTGTGGGATTTTTGTCAGGTTTTGGTATTAGGGTGATGGTGGCCTCATAGAATGAGTTTGGAAGTTTACCTTCCTCTGCAATTTTCTGGAAGAGTTTGAGCAGGATAGGTGTTAGCTCTTCTCTAAATTTTTGGTAGAATTCAGCTGTGAAGCCGTCTGGACCTGGGCTTTTGTTTGCTGGAAGATATTTGATTACAGTTTCAATTTCCATGCTTGTTATGGGTCTGTTAAGATTTTCTATTTCTTCCTAGTCCAGTTTTGGAAAGTTGTACTTTTCTAAGTATTTGTCCATTTCTTCCACGTTGTCCATTTTATTGGCATATAATTGTTGATAGTATTTTCTTATGATCCTTTGTATTTCTGTGTTGTCTGTTGTGATCTCTCCATTTTCATTTCTAATTTTATTGACTTGATTTTTCTCCCTTTGTTTCTTGATGAATCTGGCTAATGCTTTGTCAATTTTATTTATCCTTTCAAAGAACGGGCTTGAGGCTTTGTTGATTTTTGCTATGGTCTCTTTTTTTTCTTTTGCATTTATTTCTGCCCTAAGTTTTAAGATTTCTTTCCTTCTACTAACCCTGGGGTTCTTCAGTTCTTCCTTTTCTAGTTGCTTTAGGTGCAGGGTTAGGTTATTTATTAAACTTTTTCTTTTTTCTTGAGGTATGACTGTATTGCTATGAACTTTCCCCTTAGGACTGCTTTTAAAGTGTCCCATAGGTTTTGGGTTGTTGTGTTTTCATTGTCATTAGTTTCTATACAAATTTTGATTTCTTTTTTGATTTCTTCTGTGATGTGCTGGTTATTCAGCAGCGTGTTGTTCAGCCTCCATATGTTGGAATTTTTAATAGTTTTTCTCCTGTAATTGAGATCTAATCTTACTGCATTGTGGTCAGAAAAGATGCTTGGAATGATTTCTATTTTTTGAATTTACCAAGTCTAGATTTATGGCCCAGGATGTAATCTATCCTGGCGAAGGTTCCATGTGGGCTTGAGAAAAAGGTGAATTTCGTTGTTTTGGGATGAAATGTCCTGTAGATATCAATTAGGTCTAACTGGTCTATTGTATCGTTTAAAGTTTGTGTTTCCTTGTTAATTTTCTGTTTAGTTGATCTATCCATAGGTGTGAGTGGGGTATTAAAGTCTCCCACTATTATTGTGTTATTGTTAATTTCTCTTTTCATACTTGTTAGCATTTGTCTTACATATTGCGGCACTCCCTTGTTGGGTGCATATATATTTATAATTGTTATATCTTCTTCTTAGATTGATCCTTTGATCATTATGTAGTGAACATCTTTGTCTCTTTTCACAGCCTTTGTTTTAAAGTCTATTTTATCTGATATAAGTATTGCTACTCCTGCTTTCTGTTGGTCCCTATTTGCATGGAAAATCTTTTTCCAGCCCTTCACTTTCAGTCTGTATGTGTCCCCTGTTTTGAGGTGGGTCTCTTGTAGACAACATATGTAGGGATCTTGTTTTTGTATCCATTTAGCCAGTCTTTGTCTTTTGGTTGGGGCATTCAACCCATTTACGTTTAAGGTAATTACTGATAAGTATGATCCCGTTGCCATTTACTTTATTGTTTTGGGTTCGATTTTATACACCATTTTTGTGTTTCCTGTCTAGAGAATATCCTTTAGTATTTGTTGCAGAGCTGGTTAGGTGGTGCTGAATTCGCTCAGCTTTTGCTTGTCTGAAAAGCGTTTGATTTCTCCTTCATATTTGAATGAGATCCTTGCTGGGTACAATAATCTGGCCTGTAGGTTATTTTCATTCCTCGCTTTAAGTATGTCATGCCATTCCCTCCTGCTTGAAGAGTTTCTATTGAAAGATCAGCTGTTATCCTTATGGGAATTCCCTTGTGTGTTATTTGTTGTTTTTCCCTTGCTGCTTTTCATAATTGTTCTTTGTGTTTGATCTTTGTTAATTTGATTAATATGTGTCTTGGGGTGTTTCGCCTTGGGTTTATCCTGTTTAGGACTCTCTGGTTTTCTTGGACATGGGTGATTATTTCCTTCCCCATTTTAGGGAAGTTTTCAACTATTAACTCTTCAAGTATTTTCTCATGGTCTTTCTTTTAGTCTTCTTCTTCTGGGACCCCTATGATTCGAATGTTGTAGTGTTTACTATTGTCCTGGAGGTCTCTGAGATTGTCTTCATTTCTGTTAATTTGTTTTTCTTTTATCCTCTCGGATTCTTTTATTTCTACCATTCTATCTTCAAATTCGCTAATGCTATCTTCTGCCTCTGTTATTCTACTATTTGTTGCCTCCAGAGTTTTTAAATTTCATTTATTGCATTTTCATTATATATTGACTCTTTTATTTCTTCTAGGTCCTTGTTAAACCTTTCTTGCATCTTCTCAATCTTTGTCTCCAGGCTATTTGTCTGTGATTCCATTTTGATTTCAAGATTTTGGATCAATTTCACTATCATTATTCGGAATTCTTTATCAGGTAGATCCCTATCTCTTCCTCTTTTGTTTGGTTTGGTGGGCATTTATCGTGCTCCTTTATCTGCTGGGTATTCGTCTGTCTCTTCATCTTGTTTAAATTGCTGAGTTTGCGGGGTCCTTTCTGTATTCTGGCAGTTTGTGGACTTCTCTTCATTTTCGTGTTTCCTCGCTCTTTTGGGGTTTGTACAGGTGGCTTGTCAAGGTTTCCTGGTTAGGGAATCTTGTGTCGGAGTTCTGGTGGTTGGAGCTGTATTTCTTCTCTCTGTAGTGCAATGAAATATCCAGTAATGAGTTATGGGATGTCTATGGTTTTGCGGTGACTTTGGGCTGCCTGTATCTTGGAGCTCAGGGCTGTGTTCCTTGTTGCTGGAGAGTTTGCTTGGTATCTCTTGCCCTGAAACTTGTTGGCCCTTGTGTGGTGCTTGGTTTCAGTGCAGGTATGGAGGCATTTGATGAGCTCCTGTCAATTAATGTCTCTTGGAGTCAGGAGCTCCCTGGAGTCAGGGTTTGAACTTAAGCCTCCTGCTTCCAGTTATCAGTCTTATTTTTACAGTAGTTTCATAGCTTCTCCTTCTATACAGCACCATTGATAAAACATCTACGTTAAAGATGAAAAGTTTCTCTACCGTGAGGGTCACGCAGAGAGGTTCACAGCATTATATGGAGAAAAGAAGAGGGAGGAGGGAGTTAGAGATGTCCTGAATGAGATGAGGTGGAATCACTAGAGGAGAGTGTGGGCTATCCTGTAATCTCTTCCTTATGTGCACTCCTCAACTGGTCCACTCAGAGTTGTTCACGGAATTATACAGAGAAGAGAAGAAGGAGGAAGTTGACAGACGTGGCCAGGACGATAAAAGAGGGGAGTGAAAAGGAGGGAGACAGATCCAGCCAGTAATCAGTTCCTTACGTGTTCTCCACCATATGGAACACACAGAAAATCACAGAGTTGGGTAGAGTGTAGAGGGTTTAGGGAGGAGACACAGCGGACCTGGTGGAGAAAAAGGAGAGTCCAAAGGGAGAGAGAGCAGTTAAGCCAGTAATCTCGCTCCCTAGTGATAAATGGGTACTGAAGATTGGGTTCTTAAAGGTACAAAATTGGTAACAAATACATAAAAACAAAATTTAAAAATGTAGAGTAGAGCTTAAATTTCAAAAATATGATGTTAAAGAAAAGAAGAAGGAAAAGAAAGAGAGAAAAAATGAACAAACATAAACAAACAAAGTCGTGAAAATTATAAAGGAAATATAGGTACAAAATTGATAACAAATACCAAAAAGCATAAATTAAAAATCTAGAGTAGCATTTGGAATTTCAGATATATAATGATATTTAAAAGAAGAAGAAAAATAAATAGAGAACAAGAAAAAGAGAAAATAAAAATGGGTCACAGAAGTTATAAAAAAAAAACTATAGGTACAAAATTGATAACAAATACCAAAAAGCTAAAATTAAAAATCTACAGTAGAGTTTGGAATTTCAAAAATACAATGTTAAAGAAAAGAAGGAAAAAAAAAGGTAATATATATATATATATATGAAATTTGATTTAAAAAAATGTGTCTTCTTTTTTTTTTTTCAAAGTAAATGATTATCAAAGTGAAAATTAAAGGAATAATAGGGGACTTAAATTTAAAAAAAAATAATAAAAAAAAAGGAAATAAAGAATGATCATAAAAATAGTAAAAATATATCTAGGACTTTCTCTGGTTTTGTTGTGAGTATTGCGGGTTCAGTTCATTTTTGGCTAGTTCCTTGGTCCGACTTATATTTCTCAAGATCTATAGGCCCCTTCCTATATAGTTGGTACTAACCACAGGGTTTTAATCTATTGCCTGTAGCTTCCAAGGCAGTTCCCTCTGTTATAGCTTCTTCTGTTTGCCGGTCTCTTCAGTGTCTGGTTTCTGCTCTGATACAAAGGGGATGGTGGAGGACACCTTTTTTTTAGGCTCACTTATTCAGTCGCGCTGAGAGGAGGTAGGGAGGGATGCTGCAAACAAATAACACTGGCGTGTGCTCACAGTGCCTCAGCCACACTGGGTGTGCCCCCCATTCACAGCGCATGTAGCCTCCCTGCCCACTCTGCTCAGGCTCTAGGTTGCTCCGCCGGGAACCATCCGTGGCCAGCCCTGGGCTGCCTGCACTTCCAGGTCCAAGCCGCTCAGGTTCAGGCACTCGGGTAGTGCTCAGAGGTGCAGACTCTCAGTAGGGCCTGCGTTTTGTGCCCTTCCCAAATCCCAGCAGCTCAGGTCATGAGGTGTTTGGTGCATGCGATTGCTGCGACTTATCGCCTCCCCGCCGCTCGGTTATCTAGGTGTGCACCGGCGCACCTTCTCAGGCAAATGTTGACCGTCCAGACCCCCAAGAAGTTTTAGTTAGCAAAGAAGACTGCTTACGGTTTTATAGATAATGTCTCTCTGGGGCTGCGATTGTCCCCTTCCAGCTCTGGCTGCCTATCACTGGAGGGGGATGGGCTGCCGCCTGCTATCTCTGTTCAGTCCTTTGTTCCATGCATGGGCCTGGCAGTGTCTTAGGTTAGGGCTGGCTTTTCACGTTGTAGATATCCCACAGTCTGGTTTGCTAGCCCAAATTATTTCACTCAGATAGCGCTCGGGGTATTCAGGCCAGATCCTTGTGATGCAGTCTGTGCCGTGCCTCCCTGACCAGCCCCCACTTGCTAATGGCAGATGTAGGCCTCTGCGCTGCTTCTTCACTGGGGCAGTAACCGTAGGGCTCACAATGTGCGGGTTTTAATAGTTTATTTATTTTTCCTCCCTGTTATGTTGCCCTCTGTGCTTCCAAGGCTCGGCACAGATTCGGCAGTGAGGTTTCCTGGTGTTTGGAAACTTCTCTCTTTTTAAGACTCCCCTCCCGGGACGGAAGTTCATCCATTCCTCTTTTGTCTCTTTCTTTGTCTTTTATATTTTTTCTTACCTCCTTTAGAAGACTTGGGTTGTTTTTCTGGGTGCCTAACATCCTCTGCCAGCATTCAGAAGATGTTTTGTGGAATTTACTCGTTGTTTAAATGTTCTTTTGATAAATTTGAGGGGGAGAAAGTGTTCTCCCCTTCCTATTCCTCTGCCATCTTAGCTCCTCCTCCTCTTTATGACTGACTCCTTTCCCACCTCAGATTTTTTTTTCACATGCTTGTTTAACTTTTGTATATCATTCTTTTCATTGTATTCCCAGGCATGCCAGTCAGCAGTGCTTATCTATATGCCCCTCCAACAGCTGCAACATGATTGCATGTGCCGCACATATTATAGCAAATATTTCAAAGCCATAAAGAATGTCAAAGCTAGCCCACCTTGAGAACTACTTTGACAAACCTTAACCTCACAGTGATTCTTATTCTATTCACAATGTAACAGAGCAGAGTGAGCACAGCCCTATGGAGCTAACCATTGATGTGCTTCATTTCAACCCACCCTGTTCCTAGGCAACAGGTGTAGCTCAGCCTTACTTGGTGCCTCAGATGGCCCCTTCACAAGAAGCCAACTGTCAATGAGTGACCATTCGTTGTCCTGCTCAGCTATTGATCAGCATCACAGTGGGCCCTGCCCCCAGTTACGCTCAAGAAGGTAGTCTTGGGGAAGTGATTAAGTAAGGATGGTGTGGTGGTCATCAGCTGGAAAGTGAGAGAAGAGGCAGATTCATGCATTCTTTTGGAGGGCCTGGAGATCACCCAGCCTTGGGCCAGTGGGTGAGCTGCAGGTTCCAGGGTTAAGACTAGGGATGACATCCTGTAGTGTTCCAGAGCCCTCACTAAGGCCCTCTAGTAGCCTTGGCCGAGGCCTTGAGGAGCGGTGAACCTCTCCCCCATCCCTGTCTCTGCAACCTACTAGCAGTGGCCATCTTCCTGGGCCTCAGTCTCTGAGAACTGGTCTCCTCAATTGGAAAGCCTGAGGAGTCAGGACCTGTTGGGTTGGGTGCTTGGCTCCATCAAGGATGAGAGCTGGGCAGAATGTGGGAACCTTGCCCTGAAGGAGCTGCCAAATGAGATCTGTTTCTGCTTATCCAAGATGGGAAATTTCAAGGTGAAAGTTCTGCCTTGAGACTTTGCCCTCTCATGACAGGGCAATAATGATAAAAAACAACATTCATCTGGTAGAGATATATAGGAACATTATTACCTGACCATGACCTAACTTTAAGCACAAAGATGTGACAGCAAGAATTCTGTAACAACTTACCACAACTGTCTCTGAAATTTATTTTAAATGTACTTAACTGAAAACCTTCAGTGACTTTGAGTTCTTAGGGCAAGAGCCACGCATATCGTTGTATGGATCTGTAAAAAGCCTTTTCCTGTTCCAACTCTAACATGTCGTTTTGATGGGCCTCATTCTGCATCAAGCACATGGATTTACAATTTTGATAACAACCATACGGTGGAAGGGCTGACTTGGCCTCTCTTAAACAACAGCAGAGACTGGCCAAGTGCTCACAGCCATCCATAACATACCCACTGACTAGGCTTGGCTAAATTTTAGCCATGCTTCTCTCCTCTGAACTTCAGGTTTCCCCCACGCTAGAGCAAGCGCTAAGAGTCAGACATTTCTGACTCCTTCAACAGCTCCTTCTAAGAATCTGCTCACTACAGAAAGAAACACTTCTTGCCAAAATGCTCCATCATGCTGTCTGTTCATCCATCCCACATCTTTCCCATCTCACTCACACAGACACACACACACACGCACATATACACAAACTTACACACACACATAGTTGCTGTGAACCCTCCTTATCTTCCATGTTAACAAAATATCTTTTTCTGTTCCATTTTAAGACACTTTAAGAACTTGTGTTCAAAGCATTCTCCCTATTGCAATCAGTTCATTTCAATTGTTCAGTTGTGTCCGACTGTGTGAAACCCCATGGACTACAGCACACCAGGATTCCTTGTCCATCACCAAATTCCAGAGCTTGCTGAAACTCAAGTCCATGGAATCCCCGATGGCATCCAAACATCTCATCCTCTCTCATCCCCTTCTCCTTGGCCGTCATTTCTTCCTAGCATCAGGATCTTTCCCAATGAGACAGTTCTTTGCATCAGGTGGACCAAGTACTGGAGTTGCAGCTTCATTGTCAGTCCTTCTAGTGAATAATCAGGACTGATACCACACGTCCATGGAGTGCTGGTTGCATGGGCACAGGAGGGACTAGAGGAGCTACTCCACGTTCAAGGTCAGGAGTGGTGGCAGTGAGGAGATATACCTCGTCCAAGGTGAGGAGCACTGGCTGCACTTTGCTGGAGCAGCCTTGAAGAGATACCCCATGTCCAAGGTAAGGAGAAACCCACGTAAGATGGTAGGTGTTGCAAGACGGCATCAAAGGGCAGACACACTGAAACAAGAATCACAGAAATTTAGTCAATCGAATCACACTAGAGCCACAGCCTTATCTAACTCAATGAGACTAAGCCTGGCCCTGTAGGGCCTCCCACGTTGGTTGGGTCATGGTGAAGAGGTCTGACTGTATGTGGTCCACTGGGAAGGGAAGGGCAAACCACTTCAGTATTCTTGCCTTGAGATCCGCATGAGCAGTATGAAATGGCAAAATGATAGGATACTGAAAGAGGAGCTCCCCAGGTTAGTAGGTGCCCAATATGCTACTGGAGATCGGTGGAGAAATAACTCCAGAAAGAATGAAGGGATTGAGCCAAAGCAAAAACAATACACATTTGTGGATCTGACTGGTGACAGAAGAAAGGTCCAGTGCTAGAAAGAGCAATACAGCATAGGAATATGGAAAGTTAAGTCCATGAATCAAGGCAAATTGGAGGTGGTCAAACAGGAGATGGCAAGAGTAAACGTCAACATTCTAGGAATCAATGAACTAAAATGGACTAGAATGGGTGAACTTAACTCAGATGACCATTATATCTACTAGAGTGGGCAGAAATCCCTCAGAACAAATGGATTAGCCATCAGGTCAACAAAAGATTCCACAATGCAGTAGCTGGATGCAATCTCAAAAACTATAGAATGATCTCTGTTCGTTTCCAAGGCAAACCATTCAATATCACAGTAATCCAAGTCTATGCCCCAAAAAGTAAGGATGGAGAACCTGAGGTTGAATGGTTCTATGAAGACCGACAAGACCTTTTAGAACTAACACCCAAAAAAGGTGTCCTTTACGTTATAGTGGACTAGAATGCAAAAGTAGGAAGTCAAGAAACACCTGGAGTAACAGGAAAATTTGGCTCTGGAGTATGGAATGAAGCAGGGCAAAGGCTAATAGAGTTTTGCAAAGAGAACACACTGGTCATAGCAAACAC